>NC_090934.1:965454268-965757298 GCF_040938575.1 Ambystoma mexicanum
CAGCCACTACAACAACCAGATTGAGTCGAATAATCAACAAAACCGAGTATGTCTGACTGCGGCTAACATCGAGTCCATTATTAAAAAATACAAAACCAGCATCCACGAGCAAGGGGAAAAGACCCAAAGGCCGGACTATCTTCCATTTCTACTCCAATACAGATCGAAGAAGTCAGCGAAAAGGCAAAAGGCAAAACAAAACAAACATATATTTGACAACCTGATCGCGGAAAGAAAAAGATCCCTGAGAAAATTGAAAATAAAAATAAAAAGTGATAATTCACCTACAGCATGGAACAAATGGAAAGAAGAAAATTTAAAATACAAAGCCTGGATCCGAGGTCACAGACACGCAATGTATCAAAAAGATGCAGAGGACATGCTTCGCACGTTAAGCACCAAAAAAACTGGTGACTTCTGGGCACTTATCAAGAAACCAGATAAGAACGTGGACAATCAGATCGTAAACGCAGTGAGTGAAAATGCGTGGGTCCATTTTTTTGAAAACTTGTTTATGGCACCGGAACATCTCCCACTGGCGGTCGAAGGACCAGTTATAAAACCTTGGATCGATATTTCATCGATAGACGACATAAAAAGTGCAATCCTCAACTTAATGAATTCTAGAGCCCCTGGTCCAGATGGGCTATGTAACATCGAGCTAAAACAAAATCCGGAAAAATGGGCTATTTTCATCAGCTCTATTTTCACTCAATGCAGACAGACAAAATCTATTCCGGCGTCCTGGTTCACTGCGGTGGTTGTGCCGATTTTCAAGCGAGGGAATAGAGAAGAGCCGGGTAATTATAGACCCATTGCCCTACTAGATATAATAGGTAAAATCTTCGCAACTCTTCTCCTGCACCATTTCCAAATTTGGGCTAGAACCTCTCTGGCCTATGATTCTTTCCAAATGGGATTCCTAAAGAAAGGGAGCACGTCAGTCAACATACTAATACTCAATCTCATAAAAGCCAAGGTAAAGCAAGGGTCTCCTACGGTGTTCCTTGCGTTTGTAGACTTATCACAGGCCTTTGATAAAGTTGACAGGCGGATGCTGTGGAGCAAACTTAAAAAATGGAACTGCTCAATGGAAATATTAGACCCTGTGATGGCCCTGCACACCAACACGACACTAAGAGTATGTTTAAACAACCAAGGCCTTCTGTCTAAAGAGATAACAGCGGAGAGAGGAGTTAAACAGGGCTGCCCTCTGGCCCCGGCACTATTTATTGCCTTTTTGGGAGATATAAAAGACTCAGAAACACCTGCTAAAGCGTTCCCTCCCAAATTGGGTAAGGTAAATATATTGCGTCTTCTCTACGCAGACGATTTGATATTACTACATCAAACACAAATTGGCTTACAACGCCAACTTACAAATCTGGCGCAATACATGGAGCGAAACAATCTGAAAATAAACAAAACAAAAACGAAAATAGTGATCTCGGGGAAAAGTGCGAAGATGACCCGTCCAGGGTACAAATGGGTGTTGGACAAATCTGAAATCGAAGTGGTCCATAGTTTCAAATACCTAGGAGTTCAGATAGACCACTCAGCAAAAGAAGCATCTATGCAGACCATCCTTTGGGGAAAAGCAAAAAATCTTGCTGTTCAAATGAAAGTCATCGACAGAAAATATGGCAAATTTTCATTAAGTCCGGTGATAGCATTCTACAAAGGGAAAATTGTCCCAACACTGACTTATGGCATGGGGGCAACACTGAGCATGCCTAACGACATCTAGCGGAAGCTAGAGAGTTATGTCTGGAAGACGGTCCTAGGACTCCCAAACTCAGTGTCAATGGATCTCATCAGAAGAGAGCTTGGACTACTCTCTCTGGAAGCGACAGTGACCCAAAGCGCAATGCAACTCTTCAGGAACACTCTAATGACAGATAGTCCACCCATATACAAGATCATAGCAGCAGAAATAACAAATCGCCACTTAAGTATTCTCAACAAATGGACAGACAGGCTCAAAGAAAAGCTTTCTGAGATTGCATGCACAGAAGAAGATTTGAAAATAAATCCAGTAAGAGTGAAATCTAAACTCCAGGCTCAAGACTGGATAATGACCCTGGAGAACGCGCATGCAAACATACTGACTAGAGATCTTCCACCTAACTTTAACAGACTGAAGGAGCCGGTGGCATACTGCACGAAATTCCCAAACAAACATCTAAGGAAAATTTAGATGAGAGCGCGATTTAATCTTCTGCCGACACGTGAAATCATGGCGATCCGGATGCAATCCAATGACAAAACTTGTCGGCTCTGTAAGGAATTATCCAAATCAGAAACAATAAAGCATCTCTTACTGCAATGTTCAGAGTTGACAAATGTAAGAGCCACATACCTACACAACCTTCGTACAAACCATTTCGAACTGCTTGAAGATGAAGACTCAACTTGGTGGAATAGGTTGATGTCAGGGGAGAAAACAAAGTGGACTATAGCGTCTGTAAAAATCTTGGAAAGCGCTTTTGAAATGATCACCCTACGATCCACCTTGGTGACCAATTCTGAAGACCAAAGTGTGAGGGAGTTACCCTAACAAGAGACTGGCAGTGATACAGCTCCCCTTGCGTTCTCTCGCCGATTACTGTGTGAAAACAGCACCTGTTGCTTCGGTATTTTCTATTATGTGGCTCTTTAGAGACGAGCAACAAGAGTTTGGTAAAAATTGCTAATGTAATTAAATACAAAGTCAAATAAAAAAAATATATATATATTTTGGAGAGGAGATGACATTCAAGGGAGAAGCTATGGTCCCATAGTTCTCTATGAAGTTCCTATAATACCCAGTGAGACCTAGGAAGGCTTCCACTTGGGTATGAGTAGTAGGGGTGGCCCAGTTTTGTACAGCTTGTACTTTGCTAGGCAATGGCCTTATTTCACCTCCTCCTACCTCATGTCCAAGGTAGACCACTGAACTCTGACCAATTTGACATGTGCTTGCCTTGATGGTCAGATGGGCCTGTTCAAAAGCCTGCAATACTTAACCTAGGTGTTCAACATGTTCTTTCCATGTAGGGCTGAACAATGCAATGTCATCCAAGTATGCCATGCAGAAGTCCTCCATCCCATTCAGAACTTGATTGACCATTCTCTGAAATGTAGCAGGTGCATTCTTTAATCTAAAAGGCATTACCTTGAATTGGTAGAGGCCAGCTGGGGTGGAGAAAGCACTTTTCTCCGTGGCATGATCTGTCAGGGCTATTTGCCAATAGCCTGAGGTCAGCTCAAATGTGCTGAGGTACTTGGCTGCACCAAGTTTGTCCACCAGCTCATCTGTCCTAGGCAAAGGATGGGCATCAGTCGTGGTGACTGCATTTAGAGCTCTATAGTCCACGCAGAATCTCAACTCCTTGGATCCTGCCTTTAGTACAAGCACAACTGGGCTAGACCATGGGCTAGTAACCCTGAGTTCAAGCATCTTGTTGACCTCATTGCTTATGTGGGATTTGACATTGTCTGATATTCTGTACCCCCTGCCTTTGACAGGCAAAAAGTCACCAGTGTGTATGTCATGCTGGCCCCAAGGGGTCAGGCCTGGTGAAAGTGAGAACAGGGAGGCAAACTGATTTAACAGTAACTTGCACTCATCCTGTTGGTCAGATGTGAGACTAGAAGAGAGGTTAACTCCTTCCACTCGCTCATCTAAAGGTAAGCCTCTGAGGAGGTCAGGCAGAGGTTCACTCTCCTCCTCCTCCTGAGCTGAAGCTAGAAGCAAAGCTCCTATGGCAGGTCTAGAGACATAAGCCTTTAAATGGTTGGTGTGAAAGACTCTGGGAGCCTCCTTAGGATTGCCTAAGTCCACCAGATAGTTCACCTCTCCAAGTTTACCCACAACCTTGAAGGGTCCTACCCATTTGTCCTGCAAGGCCCTCTGGCTTGTGGGGACCATAACAAGAACAAGCTGGTCTGTGTAGAGACCCGGGCCACCGACAGCCACACCTGAAAGGGGAGTCAGGGCAAGTGACCAGTGGCACTGCAACAGGGACATAAATAAGGCAGCCCTGGTAGCATGTATGGCTACCAACTGGACACTCTGACCTGCAGGCCCACATACTATAGCCAGTGGGGCCCTGTGCAATGTGCTTCTATGCGCAACAATCCTACACATAGGATCTTCTCAGAAGCGCAAAGGGTATAACAGAGAGTCGGAAGAACAATCACAGTGGAGGTCAGGATGACGAAGGGCACGGAGAGAAAAAGAGGCACCATGGACTCGTTCACCAGTACGCCAGCGAGACCCCCAGGCCCAAATGACTTGGAGCAAGATGGGGACCCGAATACCCACCGAAAAGATGCCCAGGAAGACCAATTTCTGGCAGCAATGCATATGCAGGCTTCCTATCTGTTAATAGCAAGCTAGATGAAGTGGTGGCAACCATCAGTTCGTTGACATCTAAGCTGGAAAAGGAGAGCGGTCGCATCAAGGAAACAGAAAACAGAATTGGAGAAGTGGATGATAAGGTCGGCCAACATGATCGTGCCATAGCTACTCTACAGTTGGAAATTAAGAAGGTCCATGGCAAGTGCGATAATTTGGAGACCCACTTGCGGCGTAATAATGTACACATAGTGGGGGTCCCTGAGGCGGAATGCAAGGGGCCAATGGAACCATTTGTGGAACATTTGCTCACAACAATGCTTGGGACCGAGACATTCTCCTCGCATTTTTTGGTGGAATGGGCTCATTGTACACTTGTCCCTGGTCCGAAAACAGGCCCCTCAACCCTGTGCACTATCATCGCGAAACTGCTCAATTATAGAGACAAAGATTGCATACTACAATTATCCAGGGAACAAGGCACTCTCCGTATTAAAAGACGCTACAGTCCATA
This sequence comes from Ambystoma mexicanum, assembly GCF_040938575.1. Classification (NCBI taxonomy): domain Eukaryota; kingdom Metazoa; phylum Chordata; class Amphibia; order Caudata; family Ambystomatidae; genus Ambystoma; species Ambystoma mexicanum. Next base: position 965,459,122 of record NC_090934.1, read on the forward strand.
TATATCCTGACTTTTCGGCAGGGATCCAGATACAGAGTAGATCCTTTGAAACTGCTGAGAATGCGCCAAGTTCCTTATGCTCTCATATTCCCGGCCGAATTACGGATACACCACGGGGGTTGCGCCCACTTTTTCGATAACCCATCTGACGCAGTTGCATATGTGGAAGCATCAATCCCACTGCCACCACGAGAATGCAGGAACAACCGTAGCCCAGATCCCAGGCGAGAAGCGGCACAGGGAAGGAATGGCGATTGAAGGGAAACACTAATGCCAGAGTGCAACCGAAACAAACTGTACTATAAGCACCCAGAACAGTTATTGGAGGGACAGCCGGGCCTCGGTGGCACCGCCATATTCGGAGCGCCATGGTTGTTCACAACGCACCCTGGGAAGTTACCACAGTTCAGAAGGTGTTACATCATCAAGTTGCTGGAGATGGTGAGGGTGGGGTGTTGCAGGGGTGAGAAAAATTTCTCATGTATCATTTTGCCCTAATTCTATAACTAAGCTTAAAGTATCAATGTATTCTGTTCTCTGTTGAGCCCAGTTACCTTTGGGTTTGGTGTGCCATACAAATTAATAAACAAACAAACAAACAAACATATGGGAGACCTTTAAGGTGTGGTTGAGGGGCAAATTAATTTCTATGACCTCTGGAACTCTGAAGGGGATTAGAAGGGATTTCCGGGAGGTTGAGATAGACTTAAGGAGACTTGAAAATGACTATGGCACCTCACATGATGGGGCGCTCCTGGGACTGATTAAAGGCAATCCATTCAAGTTTAGGGAACTGGCAGACAGTGAAGTCCGTTTTACGGCCCGACCTGCTCAGCCACGACGGTACAGAGAATCAGATAGACCAGGTTTCTTCTTGGCTAGGGTAGTCTGGGGCCAGAGGGGAGCGCACAATGTATTACTGGGATTAGAGCAAAGTCAGGCAAAATGCTAACCACACAGGAGGAGATTAACCAGGAATTTCAGCGTTACTATGTGGCCCACTACGCCAATATAGATACATGCACAGACAATGGCCTAACCCAGTACTTGGAGACTATCCCTCTCCTGAGCCTCTCAGACGAGGCACAGGCGATTCTTGATCAGCCAGCTACGCTAGAAGAAATCACGGACGTGATCACAGCCTTGGCATCTGGGAAAACCCCTGGCCCTGACGGCATAGGCATAGAGCTGTACAAGGAAATGCGACAATTGCTGGCACCTAAATTATTACTGGTCTGAGAAGAATCCCTTCAAAACAGCCAAATGCACCCACACTATCTGAGGCAGTCATCACGGTTGTACTAAAACCGAATAGACCTGCCTCTGAAATGGCCTCGTACAGGCCGTTGTCCCTCATTAATGCCCACACCAAGGTCTTTGCTAAAATGTTATCCACACGCTTACTTCCATACATGTCGACTTTGGTTCACCCAGACAAATCTATTTTATGACCAATTTATGCAGACTCTTCTGCGTTATCTCCCAGATAAATCCAGAGGTTATGGCGGTGGTGGCCTTGTGGATGCAGAGAAGGCCTTCGATTCTGTCTCCTGGAGGTTCCATTTTGCTGTCCTGCGACAAATGAAAATTGGCAACTCTTTCATTGAATTTTTCCAACTGCTATACGTGGAACCGTCCGCCAAATTACGCATTAATGGAATACTGTCACCCACCTTCCGTCTAAAATGGAGAACTAGACACGGGTGTCCATTTTCTCCATTACTTTTCACCTTGACAATAGAACCCTTGGCTCGAATAATGCATGCTAGACAAGGCCGTAGGGGAATCCGCATTGCGGGCCTCCCCGGGTTATATCCCTGCATGCGGATGACACACTGTTTTATAGTTGCGATCGGGAACAAAATATGGCATCAATGATGGAGGAAATCTGTAAATTTACGTTCTTCTCCACGTACCATATACATGAGGCAAAATCGGAACGGTTTCCACTGACCGATGCCACTCCCATGCCAACATGTTTATCAGGATTCAGGTGGGTTCGGCTTGGTTCAAGTATTTAGGCATAGTAATTTCACATTTGCATTGGACAATGTTTGCCGACAGTCACGAGGTCTATCTAGAGGCCCTAGCAGTTAAGCTATAACTATGGACAAAGATTCCATTGTCCCTGTATTTTAGGCTCTCACTACAAAAAATGGTGGTGGTCCATAAATTGCTGTATTATTTTAGTAATATCCCTATTTAGCCCGGGCGAAGGTTTTTTAATAGATTACGGTCCCTGATAACTGACTATGTGTCAGCGGCATGTACACCTCGACTGAAATGGGATGGGTTGCCAGAGCCATATGATCGTGGGGACCTTGTGGCGCCTGACTTCAAATTATATTATATTGTAGCATAGGTGCAATATGCTGGTCATTGGTATACTGCGGACCTAGGTCCAATACAGTAGGACCTGGTGTCCCATATTGCTGCTCCTTCAAACCTGAAATCTATCATCCTTGGGCGCCTACACGAAGACTTGTGCTCATTCGACCCGGTGCATACGATAGTGGATGCATGGTCCAGACTGCTTAGAATATTATATGAGCCATCACCGTACTGCAGCGCTTCTCCCTTATTTAACTGCCCAGGACTCCCCCCCGACTTATGACAACGACATTAAGAACATTGAGGACCCGGAGGAGGAGATGATTCTGGGCGACTTGTCCCCGAATTGGTTATTTATCTCATTTCAGGACTTTGAAGCCAAACTGGGGAACAGCCTGATTAGATCTTTGCAATATTCCAGGATGCGGGCAGCAGCACGTTGCAGATAGCATTTGGTCCCACAGGAGCTCAAGGGGTGTGAACCAGTTAAAATGATAATGAGAGGCGGAAATCCCAAAAGGCTTGTCTCTATACTCTATAGAGTGTGCCAGTCTGGCCAAAAGTCAGCCATCAGGGTAAAGGAGAAATGAGAGAAAGTTCTGAACACTGAAATGCACAATGATCAATGGACACAGTGGTGCTGCCTGACGAAAGGTTTCTCTTAATGTAAAGTTTTGGTTAATCCAATTTAGGATATTGAATCGATTGCATTACACCCCAGCCCGCGTTTCGAAGTTTACACCGAATGTGAGTGGCAAATGCATGAAGTGTGACAGAGCTGATGCTAACTCATTCCATATGTACTCGGACTTCCCCATGATTGCCCCGTTTTGGCAGTAGGTGGCAGGTGTATTACTTGAGATTACTCAAGTATCCCCGGTGCTCTCTCCCCCTAAGTACTTTCTGGGAGACATTGGGAATGTCAATGTGAAGTTAAGCAGGATCTTTAACTTGGGTTACATGATTGCTAAAAAATGTATTTTGAAATATTGGAAATCAAGAACAGCCCCTGGTACCCTGGAGTGGCTCCAGGAGCTGACCTACACCAAAGAAAGGGAGGAGGGTTACACTGCAACGGTCATAACAGCTGTCGACCGAAAGATATTTTGGGAGCCTTTCCAAGACTACCTTTCCCGAACTCATGGGGGAATGAGGACAACTGAATAGATTTTTATAAATAAAAAATGGCAGAACAGCTAGTAATAACCGGTGTTAACATTCGCCATTTTGTATTCTTACTGCACCTTGTTAGGCAGAATTCTCATCTATGGCTAATTTCCCTCACCTAGTGAGTCCCCCAGCAGCTTTGCTGGACTTCTGGAGTTTATTTTTTTCCACTTGGTAAGAGTGAGAGCTTTTCCCCCACTCTTACCTATGTCTTGCTATGTGTTTCTACCTGTTTTTGTGATTATGGACTCTGAAGTACACCACTTCAATAGCCCTCTCCTTTTTGTGTGTCACACAGCATCTTCAGTGCCGTGGCACAGGGTTGTCTTTGAGACTTCCCTCGACTCCATTTCTGAGGCGACTACCATCCCCCAGAAAAGGGTAAAGTTACCATTAACTTTACTTAGTCAATCTACCACAGATCCAGTACACCACATCTTCCATGGAGTACCGGAAAGGGTTAATTCGTATCCCTTTGTATCTGTACCTCCTAGAGCATTGTTTTGCTCTTTTAACATTTAGACTTGGCTGGTGGCAGTGGTATCTACCCTAACCTTTCTACCGCGATTATATTAGATAAACGTGGTACTGTTCTTGGTTATTATATTAGCCTCAAACATAAACCCGCTTGACCAAATCGTCTTTCTTTTGGCTTCGGTTGGGTTTATTCGCCATTTCTTTTTGTTAAAGTCCTTCTTGTGTTTTAATTTGCACGGCAAACTAGGTTCGCCTTCCTTGTTCACTGTATTTTGGTGGGCTTCTGCTCAGAAGCCCTCCTCAAGGCACCTGGGTGTCTAGGTGGGCTGAATGTGAGGGAGCGGTGTAGTCACCCCCTGCACAGGGTATCCTAGGAAACCCAAGTCACACTTTGTCATGATTGGCCAGGGTAGTTGTCTGGGCTGGACAACCCCCCTGCTGGGGGATTGACAGCCAGGCTGTGTGAATGGGGTTTTTTCGCATAAAAGGCAGGTCTCTTGGGCTAGAAGTCAGAGAGTCGCCACTGGAACTACAAGGAACCAAAGAGAAGCAGAGAGAACGAGGGCTGCGGCAACTACCCCGTCCCGGTGAAGCACGGCTGCAGTCCTGAGCTATCTTCCCTTCAACGACTTAGAGAAGATCCAGTCCGGAGTCTTCTTCCGTTGAGCTTGAAGGGGATAACAGCTCATCTTCTACAGCCAGAGGATCCTCTTACTTGGTCGAAATCGCTGCACGCTGCTGTAGTGGTCCGGATAGCCACCTGAAGAGCCTCTCCTGTTTTTAAGGAGCGCACCTTTTATTCCTCGTCGCTGCTGCCGGCTTCATCCCTGTGTGGTGCAGACCCCCCTTCAGACGTCCTCCTTCACAACGAAGCTCCAGGAATCGTGGGTCTGCGGGAAACCAACAGGAACAACTGCCAGGGCACCAGCTGCACCATTGGAACAAGGTACTGTGTTCTACTTGAGGAAACTGGGTGAATCCCTTTTCTTCATTTTCCAAGGCTTGCCCTTGTCTTCCCTCCTTCTTATAACTTTTGCTTCCAAACATTGACAATATCGAAGTACTTTTGACTACGTTGAATCGTGAACTGTCTGACTGTGTGATCTTTGGCAACAGGCCCCAGTGTCTTTCGAACCTGGCTCCGGCCCTTTGACTTTTGAACTCCTGTCTCTGTGAGTGTTTCTTGATTCTGCCTGCCTAACCAAAATATTGCGTGTGATTTTTGCCTCCAACTCCCTCTGGGTATCTCATGTGCTAAGTGTGCTTTTGCCCCGGTAGCATTTCATGTCACGGATACGTGTTTATTTAGTAGACCGAGCTGTCAAAAAGTGATCATAGTCGCGGTAACGTGTTTTGTTCGTAACACCGGTTCATTCAAACACAGGGTACTTACCTTGAGACTTACTATACAAAGTGAATTGGTTAGTTGTAGTATATTTAATGTGTGTTTTTTATTTGAGTTTAATAGAAGTGTTATGTTTATAACGAATGGTTTAAAAATAAATTTACTTATATTTTTTACCTGAAACCTTGAGTCAGTGTTTGCGTGAGTCACAGTAATTGTGGTCCCTTTGTGTAATCTCGGCTACTGCTCATATACTCCTGAGATAAGCCTGGCTGCTCCGCCACTGCTACCACTCTGACATAGTAGTACAGGCTTGTACCAAAGGTAAAACTTGTATTGCCACCTGTGGTCTTAATTGTGTGTCGTGCTCCCTAAGAACACTGCCAGGATTCTGCCTAACACTGGTGTACAGTGGTGAGGATTTGGAGGTAGAGTGATTGCACTTAAGAGTGCTGCTATTGCTTGGGTTCAACTAACCACAAGGCTAACACCACTAATTCTATTTAACTAAGAAATCATGTCAAATATGGAAAACTACACTGAAGAGAGTCTTTTACTCTATACTGCTGAGGTTCTGAGAACCATGTGTAGGGATAAGTATATCTCTGGTAAAGGAAAGAAATCTGAGCTGGTTGCAAAGTTAATGGGAAAAAGTCTGGATAGTGGGTCAGAAGGACCTACCACTGCAGCAAATGTGGATTTTGATATTTCTGATTCTGAGAGTGTTCATTGTGAAGAAGTAGATGAGTCCTTGCTAGGAAACCCTGCAACTCCCTTGCCTGCTCAGAATGCACAACCTCTGTCCACAGGGACCCCCACAGGTCCTACACTTACTCCTGAATTTATTGCACTTGAGAAAATGAGACTTGAATTGGAAGTGAAACGTATTGATGCACAAACGGTTATGAAACATCAAGAGTTAAGGCTCAGAGAAATGGAGCTGAACCATGAACTAGAAATTAAGAAATTGTCTCTAGAAAATGCTTCTCTCCCAGAGGCTTCTAGGTCTTCCAGCCCTAAGAGACCCCGTATGCCAAAGGAAATGATTGGTATGAGACTAAACTTGATATTTTGGATTGGTTAGCAATGTTTCAGTACAATCATGGGATTCAAGGTATCTCAGGGAATCAGTTGATTCCTTGGCTTTTCTCTAGGCTCCCCCCTGTTGCAAGTGATGCTGTAATGGAGTTGGGGGAGGAGGATAAACAGGATTATGAGTGTGTGAAACTAGCATTTATAGCTAGGTTTGGGAAGACCCCTTCCCAGTATCTTAAGCGGTTTATAACCCTCAAAAAACATGATGGTACCCCTTGGGCTACCTGGGTGTTTGAATGTTTGAAACACTTAGATGGTTGGGTTAAGGGTTACAAAGTGAACACTTATGAAGGTTTGAGGAATCTTGTAATGTTGGAGTCTATTTTTGATGTCTGCTCTCCTGAGCTTAGACAGCACTTGGCTGATTCAAAGGAGATAGATCCTAAAAGGCTAGCTAAGGCTGCTGATTTACGGGTTGCCAACAGGGCCACTCACAAGGATTCTGGGGCTACTCAGAAGGATGAGGGGAAGCAGCCAAAGAAAGACAACAAAGAGAATTCCAATAATTCCAATCCAAAAGAGGGCCCCAAACATAAGCAGGGTAAGCCACAAGGTAAACCGAATCAGGCTAGTGTACCACCTGGTTCCACACCAGATGGAGGCCAGGGCAAACCCCCATTCCAGAGAGCATTTGGGAAATGCTTTGTTTGTGGGTTGCCTGCCCATGTGAAAGGAGATCCCAAGTGTAAGGGTAAACCTTCAGGGATCAACACTGTCTCCTTAGCCTTCTCCCAGGTAGATGAAGTACCTATGACCAGTGGAAACTTTCAGCTACTAGCTGATGAGCCCATGAGAGTCTCAGCTAGTGTTTCTTTAGTGTCCTTGGGTCTTTGGGAACAACAGAACATAGATGTCTATAACTCAATCCCAGATAATACTAAAGCGTATTATAAAGATAGTGTTCTTGTGAATGGTCCGGAGACCCTTGCCATCAGAAACACTGGAGCCAGCATAACTGTGGTTGATTAATGTTTTATCAAAGTGGAGGATGTTGCTAAGGCACCCAAACACTTAACCAAGTTAGCTGGAGGCCCTGTGCAAATGGTTCCCCAGTTACCAGCTCTCATCCATTGTAATGACATGACTGTCAGAATACCTGTAAGTGTACAGAACAACGTACCTGGGAGGGTCCTGTTGGGTAATGACCTTAAAACTCTTGGAGTTGTGTCCAGCACCCCCAGGAGGTGAAATAAGGCCACTGCCTAGCAGAGTACAAGCAGTACAAAACTGGACCACCCCTACTACTCAAAAACAACTGGGAGCCTTCCTATGTCTCACTGGGTATTATAGGAACTTCAAAGAGAACTATGGGACCGTAGCTTCTCCCTTGAATGTCATCTCCTCTCCAAAATTTTCTTAAAAGGTCAGGTGGAATGAGGAGTGCAATCAAGCCTTTGAGGGCCTAAAGAACGCCCTTTGTCAAGCTCCAGTCCTAAGAGCTCCTGACTATCACCAACCCTTCATTGTACAAACTGATGCTTCTAATGTAGGTAAAGGTGCAGTCCTTAGTCAACTGGATGAGAAAGGTAGGGAACACCCCATTTGTTTCATCAGCAGGAAGTTAAAGGATCCTGAGACAAGGTGAGCAACAATAGAAAGAGAATGCTTTGCTATTGTGTGGGCACTGAAGAGGTTTAGACCATACTTGTATGGATCTACCTTCACCATTCAGACTGACCACCAACCCTTGAGATGGCTGATGCAAATGAAAGGGGAAAACCCAAAGTTACTCAGATAGTCAATCTGACTGCAAATATTTGATTTTTCCATTGAGCGCAGAACAGGAAGTCACCACCAACATGCTGATAGTCTCTCTAGGATGTTTGTAACTGACTCGAGGTATGAGGTCCATCCAGGAGTGTATTAAATCCTCCTGTCCCTTAGTCTGGGGGGTGCGAGTGTTAGCGAGAATTCTCATTTATGGCTAATTTCCCTCACCTAGTGAGTCCCCCAGCAGCTTTGCTGGACTTCTGCAGTTTATTTTTTCCACCTGGTAAGAGTGAGAGCTTTTCCCCCACTCTCACCTGGGTCTGCTATGTGTTTTTACCTGTTTTTGTGGATTCTGAAGGACACCACTTCAGTAGCTCCCATCTTTTTGTGTGGCACACAGCACCTTCAGTGCCGTGGCACAGGGTTGTCTTGGAGACTTCCCTCAACTTCATTTCTGAGGCGACTACTGTCCCACAGAAAAGGGTAAAGATACCATTAACTTTACTTAGTCAATCTACCACAGATCCATCAATCTACCACAGATCCAGTACACCCCATCTTCCATAGAGTACTGGAAAGGGTTAATGCGTATCCCTTTTTATCTGTACCTCCTAGAGCATTGTTTCGCTCTTTTAACATTTAGACTTGGCTGGTGGCAGTGGTATCTACCCTAACTTTTCTACTGCGATTATATTAGATAAAGGTGATACTGTTCTTGGCTATTATATTAGCCTCAAACATAAACCCACTTGAGCAAATCATCTTTCTCTTGGCTCCGGTTGGGTTTATTCGCCATTTCTTTTTGTTAAAGTCCTTCTTGTGTTTTACTTTGCGCTGAAAACTAGGTCTGCCTTCTTTGTTCACTGTCTTTTGGCAGGCTTCTGCCCAGAAGCCCTCCTCAAGGCGCCTGGGTGTCTAGGTGGGCTGAATGTGAGGGAAGGGTGTAGTCACCCCCTGCACAGGGTATCCTAGGAAACCCAAGTCGCACTTTGTCATGACTTGCCAGGGTAGTTGTCCGGGCTGGACAACCCCCCTGCTGGGTGATTGACAGCCAGGCTGCGTGAATGGGGGTTTTTCGCATAAAAGGCAGGTCTCTTGGGCTAGAAGTCAGAGAGTCGCCACTGGAACTACAAGGAACCGAAGAGAAGCGGAGAGAACGACGGCTGCTACAACTACCCTGTCCTGGTGAAGCCCTGCTGCAGTCCTGAGCTATCTGCTCTTCAACGACACAGAGAAGATCCAGTCCGGAGTCTTCTTCCCTTGAGCTTGGTGGGGATAACCAGCTCATCTTTTACAGCCAGAGGATCCTCTTCCGTGGTCGAAATCGCTGCACACTGCTGTAGTGGTCCGGATAGCCACCTGAAGAGCCTCTCCTGTTTTTAAGGAGCGCACCTTTTATTCTGTGTCGCTACTGCCGGCCTCATCCCTGTGTGGTGCAGACCCCCTTCAGACGTCCTCCTTCTCGACGAAGCTCCAGGAATCGTGGGTCTGCGGGAAACCAACAGGAACAACTGCCAGGGCACCAGCTGCACCATTGGAACAAGGTACTGTTTTCTGTTCAGGAAACTGGGTGAATCCCTTTCTTCTTCATTTCCAAGGCTTGCCCTTGTCTTCCCTCCTTCTTATAACTTTTGCTTCCGAACATTGACAATATCGAAGTACTTTTGGCTACGTTGAATCGTGAACTTTTGGCCCGTGTGATCTTCGGCAACTGGCCCTGGTGTCTTTCGACCCTGGCTCCGGCCCTTTGACTTTTGAACTCCTGTCTCTGAGTGTTTCTTGATTCTGCCTGCCTAACCAAAATATTGCCTGTGATTTTTGCCTCCAACTCCCTCTGGGTATCTCAGGTGCTAAGTGTGTTTTTGCCCCGGTAGCATTCCATGTCACGGATACGCGTTTGTTTAGTAGACCGAACTGTCAAAAAGTGATCGCCATCGTATTCGCTGTAACGTGTTTTCGTGCCTAACACCGGTTCATTCCAACACAGGGTACTTACCTTGAGACTTACTGTAGAAAGTGAATTGGTTAGTTGTAGTATATTTAACGTATGGTTTTTATTGAAGTTTGATAGAAGTGTTGTGTTTATAACGAATGGTTTAAAAATAAATGTACTTATATTTTTCTACCTGAAGCCTTGAGTCAGTGTTTGCTTGAGTCACAGTAATTGTGGTCCCTTTGTGTAATCTTTGCTACTGCTCATATACTCTTGAGATAAGCCTGGCTGCTCCGCCACTGCTACCACTCTGACATAGTAGTACAGGCTTGTACCAAAGGTAAAACTTGCATCACCACCTGTAGTCTTAATTGTGTGTAGTGGTCCCTAAGGGCACTGCACAGGGTTCTGCCTAACAGAGAGGAGCTGCAGCGACTGTTCTGAACATTGTGTGGAGTCTCCAAATCAGGCACTGTGCCTTTAATTTTGAAGGACCACCTTCAAAAACTCTTGCCGGGTGAAGACCACGCGCAGAGTTCGACAGTGAGTTCAGTCTGCCCCAGTGTGTGTCTGTGAGAGGAGCTGCAGCGACTGTTCTGAACATTGTGTGGAGTCTCCAATTCAGGCGCTGTGCCTTTAATTTTGAAGGACCACCTTTAAAAACTTTTGCCGGGCGTGGAGCGTGGTGTGGAGTTCGGCAGTGAGTTCAGTCTGCCCCAGTCTCTGTCTGTGAGAGGAGCTGCAGCGACTGTTCTGAACATTGTGTGGAGTGTCCAATTCAGGCGCTGTGCCTTTAATTTTGAAGGACCACCTTTAAAAGCTCTTGCAGGGCGCGGAGCGCGGCGCAGGATTCGGCAGTGAGTTCAGTCTGCCCCAGTCCGCCCCGTCTTTCGCACCGGCATCAGGAGAATGACACGCGGCACGGCGTTGTTCCTGACACGCAAAATGATCCTGTGCCGCCTGGTCCACAGACGCGGCACAAATTTATGCAGTATCGTAGGAAACTAAAACAAGGCAAAGAATCAGAGGTAAGCAATTCCTCAATGCTTGAAATATCTCCTCCCTCTGACAAAACCCAATGCGTAATCCCTTCGCTATCATGTTTATCATCAACGGTATTAAACAAGACTGATAACTTTGAACTACATACTGCACATGATGCATTTGATCTTGAGACACAGGAAGTTCGAGTTCCAGTGGACTCAAGCGCACCCCACGTCACCATGTTATGCGACTTGCTTGAGACAAGGAGCACGTCATCCGTGTCAAACTTACCTTCGCTATCGGTGTATGTCGATGCCAGTGAAAAACAGGAGTGACAGGGAATACCAGGCTTATCTCTATTCTATGATCTGACCTGTACTAAATCAATATATTTACTTTAACATAGAAGATCATAGAATTGGTGATTCTGTGTTGGTGAGCTCACGTGTGCATACGCCTATAAAACCTTCATTTCATACCTACACATCATGGAGGACCAAGTGTCCAGACATAACAAGGGCGTGAGGTGAAAAAATTAAATTCAACTCACTCGACACAATGAAATATTTGACGTTTTATTAATATGTAGAAAAAACATAAAAAGCATTTAATCTGTGCTAAAATTCATCAGTAGTGCCAATCACAATACGTTTCCAAATTCAATAGGTTGATTAATCTGTCTGAATAGGCACAGCATAATCATCACATCCCAAAACACATACACCAGGCATACTACATTCATACTCAATCAAACAATCTTGCATCACAAGTTAATGCATTTAAATTTCAACATTTGTATCAAAAAAATAAAACAAATGTATAAAATACAATCACTAATCTTTATCAATAAGACTAGCGAAAAGTTAACAAATCAACAACCGCCAGATGTAAAATACAATACTGCTGTTGTGATATACTCTAATCAACAATGGTGTCAAAAACAGCATTGGATTCCCCAACCCAACATGTATCTTTCTGTATTAAAATCACTGTGCAGAAATTCTTCAGGGGCAAGAAGATCCAGCATATTTCAAAGGGATGTATGTAGCCAATATACCTGTAGACAACAACAGGAGCTCACCTGTAGATATAAACAAAAAAACACACTCAATCAGGCTAAGTGCACTAATATACTGATTGAGAATTGCTACTACCACCCTTTTAATGGGCGGAGTGCAAGACAACTGGGGCAATCAACCCCACTGTCGCCTTCACTACCAAAGGGGTCACCGGTACCGCATCGGTACAATGACCAGGAGACCAGCTAAGTTGGTCCAATCCTCACTTACCACCACTGTATGCACCGTGTGACAAATTCAGACTCCCACGATCATGAAAGTAATGAAAACCAGTCGTGACACAACTGTTTCTAAATGTCTTGTTTTTCTTTAAAGGAAAAACAGCCTGCAGCAAGGAAAACCCGAGTGCAACCATGCAAAAAAGCCCAAGTGGATATAACACCCAAGACCACTATCCAGGTTAGGGGTGCACTCGTGCTGTACAGGTCTCTTGGTGTAGTATTACTGCTCACAAAAGAGAGTGGCTAGTAAACGGGCCATGGAAATAAACCGCCCGTGTACACACCGTCCCCATCCGGACAAACCACAATGAGTACCCAAGCAGTAAAACCACTCCCAACTCGTGAACGGTTCCAGTTCACAGCAGCATGTCTGCCTATTGTGTAGAACAATCGCACGCATCCTGATGGACTTCAAATTCACACGGTCGCTGTACGGCCCAACGTGGTAAACGGCCAAGTCTCTCAGCCGAATAGTGCCACACCAACCAGAGTAAGGGAGGAGAAGATGACATATGAAGAATAGAACCCGTGAGTCAGTACCGCACACCATGTGGTCCATATAACGAAGCCCGGTGTGCCAGTAGCACCCCAGGAATATCAACCCTAGGTGTGGGCCATAGGGTAACTAACCTGATTACTGTCAGCTCGTCGTCTCAATGGCGGACAACATCATGAGCATGGGTCAAGTACTTCTGTGTCTCAAGTGCGAAAGATGACTATCGTGCCCACTGTCAAACAATGGTCCTCTTGAGATAACTGGTCTCTGTATAAAACATGAAAAGAGACAGACACCTAATCATTTGTCAACCTTGTGGAGCATTCAACGTGCTCGCGTCTTCGGTCGTGCCTGTGACCCACTGAGTAACCAACAGCAGTCTCAAACAAATCATAAGCAGCAAGCTGCTCTTAATCTGACTCGAAATAGTCAGTGCGACAAACAAAGCCCACAGACAACCGTAGCCGTCAAACTCACTTACCACTGAGTGTAGTACGCAGTGTTCCTCATCGGGGGCAATATTCATATCAGCTGCCGCGGGAACTCTGCTGCTACGGATAAACTCAGCGCTTGACCTCACGCACAGTCACGTGACGACCGCGTCCAGACTGATTCAACATAGACGGGCCCGGTAACTGCCGCCTGGTACCTCTACGTGTCCAATTACATCAAAGAGGACACTAGTCGGTACGCTGATGGCCAGCTCGGGCTATCACCCGACGCCAACACAAATCACGTGCGGTCATTATCAGGTATGGAAAAAAGTCATCAAACCGATGCAATGTTCGGTTTACTGCCCCCCAACAACACACACCACCTGAAAACATTATCTAGTGTGGTATCATTTCGCATATGGATGGAACCTGCGTGTGTGAATCACATACCCGTCTTGTTACCCACAACAGTTAGGATCAATGCAATACACCGGGTACTGTCCGCTATATATTCCAATTGATTAATTCATTCAGGCCACACACATGACTATTACTCATAAAAATGAGTTTAATCTCCTCCCTGGAGAGGATCTGTTTAGCAGAAGAGCTATTATTGGTGACCAGAATTTTCTTCAGCACGGTCCAGTTGAGGTTGTTACAGCCATGGTCACGCATCATGAAGTGACCAACCATGGGTGCCGAGAGGTTCTTGGTCCTAATGCAACTTCTGTGCTCATTAATACCGATGCCAGTGACCTGCTACATGACTCTCCGTTTGACATCACAGATTCGGAGCTGCTGTCGGCGCAGTTGGTGGGCGAGGCCTCCGAGGTATGCGCTGCTGCGACACATGCCTGCACGCCGTGGAGAACGATGGCAGCTCACTATAGCACTGAAATGCAGGCTTTGTCTGTGGGACTGAAAGAGGCGAATACAACGGCCAGCCTGTTAGCACTGGGTCCCACGGCTGAGCCGTAGTCATCGTAATCTTCACCCGACAAAGTTCAGGTGGGCGGTCCTTAACGCCACAGATAAACACAGAAAGAAATGGCAATACTACCTCGATTCCAACTAATTGGAAAAATAACAAAGAACCATTGACCAATGCAAGACCAACAAAACGGCCTCATGCCGATCAACCAAGGATTAAGGACACCCCTGCATAAAAGATTGCAAAGTACGATACAATCACTGATGCGCCAAACCAAAATAGAACTTGCCTCGCCAAAGCAATTGACGAGAACCCGCATACTCCGACAAGTGCAAAGTCAAATGGTTTGTCTGCAGAAGAACTCGTTGCAAGAGAAGCACGACTCACCTAAAGATTAAAAGCCGACTATCTGACGATGAGAGAACGCTTAGAAGAGAGTTTCAACCATAAACATGCAAAAATCGATGTTAGCTCCAAGCCTGAAAATCGAGCAGAAAAAGACATCGGGCCATCAAAGAAAAGCATGCCCCAAGAGAAGACACCTGCCCGAAACACAATCTTTACTGGCGAGAAAAGGACAACAAACTCTAACATTAAACGAAATGATATCCCGAAAGTGAGTGTGCAAGTCGCTAATGTCTCCCGATCACAAGATAGTGACTCGGATACGGAATCCAAGAACAAGGCTCATCTGTCCACAGCCGCTGGATTACAAATCCATAATAATGTCCTAGCGGCAACATCAATAGCAATGCTCCCATTCATGAAGCTATATGAGTCAATACATGACTCACTAAAAGATCATACTTCGATGCTGACAACCCTAAATAATAAGTTGAGTGCGATGGAAACGTTATTGCAAAATATTACGCAGAGACTAGACCATGAGGCCAACACCTCAAGGTGTTGGCAAGTTCAATTGAGTGACACAGCCAGGCAAGAAACACAGGATAAATTTGACCTTATGGAGGCTGTAATAGAATTCACAAAATGGATGCGCCACAATATGACAATCAAGTCTGATCAAATGGTCTACGCGACAAACAGACCCGAAGGAAAGAGACCAACGATGAGGCAGATAACCACCAAACAGGGGGAAAATGCCAGCTGCAATGAGCCCCTTATCCCTGAGAAACAGGGCATGCAAACAGAGAAAAATTCCACTGAATCCACCATCGGGACAATGAAGGAAGTAGAATTAAAAACTGTCGCCAACACACCAGAGAGAATAGAGCGACAATGTGCCATTACGGAAACTACAGAAAAATTACCAACTATAGACAATGAGAGTGGTCAACTGAGTGATGACTTAGATCAAGTCACTCCAAGTGACATAGCAAATTCAAACAAGAAAACTGCTGAAACATCTCCAATCTTGGGTTTGCAAGATCTGACCACCAAACTATCATTTGGAATATTCAGAGGAATGGCAAAAACGATAAAAGGACTCTATCACAACAGATGAAGCTAATTTACCTTGTGCAAAGATTGTAACACAGTCAATACAAGCTGACTCCGAAAAGACGACACAAAAAACAAGTCGAAAAAGAGAGACACCAAAAAATGGAAAGAGCAGAGAACCCGTATCAGTGAAAACAAACACACCGAATGCGAATGTCAGTTGCCCAAAAGGCAATGCAACGACCAAAGAGCAAACTTGGTCTCTAAATTTTAATCCGAAACTGACAATGGCACAAAAGTCTAAATGTACACAGCAAAATAAAGATATTTCGCAGTACTCTGCCAAGGTCCTTAACACCAACATCTGGAAATTACAAGTCGAGAATATTTTAAATGAAAAAACAAACTGAATTTAAATCGCGGTAACATCATCAAGCTATTACATAGCATGCCGATGTTACACACTATTGAATCGGATGACATCGCAGTTGTTGAATACATGCCTGAAGAGCGATTAGACTGGGTCACTCTGCACCTCAAGTCGAAACTTATTGCAAAACAATTATTTGACGCTAAAGAGGATTTTATGCTATTCGGCTTTGACGTACAGCATCTAGAAGAAAGCTCAAACTACCGAAGCTCACAGCACTCGAGCCCGCAGGGCCCAATGAGCGAGGAACAAAAACGAGTTGAACTACGGGAACAGCCGAGAGTTAATCCAGTGTCCGCATCGATAGGTACAAACAGATGACGATGGACATCTCAAGTCCCCAAAATGAAGACTCATTAGGATACAAACAGCGACAAGATTTCCACTTATTGTCTTGCGTCATGGAACACAAGAGGCTCTAAAACAATTGACGAATGCCTAATCGCCTTTGATGATCCTGCAATCATTGTATGTGGAGACCTGAACTATTCTGGGTTTATTGAACTGGCAAACACCCACACAATGAGCATGCCGAAGGCTAAGGAAGCGATAAACAGAGGCGAACAATGGTCATGGGAGATGATGATAAGAGATTGCTCGAAGTTGAACGGATGGACCCTTGGAGATATTCCAGCCTCAACAACATGGCATCGGGGCACAAGCTCAAAGAACCTTGATTACATTTGGGCATCAAGAAATTTAAAAAGTAAAATCATAAGCTTGAATATAGCAAAAACGTAAGAAGTGACCATGACGCACTTTGATGACTTGGCATGAAAAGGCAAAGCCGAGCTCCGACGATAAATACATGGGAGCTATAACAACAAACTACTCTGGTTTGAGATTGAGAATTAATGCGAAGCATTGAACCACTTCACAGAAAAATATGTATCATCTTCTGTCGCAGAAGGCAACATAAACTATAGTCCTAGTCCATTAATGATACAGTTCAGAGCAGGAAGCATCAGCTATAAGAACCAACAAACACATAATAGACATTATTTCAGTGCAATTTTATACCAAGAAAAGACATTCTTGCAAACGGACTTGATGAAATTAAAAAGATCCAAACAGAAGAACTGTGTAATTCAAATGAAAAAACAGCACCAACAATATCGTAACTGACTCAAAGCTTTTAACATTTATAAACACATGGGGAGCCTGATTTCGGTACCTGGTCCTCCAGGCTTCATATACTTATAATCAAAAAAATGGACCAGCAGGACAGGGAATAGCCAACTCAATACATTTATCTTTTTATATCTTTTTATAAATACCAATAAATGCTAAATATTGAATTCAAAAATCTTTTATTCTTATATCAAATATATATATATATTACTGTTTAAAAAACATTTATACAAACATATCTTCATATTCAACTCAAACTGAATCACTCCTACCATTCATTCCAATTTCATTTCTCCAAATCAATAACACATGTTTTTTGGCCTATAAATAATTGGCCTCAAATTTTTGTTTTCACAATGAAAACGGTCCTCCACCCAATGATCAGATGGTTCAGTCTGTGTAGCCCTGGTCACACAGACATACGTCTACACGTGTTTCGGTTGTCTTTACAGGGCGTGTCCAGTCTCCACCCCTTTACTCTTGCAACCTTCGTCAGGACAAAATGGGGAGTTTCCTTATTCCCATTACCAACCAGTAGGGTGAGTTACACCACCTAATATATAATGTACATTGTCAGAATCTAAAAACAATTCATAACCCAATTTTACACCCATTTAACGGCTATTCCCTTCTATTTTTAAACACTCTAAATGTGTGTAAATGATTCTCAACAGTAATCATTGCGTCAATGTATCAGAGTGATATTCCATGGCACTCAGTCTTCATTGATAAATGGATCAATCCTATACCCATCTCTACGTGCAGGCCAATATCATCTGACCCCACCTAGGATGCAAATAAACATATGATGTACTCATTTAGTACTATAATTACTCGAAAATGTGGCTGAAACAACTCCAATCTTAATTACTTCAAAAGAGGTTCTTTAATCTATCAATGGCAATCAATGGCGCATCAGGGCTTCGAACGGTTCAATTTCCTTCCTATGGGATAAAATTACCCAATAGTATTCCATGACACCCAATCTTCATTAATAAATTAATCAATCCTGTTCCCATCTCTATGTCAAGGCCCATACCATCTGACCCCAACTAGGATGCAAATAAACACATAATGTACTCACAAGAACAGACCTTCATGGATAATTCATGCTTGAATATCTAAAAGAAGGAATTATTCCGGAGGGATTACAAGTGAAGAACATCCCGCGAATATTTGTTGACAACCCTAAATTTCAGAAAAACTTTAGTGGGGTTGGCAACAGGTTTTCGCGGGACTGGATCATCCTGATAGTAGAAACCGCGGATGAGGAGATCAAAAAACAGGGAGAAGAGTTGGCAGAGCTGGAGAAGTTGTTTCTAGAAAAACAAAAACATCAAGGATGCAAAAAAGCAGTTAGAGGATCTAGAAGCTGAAATCAAAAAAATTAAACAACTTAATTTGGACCAAAAAATCATAAAACTACAAAAAGATGTGTCTAATTATAAAGAGGAGAGAACCTATCCATATCTCAGAGAGGGGTTCTTTGTCGATCTGGCTAATGCACAAGCAAATAGTAGAAACAATATATATGTATCCTTCTCTAACACCTCGGGATCATCGAGCGGTTCAGACCCCTCTTTAAACAACCAAATGGGGCCAAATACGGAGGGAAGAGGTGGCCCGTCTAATCAACAGGGTTTTCTCAGAGGCAACCAAAGAGGACGGCCGAGACAGGGCCCAGAAATGCGTACCAAGCAGTGGTACATGAACCAGTAAGAAATGAACAAATCCCGGTTTTTAATCTATCAAAGGATAGTTTGAGTGTAGTGGAATTGAGTCTGTTGTCTAAGGGCCTGTCTTTTGTGTCAGTAGCAAGGACAGACTGTTTTAATACAGAAGTGGAACTACACAGATTCTTCCGCAATATAAGCCTAAAACATTACTTTGAATTTGTTTTGCCAAAAGAGAAGAAAGCTTATCAGTCAATGAACGCAAGGGACGGTACGCCAAACATTACAGGATTGAAAACCAAGTCAGTGTTTAATCCTTCGCCTGAGATTGAAGCTTTTGAAAATAGAGTCACTAACGATGTACTGAGGGCTATTAAGAAAAATAATTATGCCCCAGACAATTTGACCAAGAGTGAAAGGTAAGGGTTGAAACTTCTATGTACTAGAAAAGATATCATGATAAAACCCGCCGACAAGGTGGGTGGAATAGTTATCTTACCCATAGAGGATTATGAAAAAGAATGTATGCGCCTATTGGGTGACAATGATTCCTATTTTGTCATGATCTCTGCTTCCAAAAGGTCAGGGTTTTCCCAACTCCCTTGGAAGCAGATCCATAACCCAGGTTCCGAGTGCCAACCAGTCCCAATTGGGACCTTTTGGACCCAGTCCTGGCGCCAGTGGCACCAGGCTCATAAATATGCCCAGTCCCAGCGATGGAAGCGCCGGGCTCATAATGCTTGGGTGGACTTACCTGCAGCAGACCATGCTGCTTACTTGCCTGCCAGTTGAGCCTCTGATCCTCTTCTGTTTGGAACTACTTTTCCTGTTGGGTGGGGCAGGAGCCACTCACTAGATTCAGAACACTGGAACTCTTCTGGAAAGCAGGAACTCTTTTCTTACTTAGGCGTGGCTGTGGAAGGAGACACCTAAGCACTACAGGAGGCTATTTAAACCACACCCGATGGATGAATCTTGCTTTGCGTTATTCTGCATCCTCTGCAGCAGAACGTTCATCGTGTCTTCTGCATCTGATCCTGGGCCTAAGGAAAAAGGCTTACCATCCTGAATCCAGTCTTCAGCAACACCTATAAAGACAAGAAAGAACAGGTTAGCATTACGGTCTTCAGTGACAGCTCTTCACTTACCTGGTCCATCAGCTGTCACCAACGCCTCACGCTGCATTCCGGCATCTGAAAGACAAAGGCTTACCTACTCTTCGTGCGCTCCGGAGGTCTTCACACTGCATTCCGGCATCTGAAAGATAAAAGCTTACCAACTCTTTGCACGCTCCGGAGGCCTTCGGCGCTGCATCCCGCATCTGAAAGACAAAACAAGGTGCGTTTAAAGACATTGGGGAACTTTAATACTCACGTGCCATTACTCCTTTCCACATCTAATCCAGTGGGTATTCCGGCACCCTGCAGCCGCTCCGAACTTGTACCTGCAAAATAAAAAGACAGTTAGAGCGCATCGTGAAGCAGGCAACAAGCGCTTACTTACGTGCTTCCAGGCGCTTCTATTCATCACACGGGCTCCATCTTCAACTCACTTCAGCCCGTCATCCGCCATCGCCGGAACCCTGCAAAACAAGAAACATCATTACTAAAGACTTTAAAGACATTAGAATTACTCGAAACTTACCGTTCGTGCAGTAAACGACGGACAGCAGTCCTCTGAAGTCAAGAGGCCTGCTCCCCTTATCCAGTGAAGAAACTGGTTACAGCACCCTGCCCCGAGGCAGATGGAGAGCACGGCGTTCACTTACCTAAGACATCTTACCCTTCAAGTCAGCCATACAGTGCACAGAGGTCCAGCCCAAAGAGCCAGCCGTGTGTTACACATCACCTTTGCAGATACGGTATACGCCCAGTCAAGACCGGCGCCTCTACGGGAATCAGGTGAGCGTTACATATTTAGTGTTACATCAGGACGTACATTTAGACATGAAGAAGAAATTAAAGGTCTGACTAACCATGCGGAATGAGAACCGTGGGTATGCAAGGAAGAAGGTTGATTGCTAAGAAAAGCTCACCCGATAAAAGCAGCCTTTTACATACTACCAAACATCCACAAAAGTGTGACCAATCCACCGGGAAGACCAATAGTGGCAGCTATAGACTCCCTTTTGGAACCACTGTCAGTATATGTGGAATGCTTTCTTAAACCATTTGTGGCAATGATGCCATTTTATGTGAAAGACTCAGGGGATATGATCAGAATCACCCAAAATCTAGACGTACAGGTCAATGATTTTTTAGTCGCCATGGATGTAGAGTCGCTCTATACCTCCATTCCTCAAATGGAATGTCTTGAGGTATTAGGGACCTTTTTGGATAGAAGACCAGAACCACAAGTTCCGCCCACAGAATTTATAAAAGAGTGCGCTCGAATTGCGATGACAGAAAACTTCTATTTAAACAATCACTCTATAAACAGAAGAAGGGGGTAAGTATGGGTGCAACATTCGCTCCGGATGTTGCGAACCTATTTACGGCTAACTATGAAGACAAATATCTCTTGGGAGAACATAGTCTATTAAAACAACAAGATGATCTGTGGCAAGGGTTGAGAGCCTGGCACAGATACATTGATGACGTGTTTTTAATATGGAGAGGGACGACTGAAACTTTAACTCAATTTCACCAGTGGTTGAATACCTGTGATAGACACATCAAATTTACGATGGAATGCCATCAGATCCAGGTAAGTTTTCTAGACCTAATGATCAAAAAATCCAATGGATACTTGACTATCACTCTTTTTCGGAAAGCAACAGATAAGAATACACTATTACATTTTTCTAGTTTCCACCCGGCTGGGTTACGACAGAATTTACCATATGGTCAATTTCTGCAAATTCAGAGAAATTGTACTGAGAAGGAAGAATATAAAAAACATGCAGATGTCTTGAAAAATAGACTTGTGGATCGTGGATATCCTGGAAAATTAGTCAAGGACAATCTGAATAGAGCATTGAACACTAATAGAGAAGATTGCCTGTTACCACGCGAGAAGCGGAAACAAGACAGGCTGGTATGTGTGACGACTTTTAATACGGTGAGCAACAACATTAAAACCGGAATTGGGATTTAATCAAACAACCAGGGAGTCTCTCAAAAAAAACAATCTTTGCCTTTAAGAAAAATCAGAATTTGAGGCAACGTTTGGTACATACTTATAGAAACATGACCCAAGAGCAGACTTTACCGAACCAGTGGGGTTTAGCGCCCATAACAGGACACCATAGATGTGGGAACTGTTTTTCATGCCCTCTGGCAGAAACACGACATGAGTTTAACCATGGCGTTATAAAATGGAAACTGAACACACATACAAATTGCCGCACAAAAAATGTTGTGTACATTATTAGATGTCCGTGCAATTTGCTATACATGGGTAAGACCACAAGAGAAGTGTGGCAGCGTATTGGTGAAAATCGCAGCTGTATTCGAAACAAGATAGCTGACAAACCACTGGTCGATCACTTTGTGAGTAATCAACATAAGGATACTGACCTTAGATGGTTTGTTTTACAAACTGTAAAGACATCGAAGAGAGGCGGAGACATGGCAACGATACTCCACAAAATAGAACAGTGGTGGATATATCGTTTAGATACTGTAAAAAATGGACTCAATATTTTGGTGGAATGGGGGGCACTAATCACACATTAAATAGTGGCATCCTTGGCCCAAATAATCTGAAGATAGTTTAATTAAGAACGAGCATTTACTTGGAGTGGTCCATCCATGTTGTGCCCATTCCGGCATATAAATCATAGGGGGCCTCTGGCACCTGAAATGGCAGTAATGCCACATTATTTGGAAAACGAAATTACAACTTTGGAATATGAAATGACAATGTTGGGCTACACGCTTTATTTAAGTGTGGAGATAGTCTAATTAAGAATGAATGGTTCACTTAGAACAGAACAATCGAGGATGATGGGCAGTATATCCTTTTTTCCTGCCCATTTGGGCTATGTAATTTTATAGGGGGTCACTGGCTCTTGAAACAGCATAAAATGTATTCTTTGAAATAGGAATGGATCGAATTAGGAAATACGGAACTGCTTCCCCTAAACAATGTTGAAAGAAAGGAGAAAAAGAAAATTAATTTCAATTGGTGTATTACTAAATGAAACAGAATTGGCAATACTTAGAAGGTCTTATTTAATCGTGATACCCCATCTTGAGAATAATTTGCTTCTGTAGAAACCAACGCGAGATCTTAGGAACATAATCGAGCTAGCAGTCCTTTTTTAGTGTTTGTGCCCTGAAGGAAAGAGGGACAGTCCTCTCTCAATCGCTATGAAAGAGAAGTTAAAAAGGAGCTTATGCAACGGCTATATTTGCAAATGCTCCGGAAGCTGGTAAACGAGAGCACTGCAGTCTTGGCGGAGGACAATGATTAAAAGGTAAGCGCCAGTAGATAAAAGACGGCGCGGAATGCTCAATGATGTAGGAGCTCCGCCCGCCTATATTTAGAAGCACAAGTAAAGGATGGGGACCCGCCTTAAAAAGCGAGCGTGATGTAGTTACGTGCTGTTGATTACTTGGGTGGGGGTAAAGCAAAGTAAGGCTCACTTTGCAGTTAAAGAAGGGCCCAGTGGGGACCTATGGAGGGTTTTAGGTACATGGATTACAATATCTGTGATCATACAAGTGTGCTAACCGGTGGAAATAGAATAGAGTAAGAACTATGGTATGCAATATAGAACGGAATACAATATGCTACGTACTGTGTATCTTACCCTCAAAGCAAGATCATTAGGAGAGAACGGTTAAAAATAGTCTGTTGAAAACAAGGAGTGGGAAATAATTACTGCAAGCGGAAATGCATCTTGTTGAGATGTAAGTATATAACAATGGGAACAAATTTCCACCATAAAACCTCGATTATAATTTATGTACTAATGGGTAATTTCATCCCATAGGAAGGATAGTGAACCGTCTGAAGCCTTGATGTGCTATTGATTGCCACTGATAGACTAAAGAACCTCCCTTGAAGGAATTAAGATTGGAGTGGTTTCAGCCAAATTTCGAGTAAGTACAGTACTAAATGAGTACATTATGTGTTTATTTGCATCCTAGGTGGGAGCAGATGGTATGGGCCTTGTTATGGAGAATTCTCTTATAAGGCTAATTTCCCAAACCTAGTGAGACCCCAGCAGCTTTGCTGGATTTTTGGGGTTTGTTTTTTTCTCCTGCTAAGAGTGAGACTCTTTTACTCCCACTCTTAGGCATGATTTGAGGTATGTCTTTGACTTTTTGTGTGCTTATGGGCTATGGGGTCTTTTACTCCATAGGGTATCATCTGTTTTTAGTATGTGTTACACAGCACCCTCAGTACAGGGGTGTCATAGTGACCCCCAAACATAGACTCCATACCCTGGGACTGACTACTGTCTCCCAGGGCATGTAAAGTCACCATTGGCTTTACTAGTCCAAAATTGTGAACAGAACCAGTACAAACCATCATAATGTGGAAGTACTGGAAGGGGTTAATTAGATTGCCCCTGGGTCTGTTTCCAAGGGGGCACTGTCCAGTCCCCCCTTGTGCAGTTTCTGGCTGGTGGCAGTGGTTACCACGCAAAATATTCCACCCACCGGAATATTTCCTATGGGATTTTCCCATTGATTATAAACGCACCACTTTTTGGTGCAATGTTAAAGATATCGCCGGTTTATTTATTTAATATTAAATCACTGGTTGGGTCTTTTTGCAGAACTCTTTTCTAAAATGGCGTTCGTGTCCGTCTCTGTAACTCCAACCAAGGTCGTGCCCTTTGTTCCACTTTTTGGCGTGCTTCTCCACAGAAGCCCTCCAACTGGTAAACAAAGCATACAAATGAATAGGTCCAAAGACACTATGCTCATAACAAGACACTCCCAAGGTTTTTTTTGGCCTCTGCAATTTTTTTAAAGAAGGAATCACTCTTCAGTATTTTATCGTAGAGAAAAATCTCTCAATTTTTTATATTAGAGTTGTGTGAATCAGAACATAAATGCACAATTCCAAAAAACTCAGACATCAGAATGGTATGCTAAACCAAAACAGAACAAACAGAAAAATATATGTTTATAACACACAGTTCCAAAACATTTTTGGGACAATATCCAAATAGTGTTCATATAACAAACCCAACCTCTATGAGGGTTTGTCAACATTCACAACAAGATAGTGTACAAATTCAGAACAGGATTTTTAAAACAACGTAAACAATTAGGAAGACACAAAACAATTTTTTGCTTGTGTGGACAGCAATTCATGTGCTGTGGTTTCAGGGGAGAAGTGCGTCTACACCAGGTGTTTCAGCCGTTTTGAGGTGGGCTAGGTGCGCCTCATCTTTAACACGGCCTTCATCAGGACGAAGTTCTGTGCAAAATGATGTCTGTGCTGCAGGGGAGGGAGACTACAGTCAGGGAGGTGTATGAGCAAAATAATTATTTAGACTGAATGAATCAAGATGCTGTGTGGTCCGTAATATCAAAATACACAGCTTACCTATGGGATAATCAATTTCACAGGCACTGTAATAGAGATCCGCTAGCCGC
Organism: Ambystoma mexicanum; assembly: GCF_040938575.1. NCBI lineage: Eukaryota > Metazoa > Chordata > Amphibia > Caudata > Ambystomatidae > Ambystoma > Ambystoma mexicanum. The sequence continues at coordinate 965,484,520 of NC_090934.1, forward strand.
TTTGGCTGGTCTCTGGGTAATCCTGTTGTAAAAAACAGAAAGAAATAGGGGAAGTTAAGGCTAATAATGTCTCCTCGCAGTCGTGTACACAAAACATGAAAATACACACATGTGGAGTATCTTACCTCTCACTGGAGGTATCTGGGTCGAAAGGTCCAGTGTGGTGTCAAAGAAAACAACCACGAAATGCACGGCTAAAAAATAAATCAAAACTCAGTGAGCATTCGAATCCAGCGAATACTCATGGAAATCTATTTAAAACACTGTTAACCCTCCTGGGTAGAATAGGTTCCATACCAGGAGCCCTAATTTTTGATTCTGCCCCTCCAACTTGTGCCACTCTGTCTGGGTTCCACAGGATGTGTGGGTGGGGGAATGGGCACCCTGGACTGCGTTGCCACAGGACCTAAGAAATCCGAAGAGGGGAGAAGCTGAGCCATCTGCAACGACGACACCACCGTTGGAGCCCTGCTGCAACGACCTCACCACTTTTCCGACGACAAGAGAAGATCTTCTGCAGAAAGAGTCTTCGTCCTCTGAGCTGGTGGAATCAACCGGTTCGCCATTTCGTCTTCCGGGACGTCTCTTGGTCGAATCACCCGTGCCAAGCACCCCGGCGGCCGGATAGCCAAGCTTCACCACTGTGACCGCGAATACCAGAAACGCACCTTTTAACCGACGAACTCCGTGGCTAGTTTCTTCCCTGGGCAGTGCAACGACTCCAAGTTTCCTCCTCGACGAGATCATCTCTTCCCCTGGTCGAAACCACGAACTGCACCCGATGCCAGGAACAACTGCCACCGCTGGAGCTTCATCAACTTTAAAGGTACTGTGTTCCACCTGGCCTCCCTTTCTACGGTTTGCTAAAGGTGACCCTTAAATCCTTTGCTTTCCAACTGGGTTGGCCCCAGACCTTCTAACTTTACCTTCAGAATCAACCCAACCTCTTTTGAACATTTTTACAAAGACTGGAATGCATTTCTCAACTGTGTGGTCTCGGGCACATTTCACCTTGCTCCATTTAAAGTGGGCCTGGCCTATGAATTTTGGCTCTACAGTAGACTCTGCCTTCTTTAACTTGTTTTGGTCTTTTAAAAGTGTTGGGAACTGTTTTATTTTCATTACCTGCCTTTTTCTCTCCCTTTTACGTAATTATTGGAGTGCCATCTAAGTTACATGCTCACCTCTGTTTTGACAAAAAGTGGTGTTTTGACTTAGAATTGTCTAATAATCCTTAAGGGAGGTGTGTATACTTTTCTGATTGTGTTTGGAACTTGCTTTGATTAATAGTGCTAGTGTATTTTCTAAAGTGTGTGTTAAATAAATAATTATATACTTTTGATACAAAGCTCTGGTCAGTGTTTGCTTGCTTTACTGTGTTTTTGGCCCTATTGTGTATCCTCTGTATACTGCCTTACTCTTCTTGAGGGAAGTCTGACTCCTCAGCCACAGCTACCAGGTAAATCTGAGTGGTGCAGACTGCTACTAATTGGGTTTACTGCTTACTCCTGTAGTCTTAATCTTTTTGCAGTGTTCCCCAAGGGAACTGCACAGGATTCTGCCTAACAGGCCTTGACATAGAAATGGGGACAGGATTGATTCATTTAATAATGACGATTGGGTGTCATGGAATACTATTGGGTAATTTTATCCCATAGGAAGGAAATTGAACCGTTCGAAGCCCTGATGCGCCATTGATAGATTAAGGAACCTCTTTTGAAGTAATTAACATTGGAGTTGTTTCAGCCAAATTTTCGAGTAAGTATAGTACTAAATGAGTACATCATATGTTTATTTGCATCCTATGTGGGGTCAGATGATATTGGCCTGCACGTAGAGATGGGAATAGGATTGATCCATTTATCAATGAAGACTGGGTGCCATGGAATATCACTCTGATACATTGACGCAATGATTACAGTTGAGAATCATTTACACACATTTAGAGTGTTTATAAATAGAAGGGAATAACCGTAAAATGGGTGTAAAATTGGGTTATGAATTGTTTTTAGATTCTGACATTGTACATTATATTTTAGGTGGTGTAACTCACCCTACTGGTTGGTAATGGGAATAAGGAAACTCCCCATTTTGTCCTAACAAAGGTTGCGAGAGTAAAGGGGTGGGGACTGGGCACGCCCTGTAAAGACAACCGAAACACGTTTGGACGTATGTCTGTGTGACCAGGGGTACACAGACTGAACCATCTGATCATTGGGTGGAGGACCTTTTTCATTGTGAAAACAAACATTTGAGGCCACTTATTTATAGGCCAAAAAACATGTGCTATTGATTTGGAGAAATGAAATTGGAATGAATGGTAGGAGTGATTCAGTTTGAGTTGAATATGAAGATATCTGTTTGTATAAATGTTTTTTAAGCAGTAATATATATATTTTTGATATAAGAATAAAAGATTTTTGAATTCAATATTTAGCATTTATTGGTATTTATAAAAAGATAAATGTATTGAGTTGGCTATTCCCTGTCCTGCTGGTCCATTTTTCTGATTCAAAGCTTTTAACAGCATGCAAGAGACCAGGAACAAGCAGAAAGGATGCTTCAGCTAATCATACGCAAAGACACCAGAGCGATTTGGGAAACTATTACCACAGGCACACTAAAGGCTACCTACGACATGGCAAACAGTGTCAATGACGTGAGATGGGTCTCTTACTACACAGCTGTATTCGATATAGCGAATGGAATGTCATAGAAACTGAGGAGGATATAGAACAGGCGATCCAAAAATTAAATAGCTCCAGAGCGGCAGGCCCTGACGGCATCACCAAGACAATGTTAAAAACAATAGCGTGATATGGGCAAAGTTGATCGCAGCATCTAAGACCCTACCTGAATCTTGGAGAACGGCAATAGTCGTACCAATATTCAAGAGTGGCGATTGGAAAGACCCCACAAATTATCGCCCAATAACGCTCTCGATGCCATAGGAAAAGTGTTTGCAGCCTTCCTGCAAAAGAAATTGACAGTTTGGGCCGCGCATGCAAAGGTGATGGATAAGCGCCAAACAGGTTTTACCAAAGGAGTCGGTTTAGAGCTAAATCTCATAATCCTAAATACCATCAAACCTGAAGCTATGAAGAACAAGTAAAATCTGTTTCTTGCCTTTATAGACCTGAAACAGGCTTTTGACACTATCAATCGTCAGAAATTATGGGGAAAACTACTTTCATGGATGTGTCCTCCAGATGTAATGCATCCGATAATGGTCTTATAATCTAAAACATCTTTTCGCGTTAGATTGAACGCAAAAAGTAACCTTACGGATGTGATCTATACAAAGAAGAGAGTCAAAACAGGCTGCCCATTAGCAGCATTGCTATTTAAACTTTTTATATCAGATCTACCGATCGCACTATCTCAAGCGAGGACTTTTCCACCGAAGATAAACAACAACCACGTCTCGTGGGTCATATATGCGGATGACATTGTCCTGCTGGACAAAACACAAATCGGGCTGCAACAATCTCTAGATGCACTACAAAGGTATTGTGACAAGAACGATCTAATAATCAACACAAAGAAATCAAAGATCGTGGCAATTGAGAGTGGAGGGAAGCCGAAGAAAAAAGGTTTCAACTGGTATCAAAACCATGAAAAACTAGAAGTAATAAACTCCATCCGATATCTAGGTGTCCATTTCAACGTTTCTATGCGTGAATGGAACTGGATACAAGATCTAGAGACCAGAATGACAATGTTTGCCTCACAAGGTCTTAAACTTCACACTGCTTACGGCAAATTCACATTAAAACCACTACTTACCTTCTACTTATAAAAAGTAGTACCAGCTGTAAATTTCGGCAGCGAAATTCAACATCGTACCTTTCCGACCCTCCTCACTCCTGTTATCCCAACTTTTCCCATCCCCGCACTTGCGCTTGCTTTAGACATTTCTTCCCGACCCCGCCCTTTGATCCTTGTTGCCTTACCGGACGGCTGCAGCTCCACGCTGGAAGAGATGGCGGCTGAATCCCCTCGCCGAGTCCTTCGATCATCTAGGGAGGCCCCTATACGCGGACATCCCGCGGGGAGGCGGGTGAGCAGGGCCGCAGCCTCGGGCCGAGCCACGAAGCGGGCTGCCTCCTCAGGATCATCGGATTCCATGGCTTGGCCGGCGGACCCAGCGCAGAAGGTGGCGAAGAAAACACCTGCCTTGGCGACGTGTGAAGAAGCGCTGCTCGCCGACTCCTCTCCCAGTCCCCCTCGGCGCACTCACGACAGCATTGAACAGCCGTTGGGCGAAGCTGTGCTGCTGGCCCACGCGGCTGCAGAGGTGCAGCCGGCTTCGACCATCGTGCGAAGGGAGGTGGGGCTTCCGGCTTCCCTGCCTGGACTCGGGAGCCCGTTATCGAGCGCCCCTGGTGTTGGTCGCGGCCGCGAGAAGATCTCTTCTCCCCAAGACTGCATCAAGCTTAATGCTCGTATACCCATAACACAGCAAGTCACAAGTGCAACTGACATCTTGCCACCTGAGCAAACAATCCATTTGAACAAACCTCTGTGCAGAATCGAAGTTCACTCCATTCCAACTCTGCACGATTTGATTAGCCCACAGGAAATCTCTCATCATGATCACTTAGATATTACAACTAGTGATCCTACGGCAACCTCGATAAGTCCTACAATCTTAAAACTTCAACCATCAGACACTGATACTTCCAAGAAAAGAGGGGCCACACAAATAAATCTCGGAATCGTAGAAGTACTCCCTGTCAGTACGCCACGAGAAAAGCTCACTCAATCACAGAGACGGCCACTGGGCACGATCTACCCGTGCAATTGAAAGAATCCAACAAAAAAAAAAAAAAGGCGACCGCCGAGGACTATCAGACCCTAACTACCATGACATACACCAAAAACTGCCGTCACATGAATAACAAGCTTAGAAGAAGACAAACTATGAAACCTGCGGCCTCGTTAAGTAAAAAAATGGGCCCCAGAAAATGCCCTCTTAAGCCTCTGACAGTGGCAGCTGTAAGCAAGTTTTTTAGGAAAAAAACAGACAGTCGGTTGGATTCACCACACAAATTCTCTGACATTGAAATCCTGGATAGCTTAATGCTACACGAGTCAGACACAAACCTTCAAACAGCGCTGACAGGGAGACCAAACCTAACAGCACGGGCAGTTGAACTTCAACGACCACCGCGATCAACTTCAATCACCCCCTCAAAACCATTGGTAGGGACTACAATACCAAGGGTCACGCAACCCCAACTCTTCTTCCCATTGACGGAAGGTGTTCCTCTTGCAAGATGGCATTGCACAAATAAACTATCATCAATAACTGAAACGGACAAGCAGCTGCATAAAGAGACACCAGGCGTGGAGGTAGCCCCGCCTCTAACGGAAATCGGAGGTCTCATTGCCATTGCTTTGACACAAACCCTAGCGCAATGTCATGACTCTCCAGACATCAGTGCCAACTGGAGCGGTCGTGGTAGTAACCCACGGAGTACTTCCATGGCCGAGACCCAGAGATCAAGCCTGCCCGGACCCTCTAGCTTACCTTTACAGATACAAACGACTGTAAACTCCCCGTCGGACTGGCAAGAAAGCTTAGGCGCAGTAAAAAATAACAGCCTAAACAAGTCTACGAATCATCCCTATACTCCAACTCACTCACAGAGACTGAGCGAAATTCATCAGCCGTCATCGCTACCTACACCTTCGTACAAAAAGGCGGACTTGATGTCTATTATGTCCACTGTGACGATCGCTCTAGCTCCATTCAGCAAGCTATATGAGAGTATTAATGACACCCTACGTGATCAGACGTCAATGATAGCGCTGATGCAATCAAAGCTGAACTACTTGGAAGGTCACATCTCTGGTACTGGGGGTAACTTGTCATCCAGAATAGACCAATCACTAAGGTTGGCTCTCTCCAAAATTCTGCAGTCCTCCTATGATAGAGGAGAAGAAAACGGCAATTGGGCCACTAAACAGACTCAAACCATCACAGATATAACACCGCATGTATCGTCGGATCAACGTAATGCAGCAGATAGCCATCTTCAAAACATCGACACTTTGGCACCGGACTCCTCGTTGGAGCCACTTGATGCCATAATTGCAATTATAGAAGATGACGAAGGGAACAAACCCAGAGCCTGCTCAAGTGCACCTACCGTAAGAACAGAAACATCGGTGCCCAATCCCTTCTCATATCCAAAGTTGGAAAGCAAGCGGAAAGAAAAGGTCAACAAACAGGGCACAAACCCCAAGGTCTTCTCCTACGGTATTTTTAACCAACACAAATTGCTGGACCACTTTGGCGCGAAACAAAACAAAAAAAAGAAAAGACACTAACACTCCAATGTACGTCAAGTATAAAAAGCCAAACTAAACAGGCTGAAAGAACACGAGATATAACATCTAAGTCCGAGGCAAACCACCCCGTTCTGCTGAACCATCAACCTATTATTATAAATTCGCCGGAACAGGAAAGAATCGCTAATTCGGAACAGATGGAAGAAGATCAATTTGATTGGAGCTCTATTACCATTGATGAGACAGGTTCCGATATTACCACAAGAAAAACCTCAAAGCGAAAAATCGATGATGTTTTTACACCATCATCCAAACGACAACCCCCTATCAAAGTACGATTACACAACCAATCTTCACGACAGCCAGAGTTTTCGAAAAAACAACCTAAAGCCCACCTTGGACTCACAGATAACCCAAGATCCCGGATAGTAACCAAAGAAAGTGGTCAGTTAACGAATAAAATACAGGATAACCTTAGGAGAAGACACAGATCTTGACCTGTCGATCGACACCCTCCCTATACTGACCAAAAAAGCGATCGGGAAATCTCCAAGCACGTAGAGCAAAGAGGAGTTAGAGAAAGACCGTCACACCGCTCACAGAACCATCGCGCAGCGACAAGCATTAAAAGAACAATAAGGCAAGAGAGAGAAACGGACCAAAAAACCCATTCAAAACACATTTTTAGTGAAAACATCATAAGACTGAAAAGAATGGGCTCTAAGGATGGAGGTGAGCCACTGAACAGAACTAACATTATGTGAATTCTAGCCCAAATACCCACGCTTCGATGCTTACGGAACAGCGACTTATGGATGGTGGAACCGAGTACATCCGGTAGAAGTGATTACTCATACATCCACCTCAATTCTAAGATCATCAAATTCCAATTATTGAAGGAAATAGACATTTTGTCGCTGTTGGGCTATGAAGTAACAGAAATCTATCGTCCAAAAGCTCAAACCAACTCACAGAAGCAACTGGACGTAGAATCCGGAGACTCCCCAAACGTACTGACAAAGCCTGATACTTCCCGTACTCATTACATCAGCAGGGCGGCTTACCTGCGTAGCCATCACTACGACCAGCCTAAAGAGAGACGGAATGCACCAACTAATTTAGAATTGGACTCCGCTCCCCTGACAAAACGATCGCACAAGCTGTCTTCATGGATGTCTCCTCCAGATGTAATGCATCCGATAATGGTCTTATAATCTAAAACATCTTTTCGCGTTAGATTGAACGCAAAAAGTAACCTTATGGATGTGATCTATACAAAGAAGAGAGTCAAAACAGGCTGCCCATTAGCAGCATTGCTATTTAAACTTTTTATATCAGATCTCCCGATCGCACTATCTCAAGCGAGGACTTTTCCACCGAAGATAAACAACAACCACGCCTCGTGGGTCATATATGCGGATGACATTGTCCTGCTGGACAAAACACAAATCGGGCTGCAACAATCTCTAGATGCACTGCAAAGGTATTGTGACAAGAACGATCTTATAACCAACACAAAGAAATCAAAGATCGTGGCAACTGAGAGTGGAGGGAAGCCGAAGAAAAAAAGTTTCAACTGGTATCAAAACCATGAAAAACTAGAAGTAATAAACTCCATCCGATATCTAGGTGTCCATTTCAACGTTTCTATGCGTGAATGGAACTGGATACAAGATCTAGAGACCAGAATGACAATGTTTGCCTCACAAGGTCTTAAACTTCACACTGCTTACGGCAAATTCACATTAAAACCACTACTTACCTTCTACTTATAAAAAGTAGTACCAGCTGTAACTTTCGGCAGCAAAGCAGGCTGGATCATATCAGTAGATAGATCTTTTGCCTCCATCTACCATATAACACCATATTTTCGATCCCGCCATCGTAGCCCTACGAGGCCCACGAGCAATCTGTTTTGTTCAGGCTAAAATGGAGGCTCGACTACAGACTAGAGACCCTGTGGACTTGGAACCATGGCTGGAAGCAAGTACTCAAAACTGTATGACAAACAGTCCTGATATGCCCCTTCCGCCTCCACAGCAGCAGGCTGCAGCCGAAATCTATTCTTCTGTCTCTCGCTCTGTTCAACATCCTACCTTTCCGACCCCCCTCACTCCTGTTATCCCAACTTTTCCCATCCCAGCACTTGCGCTTGCTTTAGACATTTCTTCCCGACCCCGCCCTTTGAACCTTGTTGCCTTACCGGATGGCTGCAGCTCCACGCTGGAAGAGATGGCGGCTGAATCCCCTCGCCGCGTCCTTCGATCATCTAGCGAGGCCCCTATACGCGGACATCCCGCGGGGAGGCGGGTGAGCAGGGCCGCAGCCTTGGGCCGAGCCACGAAGCGGGCAGCCTCCTCAGGATCATCGGATTCCATGGCTTGGCCGGCGGACCCAGCGCAGAAGGTGGCGAAGAAAACACCTGCCTTGGCGACGTGTGAAGAAGCGCCGCTCGTCGACTCCTCTCCCAGTCCCCCTCGGCGCACTCACAACAGCATTGAACAGCCGTTGGGCGAAGCTGTGCTGCTGGCCCACGCGGCTGCAGAGGTGCAGCCGGCTTTGACCATCGTGCGAAGGGAGGTGGGGCTTCCGGCTTCCCTGCCTGGACTCGGGAGCCCGTTATCGAGCGCCCCTGGTGTTGGTCGCGGCCGCGAGAAGATCTCTTCTCCCCAAGACTGCATCAAGCTTAATGCTCGTATACCCATAACACAGCAAGTCACAAGTGCAACTGACATCTTGCCACCTGAGCAAACAATCCATTTGAACAAACCTCTGTGCAGAATCGAAGTTCACTCCATTCCAACTCTGCATGATTTGATTAGCCCACAGGAAATCTCTCATCATGATCACTTAGATATTACAACTAGTGATCCTACGGCAACCTCGATAAGTCCTACAATCTTAAAACTTCAACCATCAGACACTGATACTTCCAAGAAAAGAGGGGCCACACAAATAAATCTCGGAATCGTAGAAGTACTCCCTGTCAGTACCCCACGAGAAAAGCTCACTCAATCACAGAGACGGCCCCTGGGCACGATCTACCCGTGCAATTGAAAGAATCCAACAAAAAAAAAAAAAAGGCGACCGCCGAGGACTATCAGACCCTAACTACCATGACATACACCAAAAACTGCCGTCACATGAATAACAAGCTTAGAAGAAGACAAACTATGAAACCTGCGGCCTCGTTAAGTAAAAAAATGGGCCCCAGAAAATGCCCTCTTAAGCCTCTGACAGTGGCAGCTGTAAGCGAGTTTTTTGGGGAAAAAAATAGACAGTCGGTTGGATTCACCACACAAATTCTCTGACATTGAAATCCTGGATAGCTTAATGCTACACGAGTCAGACACAAACCTTCAAACAGCGCTGACAGGGAGACCAAACCTAACTGCACGGGCAGTTGAACTTCAACGACCACCGCGATCAACTTCAATCACCCCCTCAAAACCATTGGTAGGGACTACAATACCAAGGGTCACGCAACCCCAACTCTTCTTCCCATTGACGGAAGGTGTTCCTCTTGCAAGATGGCATTGCACAAATAAACTATCATCAATAACTGAAACGGACAAGCAGCTGCATAAAGAGACACCAGGCGTGGAGGTAGCCCCGCCTCTAACGGAAATCGGAGGTCTCATTGCCACTGCTTTGACACAAACCCTAGCGCAATGTCATGACTCTCCTGACATCAGTGCCAACTGGAGCGGTCGTGGTAGTAACCCACGAAGTACTTCCATGGCCGAGACCCAGAGATCAAGCCTGCCCGGACCCTGTAGCTTACCTTTACAGATACGAACGACTGTAAACTCCCCGTCGGACTGGCAAGAAAGCTTAGGCGCAGTAAAAAATAACAGCCTAAACCATTCTACGAATCATCCCTATACTCCAACTCACTCACAGAGACTGAGCGAAATTCATCAGCCGTCATCGCTACCTACACCTTCGTACAAAAAGGCGGACTTGATGTCTATTATGTCCATTGTGACGATCGCTCTAGCTCCATTCAGCAAGCTATATGAGAGTATTAATGACACCCTACGTGATCAGACGTCAATGATAGCGCTGATGCAATCAAAGCTGAACTACTTGGAAGGTCACATCGCTGGTACTGAGGGTAACTTGTCATCCAGAATAGACCAATCACTAAGGTTGGCTCTCTCCAAAATTCTGCAGTCCTCCTATGATAGAGGAGAAGAAAACGGCAATCGGGCCACTAAACAGACTCAAACCATCACAGATATAACACCGCATGTATCGTCGGATCAACGTAATGCAGCAGATAGCCATCTTCAAAACATCGACACTTTGGCACCGGACTCCTCGTTGGAGCCACTTGATGCCATAATTGCAATTATAGAAGATGACGAAGGGAACAAACCCAGAGCCTGCTCAAGTGCACCTACCGTAAGAACAGAAACATCGGTGCCCAATCCCTGCTCATATCCAAAGTTGGAAAGCAAGCGGAAAGAAAAGGTCAACAAACGGGGCACAAACCCCAAGGTCTTCTCCTACGGTATTTTTAACCAACACAAATTGCTGGACCACTTTGGCGCGAAACAAAACAAAAAAAAGAAAAGACAGTAACACTCCAATGTACGTCAAGTATAAAAAGCCAAACTAAACAGGCTGAAAGAACACGAGATATAACATCTAAGTCCGAGGCAAACCACCCCGTTCTGCTGAACCATCAACCTATTATTATAAATTCGCCGGAACAGGAAAGAATCGCTAATTCGGAACAGACGGAAGAAGATCAATTTGATTGGAGCTCTATTACCATTGATGAGACGGGTTCCGATATTACCACAAGAAAAACCTCAAAGCGAAAAATCGATGATGTTTTTACACCATCATCCAAAGGAGAACCCCCTATCAAAGTACGATTACACGACCAATCTTCACGACAGCCAGAGTCTTCGAAAAAACAACCTAAAGCCCACCTTGGACTCACAGATAACCCAAGATCCCGGATAGTAATCAAAGAAAGTGGTCAGTCAACGAATAAAATACAGGATAACCTTAGGAGAAGACACAGATCTTGGTCTGTCGATCGACACCCTCCCCATACTGACCAAAAAAGCGATCGGGAAATCTCCAAGCACATAGAGCAAAGAGGAGTTAGAGAAAGACCGTCACACCGCTCACAGAACCATCGCGCAGCGACAAGCATTAAAAGAACAATAAGGAAAGAGAGAGAAACGGACCAAAAAACCCATTCAAAACACATTTTTAGTGAAAACACCATAAGACTGAAAAGAACGGGCTCTAAGGATGGAGGTGAGCCACTGAACAGAACTAACATTATGTGAATTCTAGCCCAAATACCCCCGCTTCGATGCTTACGGAACAGCGATTTATGGATGGTGGAACCGAGTACATCCGGTAGAAGTGATTACTCAGACATCCACCTCAATTCTAAGATCATCAAATTCCAATTATTGAAGAAAATAGACAGTCTGTCGCTGTTGGGCTATGAAGTAACAGAAATCTATCGTCCAAAAGCTCAAACCAACTCACAGAAGCAACTGGACGTAGAATCCGGAGACTCCCCAAACGTACTGACAAAGCCTGATACTTCCCGTACTCATTACATCAGCAGGACGGCTTACCTGCGTAGCCATCACTACGACCAGCCTAAAGAGAGACGGAATGCACCAACTAATTTAGAATTGGACTCCGCTCCCCTGACAAAACGATCGCGCAAGCTGTCTATGCCCGCTCGGCACGAAGCCCGGCCCTACCGATCTCCTCTTCCACCTCAAAAATTGTCAACCTGGAAAAATCCGAAAGGACAAGAGGGGGAGCAGGGACGGCCTTGGACATGGCACAAGTCCGACGCAAACCAGAATCGGAAGGTTTAGCAACCACCCAATGAAGAAGGAATCAGCTCCCCAGACGGACGGAACGACGAAAACGGACTCAAAATCACCTTAAATAATTGCCTAAAATTAGGATGCTGGAATACGCGAGGTTTCGAACATGTAACCAAAGTGTGCGACGTCAATTTAGGCCACTATGTTATCCTGTGTTTGCAGGAAACATGGTTGACCTCAAAACCCCAACTAGACAGATATGAAATTATCTTTACTGCAGCAAATAAAGGGCCCACAGGACGTCCGTCGGCTGGGCTTATAACTGCGCTTCGATCGGGATTTGGAGTAGAAGTAACTGAGGTCTTGACGTCACCCAACTGGATCTAGGCGATAATCTTAAAACGCACAAACTTGCCGAATGTACCACTCAACCAAAAAGAGGGGAAGATCTTGCTATTGAACATCTACTGGAACCCAGAAATTACTTCCCAAGTAGAGTTCGAAACCGTCCTTCTAACCTTGCTAGACGAGGCCGACGAGAGAACTCAACATCATACCACCATCATAAATGGTGACTTTAATGCAACTTGGGAAGGCACTGGACACGAACTTGAACAACAAGATCAAGCCCGCCCGGCAAGGCAAAGAGGGAAACTGTTAGACCAACTAATGACCTCCAGGGACATGCATAACCTTCACTGGCTTCGACCCATTGCAATCCTCCTGATCCCTACTTGGGAAAGAGGTCCCCAACACGCTGTGATTGACCATGTATTTGTCTCTAAGGATCTTCTCCCATTGATTTACAGTTTCAGGGTCGAGCGAACTATGTTCAGCGACCATAATCTCCTTGTTACAGAAGGCTTGAAGACCAGGCCAAAATTTCTCCATAACCCAATTCCCTTGGAGGCATCGACCATGGGGAATCGAGTAAAGATATCGGACAAAGGTCTGCGAGAAATAGACTCGCAATACTCCTGTGTCCATCATAATACATCGACCTGTGGACAAACAACCGGAAGTGACCTGGACTACACCCCATTACTGGCAAGGTTCACGATTCCAGTTACAAAGTTTTCCAAATCAGCAGCTGGTCATTCGCACTCATACAATACCGATCTTGTGGAAAAAACAAAGCTCCACCGACGCCTAAAGAAAATCTACCTCAAATCACCCTCAGTAAACAACCTCAACTAATGGACATCTGCCATCCAAGATTACAAGAGCTGGCTGAGACATTACAGGTACAAGTTATACCAGAATGACACAGAGCAAATGCTGTCTGCTATCTGCGGAAACAAACCTAAAGAATTCTGGAACTTGATCAGGGGGACCCTTAATAAAACGTTTGGGGACGTGTTGGAGAGTCCAAATGGATAGCACATTTCTCAAATTTGTTCGCGCCAATAGCAGACAAGAACTCTCCGCCATTCCTAGTTTACAAAACATCAGGGCACGACCACGAACCATGGACTATCCCTGCCGATGATGCATCGATCTTACTTAAGATTAAAAAATTGAACAACTCGAGGGAATTTAAGAAACATCCTAAACTGTGGGCATCGATAATGAGTAAGATTTTTGACAACTGCAACTATTTCCAGGAAATTCCCCCTTCTTGGAAAAAAGGCCTCATCGTGCCCATTTTCAAGAGAGGCTCGACTGATGATCTGAGCCATTATCGGCCTATTGCCCTCTTGGACGTTTTGGGCAAGGTGTTTGCCTCTATGGCACTGAATGCTTTCCAAACCTGGATCCAAGAAACAGGCCAAGCAGACCCTTTTCAGAATGGTTTTGTGAAGAATTCAGGGACAACAACTAACATTCTTCTTCTGAATTCCCTGAAAGCTAAAGTAGTGCAGGAGGGCTCTACCATCTATATGGCTTTTATAGACCTGGTCCAGGCCTTTGACCAGGTCAATCGGCAGCGGCTTTGGGGAAAACTCGAAGAAACGGACTGCCCACGAGCGATCCTGGAACCCATAAAAGCCCTGCACTGTGGCACCTCTATACGCGTGCGCCTTAGCGCCGAGGGGAGACTGTCTAACGAAATACAGACCTCAAGAGGCGTAAAGCAGTGTTGCCCCCTTGCACCCGCTCTATATAACGCCTACATTGCAGATTACGGGAGATCAACAGACCTCGTCAGATGTTTTTCACCCTCGCTCGGAGGCTCTAAGATAGAGCGCTTACTTTATGCTGACGACATCTTCTGATGGATCTAACACCCATAGGCCTGCAACGCCAACTAGACCACTTAGTTTGCTACCTGGCTGAAAACAACTTGAAATTGAACAACGCCAAAACTAAAATATTAATACTAGGAACTGCAGCTAAAAGAAAATCAAAATTCCTGTGGAGATGTGAAGAGATGAATTTAGAAACAGTAAACGCCTTCAAATACCTGGGCATCATGTTCAGTAATGACAAAGGAGAACTGACCATGCAAGACTTCCTCTGGTCAAAATTGAAGAACCTTACGGCTCAAGTCAAAGCAGTGGACAGAAAATACGGAAGGTTTTACATCATCCCTATCATTAGATTTTACAAATCTAAAGTTGTTCCTGCTTTGATCTATGGCACTGATGCAATGCCTTTGATGCCGAATTCCATCTGGGCAAAATACGAGGGTTTTTTTGGAGAGGAGTATTTGGCTTGGCTAACTCTACACCGACAGCCCTGATAAGACGAGAACTCTGCCTAACATCACTCCTGGCCTTAAAGATGAGAGCTAGTCTCATGCTGTACCGCAAAGTTACCAATGCTCCGAAAAATAAAGTCCTGGACCTTATTCGGAAAGAAACTGAACACGGCAATAACAGAATGCTAAGCAGATGGGAGCAATCCAATCTCTCCATTCTGCAAGACATGGACACTACTAGGGAAACATTGCTCCAGAACCCAAATCAGGTGACAAAGAAACTCTTTGAAGCCGATTGGATAAATACCCTAGAAGTCGCTAACAACTATTCATTAACAGCAAACTTACCAAGTACACCTATGAAGCTCAACGAGGTGCGGGGTTATCTTCACAAATGCCCTGACAAGCGCCTAAGCTGGACCTTTTTAAGGTTCAGATTGAATCAACTAAAAACCAACAAAATCTTAGCCATACGGAAGCAACCCATCTCAAATAACTGTCGATATTGCAAAATACCAGATGTGATAGAAACTACCAAACACCTGATTTTAGAATGCAAAGGACTTGTCGAGATCAGGCAACGTTTCCTGGCCCAACCACTGATGAACTATCGCACTCTAGACCTGGAAAACTTATGGGCCATGTTGGCCAGCGGCAATAATAAGCAATGTGTAATCGCACTGTCCTCATTTTTGAAGGCTTTGAAATTATAAATTCAAGCAACTGGTCTCTTTGATGAGACTACCTCTACTTCTACCAGGGAAAGACTTAAGAACCACATCAGAGAATGGATTCTTTTTTTCTTTGTTTCTTTTGTAAAAATTGTAACACAATTAAATCAAAATAATAAAATAAAAAATTTAAAAAAATTAGGTATAGATTCATTATATGGCACTGTCCTGTGGAAATCAATTGCAGTCTGGCAAAAAATGAGAATGGTCCAAACAGCAGGACCATATGAAATCCTACAAAAAAGACTTAACGCTCACACGTCCGACCTCATAAGCAAATGGGAACAAAAACTCCATGAGGTAATGAGAAACGCAGATCTAACGGACAAGCTCGTATTAAAAATGCTGCAAAGGGCCAAAATAAAACAGACGTTGGAATTGGATTCAAAATAATGAAAAATGAAAGAATCTAAAATCTACACATGACCTCGGAACCTTGGCGCATGGGTTGGATGAGACCCCTAAATATTTGTGCAAATTTCTATCACAATACCATCGAAAACCAATTCATGGTATTGCGTTTCAATCTCCATAAGACCAAAGCAGTTTTGATGCTGACACATGACCCGGAAACCACAGATAATTGATGTAGACATTGTAAAAGCGTGTACTTTCATTAGTATTGAAAGGTCGGTACACCTGCCGTGTTTCCAGCCAAAAAACAACTACTTGGAAGATTGGTGGAGCTACCTAATTACGGGAACAAACACGAGTCTGACTTGTGCAGTAATTAATTTCATGGGGCCTCATTCCGAGTTTGGAGGTAAGTACCGGTCATTACCGGCATGGTGCAAATAGCGTGTCTGAGCTGGCAATAGACCGCTAAAAGCGGCCTATTACGACTTTGTGGTCACGAGCTTTGCGCCATGCCGGTAATGTACCTAGCGCCATGCCGCAAAAGGGCCCCAAAAAGCCCTTACCGGCATGAAGCGCACCGTACATAACACTACTGCCATAGAGTAAAGCGGCAATAGCGATGACCGTAAATAGCGGTGACCGTAATCAGTGGTCACCGCTATTTACGGTCACCGTTAAATAGCGGAACCGGAAACAGCATCATCGCACAGGAACTGGAAGGAGCACAGCGGCCATCTTTAAAAACACAATCCATTGCCATCCTCACCACACAGGACCCGGAGCCATTTTCTGATTACAGACATCGACCATCAACGCCAGCATCATGCCAAAAGCACCAAAAAAAGGGAGCTGCCCGCCTCAGGAAGGAGTGCTTCAGCCCGGATGAGCTCCAGATGATGGTGGATACTCCCCACGAGCATTCAGACACTGTTTTCAGCGGTGACATGCAGAGGGTGGCAGTAATTAAAAAGAAAGAGATCTGGGCCATGGTAGCACAGAAGGTGAGCGCCGTCGGCAACACCCCCCGGACCACCAAGGACTGCCGAAAACAGTGGGACGACCTGGGGCAGAGGGTGCGGAGCATCCTCTCGGCCAACAGAAGCCAGGCCCTGGAGACAGGAGGAGGGCGAGGTTCCCCCATGAAATTGATGCCGTGGGAGGAGATGTGTGTAGCCATGATAGGCCCAGAAGCCATTGAAGGGGTTGGTGACATGGAGTGCAGGGCAACGTCATCCGTCGATGGAGATGAGTGTCCAAAGTCAATACTGCCAACGCATTTGTTATGAAAGTCACTGCTAAGGGCTGGGCAAGGTGTCACATCATGGTTGGCTAAACCCCCCACCCCCGCTTTAAATCATGCCGAAACAAGTGAGACCCAGGCTAATGCCAGGTGCAAGGCTGTAACCTATATGGCACATACCACACGAAGAGGCCCATTCTGTGAGGCACACAGGGCAGTTGATGTAAACAGTGTGCATGTGAGCCAGCACAGTACCCGGCCAACATGAGTGACCCAGACATATGCATGCATTTACCATCCACGCGTAGATCAATGTGCCGCTCACCACCCAAATGGCGACAACCCACTAGAATCCCATTGTGCTATTGTAGGCATGTCCAAATGCTGACTCTCAAATCATCGCTCATGCCGTCTCTCTCTTCCACCCCCACAGGCAGCATGCATGACAGCGGGGACCAGGCAAGCAACCGGCCCAGTACCTCCAGTGGCCAAGTCAGGGCCCGCCATCTACCTGCAAGCAGGAAAACACTGCAAGCCACACCACCATCTCCAGCAAGGCCCATGGAGGGTGCACACCCCCACCCCCAACCCTACCCCACCCTGCACTGGCGCAGGACACATGCCCCACGCCGCACCCTGAGGAGTCCAGTGTGGCTGGGGAGATTGCAGCCACGGGCCCCCTCGATGTTCCCGACAGCCCCTCATCTATATGCGGAGCAACTGAGGAGGACACTGATGAGATTATCCACACCCCTGACGCCCAAACCAACCCCCAGGTCTCATACAGTGACTCTGGTGAGAGGGATACACCAGGGCTTACAGGGCAAGGAGCTACACTGGAACATGCCAGTCCTGTATCCACTTCCCTTAGCGAAGCACCGGAAAGACATGCAAGCCCAATTCCCAGCGGGCCAACCACATCTGCCACATCAGCCATTGATGCAGAGCACTCTCAACTGCTCACAGGCCTCATAAATGACTTCATCTGAGACAATCGGGAGGCCAGGGAGGAGCGGCGGAATGAACTTAGGGCACTGGGCGAGGTCATCACAGTCAGCACAAGCCAGCTCTGCGAGGTCCTTAGCCGAATTGCCGATGCCCTGGAGGCAGCACCTCCTGCACGACAGCCCCAGCAGGAGGACACCCCGTCTCAATGCTCCTCCACCCAGACCAGCCCGCTCCGTCGCTCACAACATACATTGCACCGCCAGGACATGCCTCCCCCTGGCTCTGGGAGCGCACAGTGACAATGCTGACATACACATGTGGCCTATGTGGTCCTTATTGGACTGGTGTGGGGTTGTTGTGGTGGGAGGGGGAGGGGGGGAGGGTGTGTTTGGGAGTTTTGAGGGGGGGAGAGGGGGGTGAGGGTGTGTTTGGGAGTTGTGGGGGAAGGGGGAGCGGGAGGGTGGTGGAGGGTTTGTTTTTCACGTTTGAACCTTCTAATTCAATACACCGGTTGTTCATCAAAAAAACAACAGAGTGGACATTCATCATTGCGCATGTGTCATTTAATGTTTCACAGTGCATAGTGTACATGTATCCCCACACCCAGTGCCCGATGTCCTGACATCCTCACATCCTCTGCTGACTTGTGTGTCAGGAATATTGTCCAATCAATGATTTCCGCACGGCACGTCCCTCCTGTGCATTGGCACCGTGATGCTGTCCTGCCACTTCTTCCTCCTCCCCTTCATCATCATCAGGTGGTAGCAGCTTCATGTCAGGGGGCAGGGGTACGTTCCGACGGATGCACATATTGTGCAGCATTACACATGCCATGGTGATCTTGGCCACCTTCTCATGGCTGTAGATAAGTGTCCCACCCGACCGGCTGAGGCAACGAAATCGTGCCTTCAACAGGCCAAAGGTCTGCTCAATCACCACACATGTACGGGTATGGGAATGATTGTAGTCCTCCTCGTGCCTGTTCTGTGGGTTTCGGACAGGGGTCATGAGCCACGGCTTCAAGGGATAGCCACCATCACCTGCATGAGAGGGGAATGAAAGTAAGTGTTTGTACATTCATGACGGACAACTGTACTAGTCTTACATGGCAGCAGGTAATTTCTGCCCATACACACATGTCCCTGGATGCATTGGCCCCATTTCTGACCCCGCTATGTGTCCTGTGCAATGGGATGATGGAGTGGGTAGCATCCTCAGTATGGGTTATGGTATGCACTCACATCTTGTTGCACGTGCATCGTATATGCATGCAGCAGTGTTGGAGTGAAATCATTGATGTGTTGTGTTCTGTGAGATTTGGTAGTAGGGAGTGTTGGCTGTTGTCAGTAGCATATTCGTACCACGCTGTGGTATCCCTGTTAGGCTCAGTTCAATGCACTCCCAGGGATGACTCTATGGTGTGGTGATATGCTGGAGGCAGCGACATAACCCCCGATGCACTGCCATGGCCCAGTCAGGCAACTCACCAAGCAGCCAGGCACGTCGTCCAGCATGTCGCTTCATATAGCGTGGTAGTGTGGAGTTCCGCAGGACCAAAGAGTCATGAGTTGATCCTGGATATCGGGCACAGAAATGTGTGATGATCTTGCTCGCATTGCATACCATCTGCATGTTGATGGAGTGGTATTGCTTGCGGTTGCGATACACCACCTCCATGGCATGCGGGACCACCAACTCCACGTGGGTGCAGTCAAGGGTACCTATACAATTTGGCATGCCTGCCAGTGCATGGAAGGCAACTTTTGTATCGAATATCTCCTGGGGAGTCCGTGGTAGGGATATGTAGTCCCTTGTGTGCTTGAGGAGGGCATCCAGCACTTGGTTCAGTATCCGGGAAAATAAGGGAAATAAGGGTTGTGATATGCCATGCATGTGCCCCACTGTGTGCTGGTAGGTGCCTGTGGCAAGGAAGTGGAGCACAGACACTACCTTCAGTAGAGGGGGGATGGCGGTGCGTATTTCTATGAGGCTCACTATGTCGTCGTGTATCAGGTCCACTATGGTGGTGATGGTGTCCCGGTCCAGACGGTACAGGGTGTGGATCTGCTCTGGTGTTAGGTTGAAGGGGGTGGCTCTGATGCGAGGGATTGGGAGCTGCCGGCGTGGTAACAGTGGCTGCACTGGTGGGGCATGCTGGGCCTGTCTCACCCTCCTTCTCCTCCTGTGTATCCTCTGTGGTGGGGCTGTGGTTGTTGTTGTTGCTGTTGTTGTTGTTGCTGCCTTGCAAGCAGGGCCTCCAGCTCCAGTAATGCTACTACTATTGGTATCATCTTGGTGTGGGAGGGGATGTGGTGTGTGGGTGTGCTCCTTTTGTGCTGTGCCAGACTCCATTGCCTCCACCTCTGCTGATTGTGTGCACCTGTGGCTCTTGGATACACTACTCAGGGTTCTTAACACCTTCTCGGAGATGCCGGTTATTACTCCATGCCGGTATGGTACTTTTCGGGCTTCAGGAAGCCGTTATTTGGATGTCTGCATTACTTGGGATCAGCTCCGGTTTACGGCATGCCGCTAATATCGGCATGGGTTGTTGCGCGCGCGACCCTAGACCACTATTTACGGCATCATACTTTACGGTGCCGTAAATAGCGGTCTGGTTGGTCAGAATAGCGCATAGCGGTAAGCGATGCCGGTAATGCTTTACCGGCATCGTTTTTCCCTTACCTCCAACCTCGGAATGACCCCCATGGACTTGGTGATACCAGTAGAGTGATCTATCACACATCAATATCATTTTTTAAACATTTATTTTATTAAGAGAGCAGGTTAGCATTCAGACCGTCCACAAAAGAAAGAATTTGACATGGTATTGAGGCATGTACAGTATTGGCACATATATACAGAGTAGCAAGAAAAACACAACAAACATCCCGCATCATGGTGAAGAGAGAGGTGTAGCATCCTCGTCCGGTATCTGGGTTCACAAATAAATACGCAACAGCGACCAAATGTCTTTGGGCCGACACTGTGTCAGGACCGATAAAACAAAAAGTTCTTCATCGTCATTTATCAAACATAAGTCTTTTAAGAAATTGGCTCTGGATGGTGCAGTTGTAGACTTCCATGATTTAAGGATACAGCGTTTGGCGACAACACATGAAATATTAAATAAGCGCCTCGTAGTTTCTTTCATCTTACCAATGTCACCAAGCAAGTACTTAAAGGGGGACAGAGTCGCCGGAATCGACGTTATGTCTTCGAGGAGTTCTGCCACCTCCCGCCAGAATTCCATAATCATAGGGCATTACCAGTACATGTGGTTTGGTGCATTGCACTTGGGGTAGGCTCCCGTGCAACTCTCAACAAATTTGGCTAGCCTGGCAGGGGCATAATGGAGCTGATTCAGAACTTTAAACTGGATCAGCCGTAGCCCCGCGTTCATAGAGACGGATCTGGTGAGTTGACAGAAGCGTGACCACCGTATTTCATCAATCCGAGTGCCCGTATCCCGCTCCCAGGTTTCTCTCATCGTATTATGTGACAGGGAGTGGGTTTGTACTAATGAGTATACCAACGAGACCCCTTTATTGTGACTATTAGGGGATACTATTGCCCTAATACATTCATGTACCTGGGGTTCCAACGGGAAAGATGGCCATCTAGCTGCAAAAGCAGTTTTCATACGATGATATTGAAAGCGCTTAAGTGGGCCTCCTCCCACCATCCCGATGAAGTCAGTGAGTTCACAGAATGTGCCATTTGGGAACATGTCCCTTAGTGTGAATAGCTTGTTAGGATCCCAGGATTGTTGAATGGCTTTATCAAATGTTGGGGATATACTTGAGAAGTTCCACAGGGGGACCTTCGGGTCATAGGGGGTCTCAAGGCCTAATCTGTTATATATCTTGGCCCAGGCACGTATGGTTGTATATACCGGGTCAAACGGGCATGTGTCTCCATAGACAGGGTTAAGAAGAAGTGATCTGATGTCATTGGGGCGATCAGCATGTTTCTCCATGGGGATGTGGGGAGATGTGTCCTCAGGGTCAAACCAGTGTTTAACAAAGTGAGCCTGTGCAGCCAGATAATATAGTTCAAAATCTGGCGCAGCAATGCCACCCCGTGAGAATGGTTCCACCATTTTATCCCACCCCAATCTGGCCGTCTTCCCATTCCAAATGAAATTAGAGGCGAGCGACTTGAGTTTCATGAAAAAGGACTTGCCGGGCCATATCGGAATGTTGTTAAAATAATATAAGAGTTTGGGCAAGACTACCATTTTGAGAATAGCCACTCTACCATACAAGGACAAGGGAAGGCTAGCCCACGTTTGGAACTTGGTCGTCAAACTCAGTAACAGTTCACCATGGTTCTGTGTATATAACAATTGTTTGTCCCTGGCCACCATAATACCCAAGTAACGTACTTGAGTCGGGGTGGGCCTAAGCCCAGCAATTGCAGCAATGTTACCCGTACAATCTGTAAGGGGAAATATTTCGGACTTGGGAACATTGATTCTGTACACTGAATATTCCGAGAACTCATGTATGTCCGACATTATGTGCTGTACATTCTCTTCTGGGTCGCGGACATATAACAGGGTGTCGTCTGCATATAGTGAAATGATCTGGGGGTGGCGGACATCCTAAGCCCTCTATGTGAGTGGTTCTGGCGTATATATTCCGCCATCGGCTCGATAGTATGTGCAAAAATTATAGGTGAAAAGGGACAGCCCTGCCTGGTACCTCTATAGAGCCTAAACGAGGGGGACAAAGTGGCGTTGGTCAGAACCTTAGCAGTCGGGTGAGTATATAGTAGCTGTACGCATTTGATGAAGTATCGGCCAAAGCCAAACCGTTCAAGCACCAGGAAGAGATGAGACCAGGACACAGAATCGAAGGCCTTCTCGGCATCAAGGGCCACCACGGCAGCCTTTGTTGCGGGATCAATGTGTGCCATAACGTTAAACAAGCGCCTCAGGTTGAGAGCTGTAGATCTAGTTGGTATAAAGCCCGCCTGGTCTGGGTGAACAAGGATCGACATGTACGGCAGGAGCCTGGTGGCTAACACCTTGGCGAAAATTTGTGCATCGGTATTAATCAAGGAGAGAGGTCTATACGAACCTGTGTCATGTGCAGGTCTACGGGGTTTCAGGAGGACAGTAATAATAGCTTCGCGCATCGATTCTGGAAGGTTCCCTTGATCCATCGCCTCCTCCCACACTTTTAACAGTAGTGGGGTTAGTTCAGTCCTAAATTCCTTATATAGTTCCGTGCTAAGTCCCTCCGAGCCGGGGGCGCGGCTCCCTGACAGAGATGTAATGGCCTCTACAATTTCTTCAATAGTGATGGGCTGATCCAGTATGTTACGGGTCTCAGTGGTCAGTGTAGGGAGGTCTAGGCTATCCAAATACCGGAACGTGTCTTCTTTACTTTTGATGTCATGATTGGAATAAAGGGAGGAATAAAACTCAGGGAAGGTGGAATTAATGTCTTGCTCCTTATTAACCAAAGCCCCAGTGGGTGTCAGAATACCAGGGATTGGACTCCGATGTCCATCTGTTTTAAGCATGGTGGCTAAGAATTTCCCGGCCTTATTACTCTCCCCATATCTACGGGCCTTAGCAGGCGCAGCCATGTATAAGACTTCCCTGCTGGCTAACGCGTTGAATTCCTTCAACGCGACATGCATTTGCGATAGTGTTGCCTTGTCCTGTGTGGCGCCATTTTCAGTTTGTAACAGGCCTATTTTAGTTTCGACTACGCCCAGCTCCCGTTTTACAGCTTTAAGCATACCCGTGGACTTGCCCAGGTTAATACCCCGGATCCGACCTTGAATGCCTCCCAGAGGGTAGCATAAGTGGTTACCGATCCCTCATTTATTTCAATAAATTCCGTGATCTCAGTATGGAGGGCTTCGCAAATATTAGTGTCCCTGAGTATGGCGGGGGCATTCTCCACCATCTAACTGGAGGAGGGGCATCACCCAGCTGAATGCCAAGTGTTACTGGTGAGTGGTCAGAGAGGGTGCGGGGGTGTATTTCACAACTGGTGACCATGCCGGCAAGGGGTGAGCTAATGAACCAGTAATCGATACGTGAATGGGAATCATGGACAGAAGAGTAAAAGGTGAATATCCTCTCAGTAGGGTGCAGTGTGCGCCAAGCGTCTACCACATCCATCTGTTCCATCAACTGCCGCACAACCAATGCGGCTCTGGAGGGGGCCCTGGGGGCAGTAGAGGACCGATCAAGGGACTGGTCCAAAATAGTATTGAGATCGCCGCCCCAAATTATCAGTGCCTCCCCTGACGTAGTCAGCATATCAAGTATCGTACAATAGAACTGTGGATCGTCCACATTTGGCCCATATGTATTAACAAGTATTAATTGGTATCCCGCCAACTCCCCCCAGACTAGTGCATATCTGCCAAGCGAATCTATTTTACTGGAGTGGTATTTAAAGCACAGCTTGGGGTGTATGAGGGTTAACACTCCCCTAGACTGTGTTGAGTATTCCGTGTAGTATCTCTGGGGGCCCCATCTTGGCAGGAATGCAGAATTGACATTACCCAGTTCGTGCTTCTCTTGAATGAAAAGAATATGAGGACCGTGACGTGTAACATATGCTGCCACCTTCCTCACCTTCACCGGGTTGTTAAGCCCGCGAATATTCCAAGAGAGTAGCTTCACTTCTAAGCCCCTATCAGCCTGTGCCATACCCGCATGTTGTAAAGATCATCTGTCCGTAGCCTCGCCCCTGTCGCAAGTGATACGGCCATTCTGCCATGTAACCGCTCTCTGATTTTAACAATCGAACTCCTTTAAACAGAAACTCCCCAAAACCATCCCGATCTGACACCAGGAGCCCACAACATCTGCCCCAACTTTGTCCCACCCACCGCCCACATCAACTGCGGAATATTGACCCACTCAATGACCGTGGTCGAGCTTGTTTTGGCATTGACCAAACTTCCGGCCGAAGCCAACCTTGTATTCGAATGAAACCCCTTCAGGTGGTCCAAATTTCCACACCAAGAACACCCATTTCCAACCCCTCTTACCTCCCCCTCACCCTCATCATCCCCCCCAACTTGACGATGTACCCAAAAACAATCGTGGAACATTCCCGGGGTAGTCATGTTGCCTCACATGGCCGCCTGATTGACTCCAATCTCCAATAGTCACATGGAATGGAGCCACCCTGCTTGTAGGATCAATAGGGCTGCAGTGGATACTACATAAGGATACAGACCAATCCGGCCGCTGGAGCTCCCTAGTCCTCGGGTCTTGGTCTATTGTTCTGTGCCGGCCTGCCCCCCCTCGGGGGGAGGGGTATGGAAGTTTCTATATACTGTGTGGCCTCAGTCGGGGATTCGAAAAAATGCGCCCTACCCGCATGTTGGATCCTCATCTTTGCAGGGAACATCAGAGCATATGTAATCTGGCGGTCTCTAAGGGGTCTCTTGACTGGTTCATATGATCGCCTGCTCGCCTGGACCCCGGCAGAAAAGTCTGGGTATATATGCATTCGGCACTCCTCGTGTTGAAGCGTTCCAGCCTCCCTGGCCAGCCGCAGGATTGTGTCCCTGTCTCTATAGTTAAGCAGCCGTGCAATTATTGTGCGAGAGGGAGCACCTGGTTTGGGGGCCGGGGCAAGAGTACGGTGGGCTCTCTCCACCAAGAAATGTTCAGAGAATGACTCAGGACCAAATAGTGTTTTAAACAGTTGTTCAAGTTGTTTCTTCATTTGGCCTTTCCCAAATGACTCTGCCACGCCGACCACACGGATGTTATTGCGTCTTGATCTAGATTCAAGATCCTCGCATTTATGTTGCATTTTAGTCATGGCTTCCTTAAGCTGAGCGATGTCACGACCATGTTGTGAGATAGCGTCTTCGTTACTGCTAATTCTATTTTCTGCATCAGTGACACGTATGCTCTCTTTTTCAACTCTAGCCTTCAGGGAGCCAATGGTAGACACTATGTCGTCCAGTTTCATGTTCACTGCTCGGAATCCATTTTCCACAAGCATGGTCAGCTTGTCCTCCCATCCTTCAATGTCTGCAGGTGGGGTTTCATTAGCGTCAGCGTGCACCTCAGTTATGGCGTTCGGCGCCTGGCTGCCAGTAAATGCATCCATAGGACCCTTCCTCTTGTTACTGGGCGTCTTGCCTCCCTTCCCAGCCTTGTGTGGCTCGCCCATGGTGCCTGCCCCCCAGTACCTGGTTCAGTTACCCTTACTGCCGGGTGACCGAGCCCCCGCCCGTTGTTTATGGATATTCGGCGAAGCCACCTGGATCAGGACGACAGAGTTTGCCGCTGGGGCAACAAGGGTCCTCCGCCTCACCCCCCCTGCTCCCAAGACGTCTGTAGATTTTCCAGCAGAGCCCCCAGCACCAGGGCACCAAGGCCCAATGTTAGGCACCAGCGATGGATATTTTCTCCCACGTAGTTAGGTGTCAAAACTCAGGGCGCGCCACCGTTTACGCCAAAGAGGGCTTATATAGATGTCTGGGTGTCCACCATTGCATGGGGTCAGCCAGGCCACCGGCACAGGGCTTCATGCGCCAGGGCGACCGTGCCTGAAGTCGCCAAAGGTAGTGCAATCTCCTGCGTATGTGCGCCCACGACAAAAAGATAGTTCTGGATGGGAACCGGGAGGCAAGGACTTCACGGATGTAGGGCGTGCAATGTAATATCAGGAGCAATGTTGCCCGCTAGTAGGGCGTTTCCATCAATCCCCCCTCACTGGCACAGGGGCCCCTCACCTCCCGCTGCTTCATGACGCCGTGGGCTTTGGCCTCCGTAAATGTATGTAATGTCTTAGCGGGCATGGGCCCGCGTGTAACACAGAGACCGGCTTCCTGTCCACCGGGAGTGTCGGATCACTTGGGGCCAATTCCTCCGCGCCCCACGTGCCGGCTCCCTGCCGAGCACAGCTCGGAGAGTGTCTCCGGCTGCAACGGTCAGCCGCGTAGCAGGATGTCACCGCCGTGTCTAGTGGCGTCTCTGCCGCAAATTCCAGGGTGTGGGGGCCACAGAGGAGTAGCGGGTATCGTACCTGAGGGGGGCTCAACGTCTCCTCGTCTTCACGCCCGAACAGCTCTCAGTCCACAGTTGCTCAGCGTGGGCGCGAGTCAGGCGCGGGCCGTTGACAATGGCCCCGCCCCCACTCGGCCTCCTCCTCGCCAGAGTCCACGGCTCCGCGTTGCCTCTGCCTGGAACTCCGAGCCGGATCGCGCTCCCAACACCAGTCGGGCCGAATTCAGAGCGGCGTAACTTTGGCGCCAGAGACCGATTTTCACCAGGATTTGGAGACGTTGGGGACCAGACCTCGGCTCGTCTACACAGCCATTTGTGGGTGCTTAGGTGGCTCCAAAACGGATGTTTTATGGACGGATCTTGCACTGGAGCAGGAGCTCAGGATTCAGGCAGCCATCTTCGTCGTGCGCAACAGCGCCCCCGATATGATGAATTGTTAAGTGGTGGACATAAGTAATGAAAAGTTTAGTTTTTATACTTCAAAGTAAAAATTACAATATAAAAAAAAAAAGTTGTAACCGGCAGTGAAATGGGGAAGCATTTGGGTGTTTGGTTTATTAAGGATGGTTGGATTTCATGTGATGTAGTAGGTGGTAAAGTAGTCTCACAATAGGTATCTGGAGGTAAGGCACCATTATTCGTGGTCATGAGTAGAGGTGGAAGAGGCGCAGGCACTAGCCGGTCGGGATTGTTTAGCTCACGTTGTTGTAGGAGACAAGCTTTGCTCTGTGTTGTCAGGATACAGTTTGTTGACAGCTAGAGCGCCAATTTGCTATGCTTTTGATGAACAAGTTACTTACCATCTGCTAACGTTCTTTCAACTGGATGTTCCTCCCACATATTCCTCATCTTTGATATTCGTATCATCAGCTTTGCTGCTTCGGAGAAAAATAATTCCACACCAGAGGACGCTGTTCTCGACGTTGTAACGTTGATGTCCCTCGAGGGCTGCCATAGAGCATCAATGTCATCCGTAGTACAAATAGCTCAAGCCGCGCCCGTTGGATTCAGTTCTGTTTTTTTGATATCCTCAACTGAGGAGTTGATCAGGCGTACCTTTAGACTGTAAGCTCTCAAGGAACAAAGTGTAATTCACGTAAATTGTACAGCAAAGTAGGCTGGGAGGGTCGATGAGGAATACGTGGGAGGAACATCCACTCGAAAGAACATTACCAGTTGGTAAGTAACTTGTTCTTCGAATGGATTGTGCCCTTCCACGTATTCCTCATATTTGATAGACTGCCAAAGCAGTGAAAATTTGGAGGAGGGAGTATCAATTTACCCTAATCATGGACTGTATGAAGAACCGCCTTTGCAAAAATACCTCCTTGGGATGTGGTTGTATCTAAACAATGTTTTACAAATGTGTGCATAGACGACCAGGTGGCCGCTGCACAAATACCTTGCACAGGGACATCACTTTGAAGAGCCGTGGAGTTGCCATGCCCCTAGTAGAGAATGAGCTTTTAGCCCATTTGGAGGTTCTTTACCCGCCATTCTATAACACTTTACAATTGGCAAAATTATCCATCTGGATAAGGTCTGTTTTGTTACTGCCAGGCCCAATTTGTGGCCGGTATATCCAATGAAAGGTTGGTCATTTTGTCAAAACTTTGCCAGTCTAGATATATAAAAGCTGAGAGCCCTTTTTGGGTCTGAGACTACCTTGGGTAGGAATGAAGGATTGATTTTAAGAATTACTTTATCTTTATGGAAAATGGTGTGAGGAGGCTTGCAATAGAGAGCCTGAAACTCACTCGCCCTGCGGACTGATGTAATAGCCACTAGTAGGATTGTTTTCAATGTGAGAAGCCTTAGCGGGAAAGAATGCAAAGACTTGAAAGGAATGCATGTAAGACATGTTAATACTAGATTTAAATCCCAAACAGGGACATGGAATGGAATTGGAGGGTACACGTTAGTGAGACCCTTCAGAAATTGAACAATCAATGGTATCTTGAAATAAGATACTTCTTCAGAGGCACGCTTAAGATAGAGAGCACTGCTAGGTGGACCAGTCTGCAGCCCCAGGTTGGCTAAGTGTAACAAAAAAGAAAGCACCATAGGTGTGCCACACAGGAATGGGTCCACATTCTTATCCCTGTACCAGTTACTGAACTTATTCCAACAACACCAGTACAAGGATTTTGAAGTAAAATCTCCATTTCGTCGTCCGGGATGTCCCAATCCTTGTATCTCAGCCTCTCAGAAACCATGCGTGAAGGCTGAGGTTCTTGACCTCTGTATGGAGAACCCAACCTTCCTCTTGAGAAAGAAGATCCTCTCTTTGTGGAAGACGTATTGGAGGGCAGATGGACATGTCCTCGTGGCCCAATCCGGAGCAATTAGGATCATGGTTTTCCTCAACTTTCTCAACCTCCTGATTATGTGAGGAATCACGGGGACCGGAGGAAACGCGCACAGGAGTGGAAATTCCCAGTCCACTACGAATACGTCCTCTAGAGCTCCTCTTGGAGGAGATTCCCTTGAGCAGTACTGATCCCGCTTCCGATTGACCTTGGTCATGAACAGATCCACTTGAGGGGTTCCCCAAAGGGTGAAGATCTCTTGAAGGACTTTCTGAGCTAGTTCCCACTCGTGGGAGACTGTGCTCTGCCTGCTCAGAGCGTCCGGCGCCGTGTCTTCTCTCCCGCTAGGTGAACAGCCGATAGAGAGATTCCTTCTTGTATTGCCCAGAACCAGAGCTGCATTACCTCTCTGCACAGTGGTAGTGACCCTACGACTTCTCTCTTGTTGAGGTAGTACATGGCCACTGAGTTGTCTGTCATTATCAGGACATTCTTTCCCCGTACAGCGGGCAGGAAGGCCTTCAGCGCTAGTCTGATTGCCCTCAGCTCCAAAAGGTTGATGTGTAGTTTGGACTCCAATGGAGACCAACGAGGTCTGATTGTCAGATCATTGGTGTGAGCTCCCCACCCCGTGAGTGAGGCGTCCGTCACTACTACTGCCCTCTAGCTTCAACATTTTGCCACCAAACCAATACCTAATCAACCTTGTTCTACCTCCATTAGAAATCTTAGCTGAGATCTAGAGTTATCCCAACAAAATGGTGCTCATATCTGTGGGTTAATAGCAGAATACCCTCATATCATGATATCGCTAAAAGCGACACTATCCAGGCTAAACCATCACCTAACCACCTCAGTACCACCCAGAAACCTAAGATCAGGATCTAGACTGTGCACAAAAACTCCTCTCCCACACCTACTTAAGAGTAGCAAATACTCGTTGCCTCACGTTAATCCCACAAACATTGCCAACGACGCAGGTACCACCCCTGTTACCAATTTTATGACTGCTACTCACCCATCTATGCATAAAACGAGCACTAAAGACACCATGATCAAAGCAGCCCTTGTCAATGCTAGATCCCTGCCAGCCCATGCATTTGACATTGCAGACTTTATAATTACTGAAAACCTCGACCTCCTTGCTGTCATGGAAACGTGGCTACATGCAGCATCGGGCCCGTCTTTGTCCCTGGCCATTGCAGACAACTATGCTATCATCAGATGCGATAGAAACATCAACCAAGTGAAAGAAGGCGGGATTGCATTCATCTTTAAGAACTCTATCGATATTAGAGCTATTCACAACCTTCAGACCCCATCTGCTGATTCTATATCTATTAAATTGCCTCTATCACCAAATCATACGGCCACAGTACATCTTATCTACCGGCCACCTGGACCTATCTCTACATTCTCTAAGGACATTGCGACGCTCCTTACCACCAATGCTAAACCCAACTCGCAAAGCATAATACTCGGAGATTTTAATCTCGGTTTCAAAGACCCCATGAACACCAATGCCCTTGACTTAGCTAGTACATTATCAGATCTCGGCTACACCCACCACATTCACGAGCCTACACATATCAGAGGAAGAACCCTTGACTGGCTCGCGGATCTCAATTGCATAACCAATCTGCTATCCATCACACCATGCATTTGGTCAGACCACCGCAAAATAACCTTCTCTGTCAAAGCCACCCCACACATTCCTAATCTGAACATTGCACCGGCTACCCATACCCGTAATAAGAAGGACATTACAACAAATAAACTTCTCCCGCTAATTCTTCCCCTTCTCAATAACACATCACCCTCCCACTCAGACCCTACAGTCCTAGTGGATATGTATAATCACGCCATCCTGAAAGCATTAAACACCATAGCCCCAAACCACGATCTCACCTTAACTCCTGGGTTACACCGCACCTACGAGAGCTGCGCAAAGCCAAGAGAAATGCTGAAGCACACTGGAAAAACTTAACTTAAAGAATTGGAATCTCCTATACCCCCCACTGACAAATGTATTACGGATGCCTTATGGTGTACCAGCATCCAAAAGGCTCTCTTTGATAAAATATTTATGTTAAAAACTAAAATTAACGCCAACAAATTAACCCTACTTACAGATCCAGCATCCAAACCAGCTATGTACAATATCACCCTTCCTGAGCCCTCACTTAAACCATTTAGTTTCTCGCCTCTGTCCATGTGGGAAGTGGAAAACATCATCAGGAAGCTCAAACCGTCCAACTGTCAAGGTGACTTTTGCCCTTCACCTGTCATTAAAGCAGCCGCACATGACTTTGCTCCTTTCATTACCAATCTCATTAATGCCTCCTTTAAAACAGGAATCGTGCCTGATAACCTAAAAGACGCTTGGGTCATCCCATTAATCATAAAACCTACACTCGACCCTAGTAATCCTTCCAACTCTAGACCCATCACAACGGTGCCCTTTTTACTAAAAATACTGGACTGGGCAGCCTACCTGCAAATACAGGTTTATCTAGAAACTAACAATCTCTTGGGCCTCAGGCAATCAGGCTTCCGCCCCAGACACGGTACAGCAACAGCCTTGATTGACCTCATAACACAAATCCAAAGCATAAAAGATAAGGGTAAATTAGCCCTTCTACTATTGCTTGACCTATCGGCGGCTTTTGACTTGGTCAACCACCAAACTCTCTGCCACCACCTGAAAACAGCTGCACACTTCTCTGTTTCAGCTGCATCCTGGATTATATCTTTCCTTTCAAAGAGAACTATGAGGGTCTTCTCACCATCTGCCTCTGCTGAACCTTCTCCAGTACTCTATGGGGTCCCACAAGGGTCATGTGTCTCCCCTACGCTATATAATGTCTTCATGAAGCCTCTTTTCGACATTCTCGATCATCTGGGTGTCACATATACCAATTACGCTGACGACACCCAGATACTCATTCCTATCACTGGAGACCACGCAACAGACACAAAAGCCCTCAACGAAATCTAGTCAGTAATCCAAGCCTGGATGGCGCACCACGGACTCTGCCTAAACGATGAGAAAACTGAGCAACTAATCCTCGGTTCTCACGCTAGACTTGACAAGTTAGACCCTGCCTTCAAATCCTTCACTATTGATTATCAAGGTCTCTAATAATACTAATACCCTAGGTATTTACCTAGATGCCACACTATCTTTCACCAGATAAACTAATGCTGTGGTAGCAGTGTCAGCATACACTTGCAAACTAATCACTTAGTCTAGGCCCTTCTCACGACACCTAAATGTATTACTCAGGCCAGAACACTAGTTATGGCCAACATTGATTATTGCAATGCCCTCTATTAGGGATCAGCCTCAGAAATATCAATAGGCTCCAAGTAACACAAAACAATGCCATCAGGACTGCCCTCAACATTCCGAAGAAGCTCCACATATTGGACACAAGGCGTAACCTTCATTGGCTGTCTGTCTAGCACAGAATCTCCCTTAAAACACTTGATTTAACACACAAAGTAAGGGTGAATCTTGCCCCAGCATACCTCACCAACAGACTCTCTCCACACACTTCCACAAGGCCACTAAGAGCTGCTCAAGTTCACACCATATCCATCCCGAGATTTAAGCTCCAAAAATCCGGAGGCTCCAGTTTCCCTGTTCTGGCGGCCAAGCTCTGGAGCACGCTTCCCTCCTCCCTCAGATCCGAACCTTCCTTCCAACTATTTAAGAGCAACACTAAACGTTGGCTCCAGGAACTCGATCTTGCGGGGCAGCACTCATAATCTTAGCTATTCCTGACGGGGATTACTAGAGGGCTCTCCTTTCCACACTTCCCCCTACTAGTTCCCTCCTTGTATTGCAAACTTACTGTGCTCCTTTTGTGGCACTGCCACTTGCTGCTACCTGTTTTATTGTACCTGCCTTTATTCAATACTGTGTATTGGCCTAACTTCATGTTGTAAACTATGTAAAATGATTATATATTTTTGTGTAACACCATTTGCTGTAAAACATGCGCCCAGATGCCCCAGGGTCAGGAGCGCTTTACAAATAAATAAAATACAAATACAAATCTCCGGCCATTTATTTATTTAATTTATTTTATTTGTTACACGCCCAGACCCTCGGGTGTCACGGCGTGGTTGCCAAAAAGACTCTCCCCTGAGAATATGGGCCTCATTCCGAGCATGGAGGTAAGGTACAAACCATGCCGGTAATGAATTAACGGCATGGTTTTCCGCTCCATGCCATTCCGACCCCTCAGACTGCAGATGGACAAAAAGTGCATCCCTACGTGAGCGGCTATCACCCCTGACATGGTACTGCTACAACCACAGGACGATGCGGTGAAGGCAAAGGGTGAAGTGTCAACAAAGGGTCATTGAGGCTGTGCACTTGAGGAACATGCAATGCTCTGTACTTACAGTGGACAAGGTCTCCAGGACACAAGTCAGTAGAGGGTGTCATGACATGGGCACACAGGGCAACTGACTCGTGCATACTGGTACACCATGCACTGGCAGTAGTCAATGAACAACTGTGCAATGAAGAATGTCCACAACGGTTTAAGTTTGCGACACCAATTGTGTATTGTGATTAAAAAAAAAAAAATAGTGCTTACATCATCAAGGGCATTTGCTATGCGATTAAGGACATGACATAGCCGGGTCGTGTTGTCAGTCAAGGAGTCACACAATCTGGTGGTGCAGTCGGTGAGGGACTGCCGCATTTGAGTTCTACATGCAATTCTGCCCTGGCCTGACGATTGTCCTCAATGTAGTTCTGTATAAGATCAGTCAACTGGTGCACTCGCTGCTGGTCAAAAGAAGGGAGGCCATCTGAAGATCCACTTGCACCAGCATGCTCTGCAGGGGGCGGTATGGGTGGACTGGGGGGATCGGCGTCATACCCCTGCAGGTTGAGTTCCAGACTGTGCACAGGTGATGGTGCATCCCCGGAGTCACTGCATGACGCCAGGGTTCTGGAGCATGGCTCCGGGCTGTGCATTGTGTCTTGGCCGTCCTCCGGTATGGGCCCCCGGATGGGTGACGTGCTGGGCTCCCACTCATCCGGCGCGGTAGCAGCAGCCTCCCCTGAGACGCTCGACTGCGCCGAGCTGGGGGTTGGCACACTAGCTTCCGCCGATGCTGTATGGCATGCTGGTCTGCCTGCTTCAAGTGGCCTTTCCGTGGGTTGGGGGGTGTTTTTTTTTGTTGCCGGCTACGGCCTGACCCTGCCAGTACCCGTGGAAGTGCTTGGCCGGATTGCTTGGGGCTCTGTGCTGTCATGGTCAGTGCCTGTGGGGGTAGAAGAGAGGGACAACATTAGTGTATGTGCAATGTCCTATTTGCATACATGGCTGCATGGACATTTCGGTCATTTACGTTTTGTTCTGTTTGGGGGGTAGCTATGGCAGTGTGCATGGTGATGACATATACACATGTTTGGGAGTGACTCATTGTGCCCTGGTCATGTACATTTAGGCTAGTACAATGCCTACCACGCTGGACAGTGTGCATGATGGGCTGTGCAAGTCAATGCACTATGGTTGATGTGCGTTATGTACTCACACTTGGGCCATCGTTAGGCGGCACTTGTCTCAGCATTTGTTGGATGGGGGGTGTGTTGGATGGTGGGAGGGCAACACGAGAGGGTGCCTTCGATGGCCCCTGGGTCAGTTTACATCATGCAATGGACATTGCCAGTGTACACTGTCGACACTCACCTCCTTCTGCAGAAGTCGTTCCCCCGCACTCCATGGTCCCCACGCCCTCAATGGATTCAGTGCCAATGAGCTCCGCACAGGTCTCCTCCCACGCCTCAAGTTGGACTGCGGTACTTGGGCCACCTCCCGTCTGCAGGGCCTGGCTGCGGTTGTTGGAGAGGAGGCCCCGAACCCGCACCCGCAGGTCGTCCCACCGCTTGCGGCAGTCCCTGGGGGTGTGGGGGGTGTTGCCAACAGCGCTCACCCTCTGTGCCAGTTCCGCCCAAATGTTCTTCTTGCGGAGGGTCGACTCCCTCCGCATGTCGCTGCTGAAGACGACATCGGCATGCTCTGCCAGGAAGTCGACCATGGCCTGGAGTTCATCTGGGCAGAATCTCTGCTTGCGAAAGCGATCCGCCGCCCTTTTTGGTGCTTTTGGCATGTTGAGCGGTGCCTGGTCCGGTTTCCAACTTTAGTTTCCTCACAAGGGTGCTGGCGGCTGCGGATGGCAATGGATTGTGTTTTTAAAGATGGCCGCCGCTCTCCTTCCCGTTCCTGCGCGATGTCGTAATTTCCGGTTCCTGCTTACAGGGCGGTGTTGTACTTTACGTGTCGCTGCATGCCGGTTTGGGTTTTTCGGGGGGTTATGCGGCAGGCCGCTCTGTCCTTTTCCGGCATGGCGGAAAGCGCGTGTCCGAGAACTCAGAATGGGCCGAAATTTTCGCTCTTAAACCAGCACGTTGTCGTACTTTCCGCCATGCCAGAAAGTACCAGTACTTACCGGCATGACTCGGAATGAGGCCCATTGTCTTTGCAAGCACACCAAACTAGATCTTGAGCCACTCTGCTCAGCACATGCAGGTGATCCGACATAATCCCATAAAATTGGGAACATTGAGATCTGAGAGCCCATGAAAGATATCTCATTCTCAATCGGGCTTGTGGCACCAGGAAAATGCAGGATGCCATGAAGCCGAGCAACCTCAAAATATCCAAGGCCGGAAGATGTTGGGCATTCTGGAATTTTGATACTATTTCCTGAATGTGTTGAGCTCTCACCTCGGGAGGTGAGGCTTTCCCCGAGGAAGTATCCAAGACCGCTCTGATGAACTGGAGTTCCAGGAATGGTATCATATGGGACTTCTTGTAATTGAAGAGAAGCCCAGTCTGTGTAGGAAGTGGCAGGTGACACTGAGATGTTCCCGGGCTTGCTCGGGTGAATAAGCCCTGATCAGCTAATCGTCCAGGTAGGGGAAGCCATGAATCCCCCCCCTCTCCTGAGACTCGCTGCCACTACCGCCATCAGCTTGGTGAAAACCCTTGGGCGGAGGTCAGCCCGAATGGCAGAACTTGAAACTGATAGTGAGAACCGCGAACCTCAGGTACTTCCTGTGCTTGAGATGGATTGGCGCATGAAAGTAAGCATCCTGAGGGTCCAATGATACCAACCAGTTTTGGAATTGGAGAGCGTGAAGGATCTGAGAAAGGGTAACCATCTTGAACTTGTCCTTCCTGAGGAATTTGTTTACATTTCTTAAGTCCAAGATTGGTCTCAATAGTCTGTCCTTCTTGGGGATGAGAAAATTAGGGGAATACCAACCCTTGTTCCTCTCCGCTACAGGTTGTCAGGCTTCCTGGTGTCCTCTGTAGGAAAGAAAGAATGAATATCAATTCAGGTACCTCTGTCAATCACAATAAAACCCCTTTCTCAAGATTGAAACACTTTTCTCATATTACAAGATCCGTATGGCCCACTTACAGCCGCCAACAACAACGCACAAATTGCAGTTATTCATGGAAAGGCATAGGTTTAAAAAGGTATGATAAATATGGAAGGTTGCCATGGAAATTGTGGCATCTGTATCATAAGACACGTTGAGTTGCATTCACTGTTTCATGTCACGTCTATCATGTGACTGATAGTATTTAGGCTCCCCCCCACACTTCGGTGCTTCTGATTGAAGTACGTTTGGTTCAAGCATGGCCTCATATATATTTTCAGATTTCCTTGTTATTGACCATAGGATTGTTTTGC
Organism: Ambystoma mexicanum; assembly: GCF_040938575.1. Lineage (NCBI taxonomy): Eukaryota > Metazoa > Chordata > Amphibia > Caudata > Ambystomatidae > Ambystoma > Ambystoma mexicanum. Next base: position 965,521,591 of record NC_090934.1, read on the forward strand.
TAACCTTGCTTCATTGTCTCGACCCTTGCCTGCACTACGCTTCTTTGGCATACTGCTGTCCTGTTATCGACCCGGAACGCTACACGGATCGATTTGTCTCCTGTCTGCATCATTGGTACTGTCAGCCCATTGTCGACTCGGATTTCTTCGGACTGCCTTGGATTACGATTTGTATCTGGTTACCTGCAAGTTGCTCATCTGTATCTGTATGGACGTCCTGCAATATTATTGAGTCTTGCAATATCCCCTAAATATCCTGTGCCTGAACTAGAGACTGCCACAGCGCTGGGAAGTCATTAGGCGTCGCTTGACATCGGGTATAGGGAACTGGACTTGAGACGCTGCTTTCTGTTAGAAAACGTCCTTGTGCCGTCGAGTAGGGTTCTGGGGATATTGCATACTCCTTCAGCATTGCCACGCTGCTTAACATCAAGGACAACTTCTGCTGAATTGAATTACCTTTCACCTCGTCTCCTATCTACACATGGTAAGCCTTGGTTAGTTAGGAGTTGGCTCACTATATTCATTGTTAATGCAATTTTGTACACTAGATATCTGAATATATCTACTATATTGCAGGTATTTCAGTGGTTACCAATTTCACCAATTATAGCCATTCTTCCTTTAATTCCCACTGGATTCAGGTCCGATTACACCTTATTTTGCGTTTCTTTCACAAACTATGTTCCCTTGGTAGTGTTTAATTACGGATTCTTGTTATTCTTCCTAGCAGCCTTGTGTTGCATCGCGTCCATATCTTCCAGGGAATAAAACCCTCTGGTTTGTTCTGTTGTTCAGAGGATTACATTGTTTGGAAAAATTCTTCCACTACACTACAGGGTCAAGTGTACAGCGAATTCTGACACAGGTACATGTTCTATTGCACCTTTCTCTAGCAGGGTTAAAATTTTCTGCAACAGGAACGAGTCCGGAATTTTGACAAGACTTGTATCCCGGTGGATGGTCCTGAGGTCTTCTCTGAAAAGGATGGCTGTGCCCAATAATCTGAATAATATCCTGCCATTTAGTCAGATGCTGAGAGATTCTGCCTTCCACCTGGGTCTTGCGGGTCTTAGAGGCGGCTGCAGTAGTAACGGCTGACAGTTTCATTGGCATACAAATCAAATAGTAAAGCGAATCAACAATAGACATATGGAGGAAGACAAGTTGGGTTAAACAAATGGCAGAATACTTCGTCCCTACCTAAGACACAGTTCTGTATGAGGATCCCCCCACCTGGGCAACCAGTAAATAAGGTCTATAAACAAGCCCAGTCCATATGTTGTTTAATATAGTCTTGGTTCCTTCTAAAAAGGTTCTACTACCCCAATGTACCTTGTTTAGCAGAGTTCTTCGATGGGTTATCAACGGATCCCTCTTGAGTGAACTCTCTTTAAGGCATGAGCAACGTTTTGTCGAGATTCCTTGAAGAAAGGGTGAAATACAGCATCGAGGCAGAATCTTCGGCCTTGGCGGTGCTCGTCGACGATCAGTCATGGACGTCCTGTGAAGACGAGGCGTGCGGTGCACCTCGATGCCGAGAGTGTGTTGCTGGAGAGCAGAGTCAATGAAGAACATAGGCCCAGCAAGGGAATTGGGGCGTCAGCGTTGACGTCAACAATCGGGACTCAACTACAGCTGGTGTTCGTATCTTCGTGGACTTGGGGTGGCAGGAAACCAACTGGCGGATTCTCCTCGGTTCGTCGGCGACCTTGACTTTCTCCGGCAGGACAAAGCGGTCGACGGTGATGAGCAAGGGAGTCCTGGATTTCAAAGTGTCTTAGGCAATGTAGTGTTGCAGTTCCGGTCGACGAAATAACGGCGATCCTCTGAACCTCGGTTAACGGTAATGTCGTCAACAGCCTCGGCATCCTGGTGCTTTACTTCAGGATTCCTTGGCTGTCCCCGTCTCCTGTCAGCAGCCTTTTCGAGGACTGACTTCCAGGGAGCCTTGGTGAAGATACGTCGGCGCATGATGGTCCCTCGTAGCTTGGGAAGAGGTCTCCTAGCGAGGTCCTTTCTTTGATCAGTTCTTGGAGACACGACGGCTTTCGAGCGGCAAAGGAACGCAGCAGTAAAACCTTCTTCTTCTAGCTGGGCTTCAAGGTAAGTATCGTTTCGACTTCAGCTTCGGAACGATTTCCATCAGTGAGAGGACATTCAGGCCATTAGATCTTCTGGACTGGAAGAAGCCTCCTCTCCGGCCCCTCCGCACTGCTCCTCTTCTGCGGATCAAACCGGACTTCCACTTCCAGAGTGGTTCTTTAACGCTGCATCTATTCCGGACTGGGAGAGGCCTCCTCTGCAGGCCGTCCGCACTGCTCTTCCTCTGCAGCCCTCCTCTCTGCCCTGGGAACCGAGGCCACTGCGAGCCCCACTGCCGCAACAGCGCCCACCATCCAGGAGCACCTGCTGTGCCATCTTCACCACCGAACCAGCTTCTGGAGCTGCACCCCCCTCCAGAGTGGTTCTTCAGCGCTGCATCTACTCCTGACTGGGAGAGGCCTCCACTGCGGCACCTCCGCTGTGCTCCTCCTCCGTGGCCCCTCCCCTCTGCCCTGGGATCCGAGGCTACTGTGAGCCCTCCAGCAGCTACTGTGCCTACCATCCTAGAGCTCCTGCTGCGCCTACCTTCACCGCCTAACGACATCTAGGCACTGCACCTCCCCACAACATCTTGCTGCCCGGCCTGCCGCCCGCCTTCAGAGGATTCTGTGGCGCTACACGGACGCCGAACTGACATTGACACTGTGCCCTTGACAAAGCCTCCGTTGCGACCCCTCCTCTCTGCTCTTGTCTTTCCTCTCTGCCCAGGACTGCCCTGGTAACTGCCCTGGCAACTCTCTCCTCAGGACTGCCCTAATAACTGCCCCTCCTCTCTGCTCCAGACTTTCCTCTCTGATCAGGACTGCCCTGGTAACGGAGTCTACCGTGTGCCCCACTGCCAAGGCCGCACCTACCACAGTGCCCTCAGCGCCCGCCTTCACCTCCTAACCTCCATCAGGTGCTGTGCCTCCCTCCGACATCTTACTGACCGGCCTGCTGCCCTAGATCAGAATCAACCAATTGACCCTTTACCACATCCGTGCCTACCAACGCACCTACTGCGCCTGACATCACCTCCACTGCAACTTCCTTCAAGACCTGTCCCTCCCTCTCACCTCTGGCTGCCCTGGCCCACCACCCAGCCCAGCAATGTAGCAGTCCTCTGAGTGATCTGCTGCCACACTGAGGTAGGAGCCATTTTCACTGCCACTACCTTTACACTGCAAGTGGCTGTCGCCACAACTATACAGCCTAGCGAGCCTCCACCACTGTAGCAACACCGCGGGTATGTCATTCTACCCCCCATACTACGGACCACCAATGAACTGTCGCTCTCTCTGGCCCTCTGCATGCAGCTACATCTGTCACTTCCTCCACTGTGACCATCGGAACTGGCCTCTCTCCTCCACCTGCTATCCCTGTCCCCTGCACTACCAAGCTCTATCGCTGCCTACCAAGTGACCCAGCTTACCTGTGCTCTACTGCAACGGACTGTAGCCCCCCGCTCAATCCAGCACTGTCACCGTCGTCCGAGTGACCCAGCCTGCCTGCACTCCGCTGCAACGGACTGTAACAGCACTGCGAGCGTGCCACTTCGCCCTCCATACTACAGACCACCTGTGACTGTCACTCTGTCTGGCTCTCCGCTTGCAGCCGATCTCCAAAGGATCCTTCCACCCTCTCCATCTCGCCCTCGGACATTCTGCTGCTCCAACCTTCACTCCACTGCCTTGACCCCTATTCAACTGCCATAAGTCCCCATTCTTCTTCTCTAAAACCTCACCCTCCCCAGTCCTCTCCCCCTCTCTCTTCCCTCCACTAACCATCAACAGTTCCTGACACCTACTCCACTTGTGTGCACTCTGCTGTGTGACCGCCAACACTTACTCTCATCCCTATCCTGTCATGCACTCTACCTGCCTTTCCCTCCTTCGGCCTCCCTCCATCTTCCCCCCTCTCCCTCCTCCTCTTCATCGTCATGTCCTCCCCACTCTCTCACCTCCCCCCTGCCCATCCCTTCCCCTCGCACAATCCCTTCTCGCTCTAATCTTATCCACCTCCCCACTGCCAATCTCTCCAATTTCATCAAAATTGCCCTCTGGAATGCCCAATCCATCTGCAACAAAGCCACTGCGGCCCTTGATCTGTTCTTCTGACTCAACCTTCACTTCCTTTGCATCACCGAGACTTGGACCTCCCCCTTCAACTCCACTGTTCCTGCATCCCTCTCCACTCCCTCTTCCTCCTGCTTTCATGTCCCACGCCCCTCAGGTCGCGGAGGCGGCATCGGACTAATTTTTCACCCTAAATGTCTTTCCTCATCCCCTTCCTTATCTCTTTCTACCTTCTCCTCCTTTGAATTTCTCTTCAAATCCTTCACCTTTCCTCATGTGATATCCTTCTTAATCATTTACAGACATCCTCGATCTCTCTTTTCCTTCTATGAAGACCTGGACCACCTTCTCTCTCTCTCTCTCATTTCCCCCTCCCCATCTCCTCTCTCTGTCTTCTGCGATTTTAACCTCCCCCTCTCTACCTCATCTCATTCTTCCCCTCTTCTCTCCTAACTTGACTCCTACCTCCTCTCTCCCCTGCCTCCCCCACCCACCCACTCCTCTGACTCCACTCTCAAACTCATCTTTTTCTCATCTCACTCTTCCTCCCCCGTATCATCTCTTCCTAACTATCTCTCCGACCACGCCTTACTCTCCTTCTCCCTTACTCCTCCCCGTCTTCATTGTCCTTCCCCTCTCCCTCCTTCTCTCGTCATGATCTCTGCAACTTCAACCCTTCTCTCTTCCTCGACTCCTGTTCCTCCTTCCTTCCCCCTAACCCTGACTTCGCATCTCTCTCGGCCGAACGCCCTCTCCTCACTGTCCTCCTCTATATCCTCCAGTCTTGATCAACTCTATCCTCTTACTTCATTCTCACCATCTCACAAACCTCCCCAGCCCTGGCTCTCCTGTCACCTTCTATCCATGCGTCGCTTCCTCCGTCGCCTCGAACAACGCTGGCTCAAATACCCTTCTTTGACCAACCAATCCTCTTCTCTTATCACTCTCTCTATGACTCTTGCCTCACATCTGCCAAGCCCTCCTACTTTTCTAACCTCCTCCACTCACATGCTTCTCACCCTGCTTATTTTCCACTCTCTCTCACCTTCTTTCCCCTCCTACATCTGACCCTTCCACTAACTCTCCCCTCTCTCCCTCTGACTTTGCCAACTTCTTCTCATCCAAAATTCTCTCTCTCCACCAAAACATCCTCTCCTTCCTTCTCCCCTCCTTCCCCCTCCTCCTCTTACACCCTTGCTAACATGTCCACCTTCTCTCCTATCACCGCAGACTGTGTCTCCCGTCTCCTGTCCAAAACTCACCCTACTGCTGCCCCCTCTGATCCCATCCCCACCTCCCTCATCCCCAAAGTGTACCCTCTCTTCATCCCCTACCTTACCACCTTCTTTCTTCAACATCTGTCTACCTTCCCTTCAGCCTTCAAACACCCTACCATCATCCCTATCCTGAAGAAACCCTCTGCTAGCCCTCTTCTTGCCTCCAACTTCAGACCAATCTCCCTTCTCCCCTTCATCTCAAAGCTCCTCGGGCAACTAGCCTACTCTCAACCCTCAGCTTTCATCTCCTCTCACTCCCACCTTTCCCACCTCTCAGTCTGGTTTCCGCCCCAAACACTACACTGAGACTGCTCCCACATAGGTACTCGGGGGGGGGGGGGGGGAGTGGGGCGCAGTTGCGCTTGATGGGAATGGCAGCCTGAGTGCCGAGCTACGGTCAGGGGAAAATCCTTTTTGAAAAAATAGTGCTTTGATGCAGTAAATCCTTTCCATATTGCAGTGACCTGGGAACGGATCACTGCTGCTCATTTCAGCCGACTTTGAGAAGCTGACGACTGAAGACCGCAGAGATTCAGCTGCTGGCAGACCAGCGCGGAGCCCTTCAGACTCTCCCCGAGCCGTGGCTCAGTGTAGCACGGCCTGACCGGGTGCTGTGTGGCGGGGTGCAGCGGGCCTGCGGGGGGAGGGGTGACGCCGCCCTGAACACGCGCCCTGTCAGACATCTTGATACTGTGAGCGCTTTTGGAAACTGTGGAGCAACATCTACCTGCGAGCTCTGTGGTGCGGCGGGATCATTAATGTGCCTTCGGAGGCGGAGGTGGGGGACAGCCTGAGGTTTGCTGGTTCCCCGTCTGACTGAAGCGCGGTGCCTATTTCAGTGGCGGCCCGACTTGCCGGCGTGGCGGGGGCTAGCGGGACACTGGGGGACCGCTGCGCCGCCGCGGAACCTGTACCGGTGCACGGGTTTCCCCAGCCCCCCGCCGCCCGCCACCCTCTGCTGTGTCCCAGCGCGACTGGAGTGAAGGTAGGACTTTTGAAGGGGTCGAGAGAGCCAAGCGGCGCGCGCCTTCACTGCGGCGGCAATTACACCTTCTGCCCCATGGGCCCCTCGATCCTTCTCCTCTCTAAACTGTGAGGCAGGCAGCAGACTGTGAAAATAAGCGGCACATGACGCCCTGTGCAGCTAGTTACACCATTTGGCTGCATATGTACTGAAGGCATCTTTCGCTGACAGCTGATCAACCCCTTAGCCGGAGCTGGGGAGACCCGTCCACCCTGACATCCTCGGATACCGGTGATTAGCTGCCCTCGCCGGCGGAACGCAGGGGAGCACCACCTGCAAGTCTCCCACTGCATCATACACACTCCTGCCCTGATACTAGGCGAGTGTCAGTCCTGCCGTTTGGTGCCCGTCTGTGGGTGCTATCCTGGACTACCCCCGCACCCTGCTGTACACTGCTGGCCCCTGGAGCGACATATCTGGCACGCTGAATCCTTATGGTGATCCCTCTGAGTAACACAGACATACCACTGACACAGGACTGGATCAACCAAACTTTTATCGCCAACAGCCAAATTGAGACTATAGATATATTGGGCAGGGGCACAATCTCTTCTGTGGCATACTCAAAATCTCGAATCTACATGGGAGACATAGCCCGTTTGGAGGAGTCCACAACGGTACTGCGGCATACCCGGACTACTTTCTCTCAGCTGTCCTACTGCACCCTACGGCCCATCAGGACTCTTGCACGCTCTACCCACCCTCATCTCCCATATTTCCAGCATCCTCTTTGTCTGACACCATGACTAAAGGAGCTGGTGGGGGGAAAAAGCAGAGCTCTATTAATATGTTTGCAAAAACTCTGTTTAAGTCAACGGGGGAAACACTGGAGGACGCACCCACCACATCGGCCCTCCTGGCCTCCAATGAATTACTGAAGATGCTTGAGTATATTCGTGAAGGGTTCACCACTTTGCACACCAAACTAGATTATATGAACGGCACCATTTCATCCATCAAAGCCCACATCGAGAAAATCGATGGCCGGGTGGCCGAGATCGAGACGAGGGTGGGCGCCGCCAAGGACGATTTTGGCTCCCTTTGGGCTGCAGTCTCCTTGCTTTCCAATTGGGTACTAGCAGTGAAGAAAAAGAATGATGATCTCGAATCTCGGTCAAGACGTAATAACCTGCGAATAGATGGGGTGCCCGAGGACGGTATCAAGGAGCCCATGGAAGACTACATGGAGTGCATACTTCTAACACTTCTGGAATCACCAAAGCTCTCCCCGCAGTTTGCAGTAGAAAGAGCCCATCGGTCCTTAACAGCGAAGCCCAGACCTGGCGCACCTCCACGTCCCATCATAGCCAGAATCTTAAATTTACGGGATCGCAATGCCCTCCTAAGGGAGGCAAGAGTCAAAGGGGAGCTACATCTTGGGGCTGCCAGGATCCATCTGTACCGGACTTCTCTGTGGCGGTGCAGTAGGAGCGCAAAACCTTTCTGGCAGTCAAAAAGAGACTCCGAGATTTGGGGGTCAAATACACCATGCTATACCCTGCCAAGCTGAGAATTGAGTACTCCAATCAGACGTTCTTCTTTACAATTCCAGAAGACGCCTATAAATTCATTGATGATAATTTCCCTGGTTGATTCTCCCCCCTGTGACGCCTCTCTGATTAATGCTTTGGTTTTGCCAATTAAGCTCTTAACTGGTGAGAGGCCTATCCTCGTCTATGCGCATAAGGAGATTTATGTTTGTCAGGAGTGCATTAATAGTTCAACTTGTTTTTATTGTTATGCTGGTCTTAAATCCACGAGTTCCTACTTTGTCACACATATTCCCTTTGCTTAGGACTGCAAATATCCTTATACATCGCTCATTCCGGAGCATTACCGCCAGGCCAGCTCTCAGGCCCCCATGCGTTTATGCCGTTGATCTGGTTGTTGTTATGGTTGTATTGGGTTCTCATTCCTCTGTTTGGGGGAGGGATGCGGGTGGGGGGATTAGGAGTTATGTTAAAAAAGGCTTGACGTCCGTGAAGGAAGCAGCGCATGAAGCAGTATCAGGTTATAGTCATACTGGTGGGGAGCGATGGCTGTTTCATTTAAGTTGGCATTGGCCACCACCCTGCCTGGAGTAAGTGTTTAACCAGTCTCTCCATACAGATGGGTGATAATAGCCTAACGCTCAAGATCTGGAATGTGCAGGATCTAGGTAATCATAAAAAGATGAGGCAGATACAACTTCATGCCGAACGCCATGGCATTAAAATCCTATGTCTACAGGAGAAGGACGCCCGCTCTGAACAATGTGAGAAATTTGCTAAACAGTGGGGTCCTCAGAGGTTCTATACCAATTACTCCACACAGAGTCGTGGAGTGATGACTCCGATCCATAGAAGCCTTCAATTTACTTGCAGTCACTCACGGGTAGACCCACAGGGAAGATATGTCTTGGTCCAAGGCACCCTGCAAAATAAAGAGGTGGCCTTATCAAACATTTATGGCCCTAATATTGATGACCCCGACTTTTACCTACACCTAGCCTCTCTTTTGGAGAGCTTCCCCTTGGTGCCGATCCTATGGGGCGGTGACTTCAATACAATATTGGACATCAACCTAGATAGATCAGGCTCTAGACCCGGTCAGCTCTCCAGGGCAGACCACTCTATCCTGAAAACGCTCCCTCGTCTGTCGATTGTGGACTTGTGGAGGCTCATGTACCCCGACTCCCGAACATATTCCTATTATTCCTCAGTGCACGACTCACATTCTAGGATTGAGAGGTGGCTCATATCAGACATATTAATAAGAAACCTATCTCACCTGTCGATTCTCCATAGAACCCCCTCTGACCACTCACCAGTGGTCATCTCCCTAAGCTGGGGTCAGGACCACAATGGATTTAAACAATGGAAAATGAGGACTCACTCCCTACTCAATCCGGTCTTTAGCTCTGAATTTGACTCCCCCATCGAGGAATTTTTTGAACTTAACGCTAACTATGTCTCATCACAAGTTACCCTCTGGGAATCGTTTAAAGCATACATCAGGGGTAACGCCATCTCCAAGGGAAATGGTATCCTGAAAGGGATTTGTGTGGATATCACAAGAAGTGAGTCAATGCTAGCCACCCTCGAGGCCTAACACGCTTTATATCAGTCCCCCGAGACCCTGGCATCGTTGGGTTCAGAGCTGGACACATTTCGCTGTCTGGCCGAATGGGAGGTGACATTTTTAGACAGCCCGTACCTGGTAAGGAAATATGGGAAGGGAGAACAACCAGGTCGAATGTTAGCTAGACTAATGCGCCGAGAGTTCGGAGCCCCCAACATACCGGCGATAGAGAGACCCCATGGAACGCTAGCCACATCACCACAGGACATTAACTCTGAGTTCTTAACGTTCTATGTGTCCCTCTATTCGAAAGCTGATAGTGTCCCGACATCTGAGATTGACTCCTACTTGGGGAGCCTCCCTCGTTCGGTCCTATACACTGAAACCAGCATCTGCTTTGAGAGGCCGTGTACTCCTGAAGAGCTCTCGGATGCCATTGAGTCTCTGTCATCTGGTAAAGCCCGGATTCAGATGGCCTCCCCATCGAATTTTACAAACAGTTTAAATCCCTTTAGGTCCCTCATTTTATGGCCCTGTAGGAGCAGGCGAGTGAGGAAGGCAAACTCCCTAACGGTCCTACTTAAACCTGGCAAACCTCCTACCCAATGCAGCTCGGCCCGGCCCCTTTCTCTAATTAACGGTGACGTCAAAATCAACGCCAAATTATTAGCTCTACGTCTAGCCTCATTTATGGCTTACATCATCCACCCGTATCAGGCGGGATTTGTCCCAGGCCGATCCACCTCTCTCAACCTGAAACGTCTATTTAATGTGATCAGTAGAATCAACCCAAATGTACAGGCAGTGGCCGCCACCCTTGATATGCAGAAAGCATTTGACTCTGTCATGGGAATACCTATGGCGAGTCCTGGAGAAATGCAAATTCGGACCCAATTTTCTCTCCTGGGTTAAGCTACTCTACTCAAGCCCAGTGGCTAGGGTCCGCACGGAGGACAGATGCTCTTCTCCTTTCCAAATACCCAGAGGGACGCGACAGGGCTGCCCCTTTTCCCCGCTAATATTTGCTATAGCCATGGAACCCTTTTCCGACAAGATGCGTCAGTTGCACGCTCACAGAGGCTTGCGAACAGCGGGCCAAACCGACATTATCTCCTTACATGTGGACTATGCCCTGCCCCACATCGGCTCCCCAGCTACCAACCTCGCCCCGATTCTGCAGGAGGTGGTCCGCTTTGGGTGCATATCCGGGTTGAAGGTGAACTGCTCTAAATCTATCCTTTTCCCACTTACTGACTGCACGTGCCCCCCTTCGGACCTTATGGGGTTCACATGGTCCCAATCCAAATTTACTTACCTCAGGGTGGTGGTGGCCCGATGATCTGAGATGCTACGTGAGTGGAACTCCAGAACTACCTCACAAGCCTGGCCGTTAAGACCGCGAGCTGGGCTAGGCTCCCAATCTCACTAGCAGGCCGAATAGGGATACTTAAGATGGTTGTGCTGCCCCAACTCCTCTATAGATTCATCAACCTCCCCCCTATGGCCAGGTTATGACTTCTTTCGGACGTTACTCCACACAATCAACACCTTTTTGTGGCACTCTGGCGCAGTCCGGTTTAAACTAGCGACACTGACCACCCCTATGGAGTACGGCGGATTTGGCGCACCGGATTTCCTTAGGTACTGGTTGGTAGCACAATCCCAATTTGTATCCCACTGGTTTAATACCCCAGACCCTCCCCCTCATGTTAGGTTAGAAAGGCTGGCAGTTAGTGATCGGGATACTCGCTCTATCGTTCTCAAACCCACGCCAGCCGACCCTGGGTCAGCCGATCCGGTTGCTAGTACATCTCTTGCCCTTTCCAAAATCTGGAAATTACTAGATACACCCCACCCCTTCCACGAGGACCTGGCACTTTGGAACTTCCTCCCAGAGGTCCCACGTGTCCCACAGTCTATTGTGTCTCGGTGGGCTGATGCGGGATTCGTGGCGCTCCGAGATATTTACATACAGGGTAACTTTCTCTAATGGTCGGATCTCCCACTTTCCCTGAGGCAGAGACAGACAGCATGGCTTCAATATTCTTCTCTCCGAAAAAGTCTCAAAACTAAACACCCCAACTTCCCTACAGTACCACCTGACGACCCCATAATTGCGGAGCTGTGTTCCTTCGACTCCTCAAGTGGTAAAGTGTCTAGGCTTTATGCCCTGCTACAAACCAGAGCTGCCCCCTCATTCACTGTGCTGAAACGTAAGTGGGAAGAAGACCTAGGGGTGGAAATAACGGATGAGCGCTGGTCCTGTATGTGTGCATGCACTCATAACGTCTCCTTCAACTCTTGATTCAAGCTTATACAATTCAAAGTATTGCACAGATATCACCACACCCCGAGCAGGCTGCACCATATGTTCAATGAGCTCTCCCCCAGTTGCCCTAGATGTGGCTCCAAACAGGCCGCATATATCCATATGATCTGGTCCTGCCCACGGCTGACACAATTTTGGACTTAAATATGCTCCACGTTGTCCACTATGCTGAAACACACTATCGACCCATCCCCTTCACGTTGTCTTTTCCATGACTTTCCTAAATTGGGGCGCAATTCTAGGAAGCTAGCTGGCCTCTGCATGCTGTTAGCTGTACGCTGCATCTTAATGAACTGGCTCCAACCCGGAGCACCCACACATACACAGTGGCTCAGGGCAGTCACATGGGCGTCGGATACTGAAGAAGGCTGGGGTACTCTGCAGCCATCACACTCGAGGCCCAGGGACATCTGGCGGAGGTTCCGCAACTATATGTCTTCTATAAACACTGACTCGGATGCTGAATCCCCCATCCCCGCACTCTCCTCTCCTGTGGCCACTCCGTGAGCAGTGACTCTTCAACCCTCTATCTGTAATATCACCTGTATCCTGGTCTATTAATGTGTAGGATATACCAGCTATGTACCTGTATTGTATTCACTGTATGTGATTGTTACTCGCTTTTATGCCTCGCGCTTTTTTTGTGTGTTGTCAAGATGAATAAATAAAGGTTTTAAAAAAAAATAAACATATGTAATCAATTCTCTCCTCACCGTTCGCTACACTAAGCAATCCTCAATTCTCATCCTCCTTGACCTCTCGGCAGCCTTTGACACCGTAGATCACCCCTTACTTCTTAGCACTCTGTCCTCTCTTGGCTCTCCTCTTACCTCTCCAACCAATCCTTTACTGTCTCCCGGGGCGGCCGGACCTCCTCCAACTTCCCCCTGAACTAGAACGTTCCCCAGGGCCTCGTACTCGGACCTTTCCTTTTCCCTCTCTATACCTCCCTTCTCGCCCCATCATCTCTTCTTTCGGCATCTCCCACCACTTCTACCTGGATGATACCCAACTCTTCCTCTCCTTCTCTTCCTTCACCTCTGACCTCCACTAACCTCTCTCTTCATGCCATAAAAAAAATGGATGTCATCCCATTTTCTTTCCCTCAATGCTGACAAGACTAATGTGCTTTTCTTCCCTAGTAGCACTCTCTCACCTTCCCCTCCTCTCTTCATCCACTTTCCTCCTTCCAATCTCCCCATCTCGACTCACGCCCGCAACTTTGGCCTTCACATTGACTCCTCTCTCTCCTTCTCCAACCACATCTCTCTAACCTCTCATGCCTGCCGGCACCACCTCTTCAACATCCGCAAGATCCGCTCCTCCCTCACCTTTCACGCTTCTAAACTCCTAATCTCCTCTCTTATTTTCTCCCGTCTCTTCTACTGCTCCTCTCTTCTCTTTGGACTCCCTGTCTCCCACCTGACTCCTCTAAAATCCATCTACCGCTCCTCTATCTGCACTCTATGTCTTCTTGGCCCTCGGAATTCTATCTCCACCTCACCCACTCAACTCGGCTGGCTCCCCTTCCTCTCACAATTGAAATTTCAATTCCTCTGCCATGTCTACGAATCCCTCCATGACATCACCCCCCAATCTTTCCTCCCTCCTCTCCTTTTACTCTCCCTCACGCTCTCTCCGCTCAGCTGATCTCTACCTTCTCACTGTGCCCCCTGCCCCTTGGGCCTCCTCACGCTTCTGCTCCTTTCAACTCTTGGCCCCCCCTCCACTGGAACTCCCTACCTCTCTCTATCCGCTCCTCCCCCACCTACTTATCTTTCCACTCCTCCCTGAAGGCCCTTCTTCTTCACTCCCCCCTTAACTCTCCTTCCCTACCTCTCTCCCCCATACCCCTGCCCCCATTCCCTTCCCCTCCCCTCCTCCCAATGACCTCAAATTGGCTACTTCAACCACCATAGTGGTTCACTTCAATCCAGACACTCACAACACGGAAGGTGGATTCGGACAAGCACTCGGCCTTTCAGCACACCACACTGCATTCATACCAGTTTCAGGCAGGGCTGTCTCAGTCATTGTGTCACACACCAGAAACCACACACCCATAACATGAAATGTATATTGGTCACACACTCCATTCACCCAGCTCCCACCCCACGGGGTGTACCCACAACATACTGGGCCTCATTACGACCCTGGCGGTAATCTGCCGACATTACCGCCATGGCGTAATGAGCGTTTACGCCGTGGGACGATGGCGTAAAGAGCGCCACATTACGACCCATCGCGCACGAGCATTACGCCATGGCGGTAATGTAAATAACGCCATGGCGGAAAGGGCCCCTACCGGCATCGTAGGGCGAGCAAGATGCACTTCCGCCACCGTAAATAGCGGCCACCGTAATTAGCGGTGGCCGCAATTAGCGGTCACTGTAAAAAGCAGAACCGGAAATAGCGTCATCGCGGCGGAACGGGAAACAGCACGCCGGCCATCTTTAAAAACACAATCCATTGCCATCCTTCCGAACAACACAAGATCCAACCCTGGCACCTGTCCCAACCCATCACCCACCCATTCAACCACCCAAAAATGCCTAAAGTTGTAAGAAGGCATGTGACCGCCAGCGCCAGGAAAGATTTACCTGGGAGGAACTCTGCATGCTTGCGGAGACCCTGCAAGACAATGCAGCTGTTGTTTTCTCGCCGGAAATGACCAGGCTGGCGATAGCAAAAAAGGCCATATGGGCCCTGGTGGCCGAGCGCGTCAGCGCGGTGGGGACCGTACCCCGCACCCCACAGCAGTGCAGGAAGCGTTGGGATGACCTTCGCATACGGGTCAGAGCCGTCATCTCTGCGAACCGCAACCTTGCCCTGGGTACCGGTGGAGGTTCGGTATCCCCACTGAAACTCCAACCGTGGGAGGAAATATGTGCCACCATGATTGGCATGGAAGGCATTGAAGGCGTCGGAGGGATGGAAAGGGGAGTTCAGACATCAGTAGATGAAGGTAGGTGCCTCAAACAAGACATGCCACAGTCACTGCAGTCCATTCATGTGTAGCACAATGTTGCCCTAGAGTGTAAATGCAACTCATTAGCTGGACACTGCCCACAGCCACATGCAAGCTCCACCCTGTATACACTGCTGGCACCCACATACCTCCATCCACATTCCACACAAAAAGGAGACAACCTGCATGGCCCTGTCTGAAATCTGCCTCATCTACTGACCAGAATCATGTCAATCATTGTCATTCCAAAGTCCGCAGACCCATCAATAACGCCCTCCCTCCTTTGCTCCACCACAGGCACAGAATCACACCCCAAGGACCTGGACACCCCTGCGACGAAAAGAGCCAAGAAGGCCAAGAATACCATCCCCGCACCCTCAACCTCAGCTGCAGTGAGGCAGACCCCACAACAAGCAGAATCCACTGCAAGCAAACCGGACGGCCCACCGGCAAGCACCCCAGTAGGCAGCAGGCCACCAGCAGCAGCAGCACCACCTGTACCAACATTGCCTGCCACAGAAGGCACCGGGTCTGCGGCCAGCAGCAACATGGGTGAAACAGCTGCAATTGCTGCATGTTCAGACTCTGACATTGAGGAGCACAACGTCAAAAGCCCCACTGACCTTCTACATTCCCCCTGTTTGTCAAATGCCAGTCCCCATGAGGATCACACACAGGGGCACACAGAGGAAGAGGAGTGGCCTTCTACCCCATGCCCAGTTCTTAGTCCACAGGAGGGGAGCAGCCCCTCTATCACACCACCAGCACTGGGCATGGCCCAGCAGGGGCAGCAGTCCCTCGAGGACATCATACAATGGCAGCAACATCTGTCCACGCTGCTGACTGAGCATACTGCGGAATGTGTGGGGGCTAGGGCAACCATTGAACAGGCCACGGAGACCCTAAGGGCCGAAATTGCGCAGAGCACTGCCACCCTGAGGGATGCTATGCAGGCCATGTCAAGGGACATTTGTGGCGAACTTGCCGGGTTGCGTCGTGTGCTCACTGAGCTCTCCCACACCCTACAGGACGTGCATGCACGGGAGCAGGCAGGGACATCCTCCGCTGCCAGTTCTGCACAGAGCAGCCCCGTCCGACGTTCAGGACGGAACCTGCGCTCCACAGGCAGGGGTGCCCCGGGGGCCGGGAGAGGGGGCTCGTAACAGCCTGTGGCCACTGTCACAGGCATCTGTAGACACTTACATAGGATGTGTTGGGGTGTGCAGGGGGGAGGGGGGAGTTGGGAGGGGGTGTGTTGGGGTGTGCAGGGGGAGGGGGGGTGGGAGGGGATGTGTCACGACAAATTATGATTGAAATACACTTTTCCCTTTTCCGAAATGAAATGTGTGGACATTTTCATTGCATATGTGTGCTTTATTGGTGTACAGTCCACAGTGTGCATGTCCGAGACACACAGTGCCCCAAGTGCAGTCTCCATGTGATACACACCAGCCGTGTGTGCTAGAAGCAGTGGTCGATGATATTTTGACGCATTTCACGCCCCTCCTATGCATCGCCTCCTCCATGAGGTGCGGCCCCATCTGCACCCTCCTCATCCTCATCGTCGGGTGGTTGCAGTTCTGCGTCAGGGGGCAGGGACACATTCCGTCTGACGCACATATTGTGTAGCATGACACATGCCATGACCATCTTTGCCACCTTCTCATGGCGGTACAGGAGTGCCCCACCAGACCTGCTGAGGCATCGGAACCGTGCCTTCAATAGGCCGAATGTCTGCTCTATGACCACACGGGTACGTGTATGTGCACGGTTGAAGTCCTCCTCGTGCTGGTTCTGCGGGTTCCGGACTGGTGTAAGGAGCCACCTCTTCAGGGGATAGCCTGCATCACCTGTATGTAGGCGAGAATGTATGCGTCAGTCATGACGTCTGATCAAGAACATGATGTGCCACCATGGCTTGCATCCAACTGTTACTTTGGCTCACTTCTACATGCACTAATTGATTCACACAATGCAACCAGTATATGCTTATGGCTCTCATGGCCTGTTTTGCATGGCATCACCCAATGTATGCAGAGGGGTGGAGTGCATTGTGAGTGCCCATCCAATGTGTCTGTTCATGCCGTTTGTTTAGTTGGCCTGGCACATGTCCTGTGATGGCAATGCGCACATCATTGCAACATTGCTGTGGGCCTCATCATGACCCCAGTGAGCAATGCTGATGTAGATAGGGACATTTTGGGGGCCCTGCTGTCTGTGTAATGGTGTGTTGATGTTTCTGTCCGTCATGTGCCTCCTTCGTGGGCAGTTATGGGGGACAGGCCTATCGGTTGATGGTGTTTGGTGACGTGCATGTAGGTGCATTTCATTGTTGACAATGTGGTCACAACCTCATTCACATGGTAGGGCTGCATACATTGGGTATTGGCTTTACTGGTGTTGGGTGGAGTTTGGGTTGCTTTAGGGTATCATCTGTCTCCGTTCTCTCTGCTACTCACAGCCAATTGGAGTATGCATCATCCCCCCCCCCCTTTCAGCCAGGTGGAGTATGCATTCCCCCCCCCCTTTCAGCCAGGTGGAGTATGCATCATTCCCCCCCCCCCTTTCAGCCAGGTGAGGTATGCATTGGTACGTCATTCACCTACCCACTTCACATTTCCATGGTCATTACATTGGACTCACCGAGTAGCCAGGATCTTGGGCCTGCATGTCGCTCCATGTAGCGTGGTATTGTGGAGTTCCTCAGGACCATAGAATCATGGGTTGATCCGGGGAATCGGGCACAACAATGTGTGATGATCTTATTGGACTCACAGACCATTTGCACGTTGATTGAGTGGAACTGTTTCCGGTTGCGGTACGGTACCTCCATGGCACGTGGAACCACCAATTCCACATGGGTGCAGTCGATGGCACCAATGCAACCAGGTATGCCGGCTAGTGCATGGAAACCCACTTTGGTGTTTAAAATCTCCTGGGCAGTCCGTGGTAATGAGATGTGGTCGTCTGTGTGCTTGAGGAGGGCATCGAGTACTTGGATGAGTGTTCGTGAGAATAATGGTTGTGAAATGCCATGCAAGTGCCCCACTGTGTGCTGGTAGGTGCCTGTGGCCAGGAAGTGGAGTACAGACACTACCTTCAGTAGGGGTGGGATGGCGGTTGGAGTTTCTATCATGCTGACGATGTCGTTGTGTGTCATGTCTACGATGGCGGTGATGGTGTCCCGGTCCAAACGGTACAGGGTGTGGATCTGCTGAGCAGTGAGGTTGAATGGATTGGCTCTGATGCGTGGGATTGGGGGCTGCCTGCCTGGTGGCACTGGCTGTGCTGGTGGGGCTTGCTGGGCCTGCCTTGCCCTCCTTCTCCTCCTGCGTCTCCTCTGTGCTGCCTGTTGTTGTTGTTGCTGTTGTAGCACTTGCATTGCTATCAGGTCCTCCAGCCCCAACATTGCTAGTCGTATTGGTATCATTGTGGAGTGTGACTGGGTGTGGGAAGGGGTGGGGTGTGCTCTTTTTGTACTTCCTGAGTCTGTATTGCCTTCACCTGTGCTGTTTCTGTGCACCTGTGGCAGCTGCATTCACTTTACATGGCCATTTACGGTTGGTTCGCGATGGTGTAATAAGCACCATGGCGGTAAGGTACTTAACGTGCTGGGTGATGGCATTAGGTGCATGTCCGCTTGGGTCGGTATTCGCGTACCTTTCCGCCATGGCGCTAAGTACGGTGTGGGAGGTCGCGTGCGTGCGCGCGCCCTTGGCACAGTTAGCGGCAGCGTTAACTACGATGCCGCTAATGGCATCGTAGTTAACGGTCACGGGTCATAATCGGACCTAGCGGAAAACGATGGCGGTAACCATTTACCGCCATCGTTTTTCACTTAGCGCCAGGGTCGTAATGAGGCCCACAGTCATAGGGAAGGCTCCAGCCAGTCTAGCCGGGACTTCCCCACAATACCATATAAGGGACTTCCACCCAACAGCCAGTCAGGGGAAGGGACAGAGGCTTGGCTTTCCAGGACTTTGGGAAAACAAGGTAACAGGTAATAGAAACCAAGAGGCCACAGGGGCCATCTAGTCTCCTATCAGGAATCAACTGATTCAATTGTAGGCCCCGGGTCTCCCAAAATGGAGGACACTCAGAGCACCTGTCAAATTCAGCATGGAGCTGTCACCAGCCCATACCCTTCTCTGTGGGCCACACACAGGTGCTCAAAAACATACACTAGCGGTACAGGGTTGTACCCCCACCCCTGGGTGCTGTAAAGGTATCCCAAGGGTGTGTTCACCACAACCAAAAAGAGGAAGAGCTCACTGCCAGGAGTCCCACATGGACTCTTGTGCAGAAAACAACACAGAACACACATGAAAAAGGAGTACAGGACAGGGAGGCCCTGTCCCTCCAATGCATTTCCAGCATCACAACCACCCGCTCCGTTGTCAAACATCCTTCCTACCCAAAGCACCCCCCTTTGCTCCACCAGCAACTTGGCCCTGCAATAACACAATAATGATCTCCCATCCTAGAGGAGCAATAGGTCCCAAACACCTGGCCAGCCCTCTTGGGAACACCCCAGCCACCAGCCCCGTAAGCCTACCAGGGTCTACCGCCTCATGCCTAGGAACAATTTGTCGCAAGCGTCTCAGTTCAAGAATGCCAGCAACCTTACTCTCCACCCGCCCGATTTTAGGGACCACAAGGCTATCGAGACTATCCACACGAACCTGCCTACACCACCCCACCGGTATACCTCAGGACTACCACCCCCCCTACTGGCCCTGGCCATCCCTCCCGACTGCACCATCCTTAGGGCTGACCTCACAACAGTTCAGATCTTGCACTCTAGACCTAGTGGTTGGATACAAACTCCTCCTACTCAAACTTACAACCGACCCCAAAACCACAATCAATTTTCTCATCATCTATAGATCACCGAATAATGCCAACCACCCTGTATCAGACATCCCTTTACTCATCACCCCCCTCCTCAAGTATAATACTAAATGTATTATCCTAGGTGACATTAACCTTGGATTTAATGATAAACTGGACCACAAATCTACTGTACTCCATACAGCCCTTCAAGAAATGGATTTTACCCAAATTGTTAACTCCCCTACCCATTCCAAAGGAAGAATCCTGGATTGGATCCTAACATTAAATGTTAATTTATCGATATAATCCATTGCCGAAATCACTTGTTCGGATCACTATATAATAGGTTTTAACATACAGACTCCAAACACTCAGGGCGTCCCTCAACCCACACCCTGCCCTATCACGGTGAAAAACACACAAACTTACAGCAGAAAATCTAGTCCCTATTCTGTCTGAAACCCTCAAGACCTACCTGACACCAAATACTAAACCCCATAGTATTTCCTCTATCTACCATAACTGCCTGAAATAAACCATTGATGTAGTAGCCCCGCTCACGTCTAAAATACCCCGTATTGCTAAACGAACCTATTTTTGGTTCAATGAAGAACTTATTGTTCTTCGACGTAACAAAAGAGCATTGAAGCACTTCCATAAAAAGACTCTGACCACTGCCACTACAAACACACTTTTGGAGGTAAAAAAAACCCTACAAATCAGCTATCATAGCCCACAAACTGAACTCCTTGAATACGCGCATAAACAATGCCTCATCCAGTGGTCGAATTGTACGAAAAGAATGTTCCATGCTGGCCTGCACCCACTTCCCACGAACCCCATCATCACATCCCCTCCCACACACAATACACACCACCAAACATTTGCACCTGCTGTTTAAGGGAACGTTCAGTGCAGCACACTGAAAGGGCAAGTTTCAACTTCTTCCTACACTTTATTTTAAAACGAAACCATTCCGGAACAGTTGCTTTTTAAAATAAAAGTATATGAGTCATAAAAGAACATTTAAAAATGTAGAGCAGCACTGCTGGCGACCACTCCCGCTCACTTCGACCACTGGCCTCATCCAACACCAAAGAACTATTCGCTATACTTAGAGAACTGGAAGCCCCGATCCCCTCCACCATCCCCATCAACTCAAGCAAAGCCTGGTGCACCACCATCCAGAATGCACTAGCCTCTAAAATCCTTACACTACAAGAGAACATTTTATTAAAAAGGAAACTACTGGCCAGAAAAAGTACACCTTCCCTTGTGCCTGACGCCGGCGCCGGCGCCGAAAAAACAGTCCTCAAATTCAAATTAACTACTGTTTCCCAAGACCAGGTCCTGAACATCATCTCTACGCTGAAACCTTCTAATTATAAAGGCAATAGCCTCCCTGTTTGCCTAGTCAAAATGTGTGCCCCTACCTTAGCCCCCATCATTACCAACTTTATTAATGCGTCCTTCACTACCAACTCCATCCCTGCCAGAATCAAAGAAGTCTGGGTAACCCCACTTCTTAAGAAACCCTCTCTGAACCCTGCTATACCCACCAAGTCCAAGAGTACCTAGAAAGCAACCACTTGGTAGGAGCCAGACAATTAAGCTTCCGGCCTAAGCCCAGCACAGCACAGAAACAGCCTTATTAGACCTCAAAGTCCAGACGGACATCATACGAGACTCTGGGAAATTGTGCATCCTCCTCTTACTCGATCTGTCTGCTGCTTTTGATTTGGTGGACCATGACAAGCTATACAATGCACTCTCGGAAAATGTCAACTTCTTTACAGAAGGCACCTTATGGGTCAAGTCATCCCTATCATAACGTACCTCGAGAGTATCCATTGGCAATGAGGCTGCCAAACCTATCCCAGTACCCCTAGGGGTCCCTCAAGGTTCTTGCCTATCCCACACATTATATAACACATATACCAAACTCCTACACCATTTTCTCAGACGATACTCAGATCCTTATCCCCATCACGGGAGACCATGAACAAGACTCTGCTTCCATTAACAAGACCTATGCCATCATACAAAACTGGATGGCCACTAACAGTTTGTGCCTTAACAACGAAAAAACTCAGATCCTCCTAGTGGGCCCCCCACCCGACTAAAAACTCTTCACTCAGCCATTACTATTGACAGAACACCTATCCCAGTTCTCAAACAAGTCAAAACACTGGGCGTTTACCGGGACACCAACCTTACCATCACTAAACACATCAGTGCCCTCTCATCCACTACGGCCTACACAGCCAAACTCATCGCACTCAGCCGCCAATGTCTTACCCCACAAAACTGCATTACCATAGCTCGAGCCCTCATACTATCGAAACTGGATTATTGTAATTAAGTACTAATCTGGCTAAACTAAACTGATACAAAACAAAGCCTTACGGGCAGCCTTTGGATTAAAAAGAAATGATAATTGTGCTCACATTATGAGGGAAGTACATTGGCTACCCATTCAAGCTAGAATCCTATTTAAGACTCTTATCACTCACAAATGCATCACCAATGATGCCCCCTCCTACCTCAATAACTATGTCACCCAAAAAAGGTCAACTAGATCCCTCAGATCGGGCTCCAGCACACACCTATTTGGCCAAAGGTTCAAGAGCTCTAGGGCGGGGGGGCAGCTTCCCAGTTGCTGCACCCAAGATCTGGAACTCCCTTCCTATACACATTAGAAATGAGCAATGAGCCCTCCCGCCAGCGCGTTAAGAGCCTTATTAAAACATGGCGCTTCAACACATTTTAACCAGTATGGCCCCACTATGCCACTCTGAGCACACTGTGATCACTGTATATTGAAATGCCCTGCCTGTATTTTAACTATCTTGTATCCCGAACTGTGGTTCATGTATTGTAACTAATTCTGCATCTAATTCTGTCTGTATTGCAACTACCTCTGTAACCAGGAAAGCACTTCTATGTAACCTACGCCGTGATACCTCCGGGTTAGGTGGTGTAACAAATCCAATAAATAAATAAATAACCAAGAAGAACAAGTTACTTCTTACCTGGTAACATTCTTTCGACGGGATGTTCCTCCGACGTATTCCTTATCTTTGATAATACGTTTCCAGCTTGCTGGCCTCGGAAATTCTTTCTGCAGAGGGCGCTGCGTGTCGACATCCGCTGAGTCGATGTCCTTCGACGGCCACCGTATCGGCGCCGACGTCACCATGCCCATAAATAGCCGCGCGCTGCGTCCGTTGCTCAGTTCTGTTTTGTAGCATAAGAAAAGTCATGCCTGAATTGGTTAGTGACCTTGAAGGAGCGTAAGCTGCAACCACAAGGGAAGTTATCACTGCAGGGATGGTTGGGAGGGGCGATAAGGAATACGTCAGAGGAACATCCCGTCGAAAGAACGTTAGCAGGTAAGAAGTAACTTGTTCTTCGAAGGGATTGTGTCCTCCGACGTATTCCTTATCTTTGATAGACTCCCATAGCAGTGGCATGTAATTGGAGGTGGGAGTGATAGTGTTATGTATCCCTTTAGGGATGGACCGAATGTAATACGGCCTTGCCACATCTGGTCTCTTGAGCAGTGGAGGAATCCAGATTGTAAAATTGTGTGAATGTATGTGCGGACGACCATGTGGCAGCCGCACATATGTCCCGGACCGGTACCCCTCTTTGGAGAGCCGAAGAGGCTGCGATACCCCTAGTTGAATGAGCCCTGAGATTTTGGGATGGCTCTTTCCCTGCTAGTCTATAACATTCCAGGATGGCCAAAATAATCCACCTGGAGATGGTTTGTTTTGTTATGGGTAGTCCCAACTTGTGACCTGAGTATCCTACAAACAGTTGGTCTGCTTGCCTGATCCTAGCCATTCTGCTGATGTAAAAGCTGAGAGCTCGCCTAGGGTCCAGCCTATGTAGCCTTTCCTCCTCTTTCCCCGGATGGGGAGGAGGGTAGAACGAAGGCAAGGTCATTTTCTGAGTAATATGAAATTCAGAAACCACCTTTGGGAGGAAATTAGTGTTCACCTGTAGGACAACTTTGTCCTTGTGGAAGATTGTATGTGGGGGTTTACAGGAGAGAGCTTGTAGCTCACTCACCCTCCTAGCAGATGTTAAATTTTTTCCAACGGCAGCGGTATAAAGACTTTGTTGCTGGTCTTCTGGCCGAAAGCACCACCTCCATGACGTCATCAGGGAGATCCCAATCCTTGTACCTCAACCTTTCAGAAGCCAAGCGTGAAGGTTGAGGGTTCTGGTGTCTGGATGGAGAACCTGACCTCCCTTCTGCAAGAGAAGATTCTCTTTGAGTGGAAGACGGATTGGAGGACAGATGGACATATCTAGAAGGTCCAGGTACCACGTTCTCCTGGCCCAATCCGGGGCAATTAGGATCATGGTTTTCCGGAATCTTCTCAACTTCCTGATCATTTGAGGAATAACAGGGACTGGTGGGAACGCGTTAAGGAGTGGAAACTCCCAGTCCACTACGAACGCATCTCCTAGAGCTCCTCTCGGGGGAAATTCCCTTGAACAGAACAGATTGCACTTCCTGTTGGTGCTTGTGGCGAACAGATCCACCTGAGGGGTTCCCCAAAGGGCGAAGATCTCCTGAAGGACTTCCTGAGCTAGCTCCCACTCGTGGGAGACTGTGCTCTGCCTGCTCAGAGCGTCCACTGTCAAGTTCTTCTCTCCGGCTAGGTGGACTGCCGATAGAGAGATTCCTTCTTGGATTGCCCAAAACCAGAGCTGCATCACCTCTCTGCACAGTGGCAGTGATCCTACGCCTCCTCTTTTGTTGAGGTAGTGCATGGCCACCGTGTTGTCCGTCATTATCAGGACATTTCTCCCCTGTACTGATGGCAGGAAAGCTTTCAGCGCTAGTCTGATCGCTCCCAGCTCTAATAGGGTGATGTGTAGTCTGGAGTCCGATGGAGACCAACGACCGCTGATGGTCAAGTCGTTGGCATGGGCTCCCCATCCCGTGAGTGAGGCGTCTGTGACTACTGTTATCTCCGGCCATGGTTGCCAAAACAGTTCTCCTTTCAAGATGTTCTCTGGATAGGCCCACCATTACAGGTCGCGGGCTACCTTGTCCGGAATCTGGAGGAGATCTGTCATTCTCCCTCAGAATTGCGACCACTGACTTCTCAGTGCCCACTGAAGAGATCTCATTCTCAGGCGAGCCTCTGGCACAAGGAAGATGCAGGATGCCATGAGGCCTAGCAACCTCAAAAAGTCGAAGGCTGGGAGACGTTGGGCATTTTGAAACTTGGTGACCATCTGTAGAATATCTTGAGCCCTCACCTCTGGTGGCGAGGCTTTTCCCAGGGAAGTGTCCAGGACTGCTCCAATGAACTGGAGTCTCTGTGATGGTATCATCTGTGAATTCTTTAAATTGAGGGAGAAGCCCAGTCTGTGAAGGAAGTGGCAGACATAATCTAGCTGGGCCTGGGCCTGTTCCGAAGATACGGCCCTGATCAGCCAATCGTCCAGGTAGGGGTAGACGTGGATCCCTTCCCTCCTTAGACTTGCCGCCACTACCAACATCAGCTTGGTGAAGACCCTCGGGGTGGAGGTCAGCCCAAATGGCAGAACTCTAAATTGATAATGAGAGTCGCCAATTGCGAACCTCAGGTATTTCCTTTGTTTGAGATGGATTGGCACATGGAAATAAGCATCCTGAAGGTCCAGAGATACCAGCCAATCCTGGAGCTGGAGGGCCTGAAGGATCTGAGAGAGAGTTACCATCTTGAACTTGTCCTTCCTGAGGAACTTGTTCAATTCTCGTAAGTCCAGGATGGGTCTCAGTCCTCCGTCCTTCTTTGGTATGAGAAAGTAGGGGGAGTACCAGCCCTTGTTCCTGTCCGCTACAGGTACCGGTTCTATGGCACCTTTCTCTAGCAGGTCTATAATTGCCTGCAAGAGGAGCTGATCTGGAACTTTTAGAGAGCTGTTCCCTGGTGGATGGCTCTGAGGAATGTGTAGAAAGGGTAGGCAGTAACCTTGGGCAACTGTCTCCAATGCCCAAGCATCTGACGTTATAGCCTGCCATTCCGTCAGATGGTGAGTTAACCTGCCCCCTACAGGTGTATTGTGTGGGAAGGCCTCAGAGTGGTTTGGGGGTGGCTGATGCAGATGCCGAGGGTAAAGAGGCACCTGCTGCTGCTGCGGTCTTAGTACTTTTGACCCGTCCACCTCGGGTGGATCTCCTTTGGCCTCTTTGAGCCGGCTGTCCTCTGCCTTTCCCGAATGCGGAATAATAGCGAAAGGACTTTCCTCTCCCAGAGGTTCCTGAGGGGCGAAAAGGAGTTTGGCGGATAGCAGCTCCTAAAGATTTTGCTGCTGCTTTAGAAGTCTGTAACTTTTCCAGACTGTCATCAGCCGTTTTCTCGAATAATGAAGAGCCGTCAAAGGGCATATTCAAAAGTCTGGCCTGTACATCAGGGGCAAAGCCCGACTTTCGCAACCACGCATGCCTGCGGATTGTTGTACTTGCCGCCATGGCCCTGCTGATACTGTCATCGGAATAAATGCCAGTTTGAAGTGATTCGCACATGGCATCTTTGCCTTCTTTAATAATGTTAAGGAAGGCTTCCTTTTCCTCTCCTTCGGGTATGCAGTCAGCCGCTGATGAAGCACACTCCCATAGTGTGTGACTGAACCTGGCGAGCGTACAGGTGGCGTTGATGGACTTCAACGCCATACTACAAGCAGAGAAGACTTTCTTTGCCATAGAGTCGTACCTCTTGTCATTTCTATCCTGTGGGACAGTAGGGTAAGCGGTCCTACTGCTAGATGAAGTTGCCGCTTGAACCACCAGGCTCTCTGGGGTCGGGTGTTTTGACAGGTATTCAGGGTCAGCAGCCGCTACCCTATACTTGGTTGACAATCTTTTATTGACTGCAGGGATAACTTCGGGAGTATCCCAATTAGATGCAATTTTCCTTTGTAAGGCTGCATGGAAGGGGACCACCGGGTCCTCCTGTGGGCCTTTGTCCAATATATCTGTTAGGTCATCCTGTTGGAAAACAGGTGAAGGCGCAGACCAACCCATAAACTCAATTATTCTTGCCATCAGGGTTCTATATGGTGTTTCGGCATGTTCCCCTGGGTCTGGCTTAACAAATTCCACTTCTGGGGAAGTGTCCAGCCCACTTGCCTCATGTAGTGACTCCTGTAGTTCCTTCAGCCTTCTTTCCTCAGAGGTGAAATCCTCTGCAGTAGGCAGTGTGGTCCTCTGTAACCCGAATGTTTCCTGGTCAGAATCTTCCCCTTCTTCATAAATTGAAGAAAGTCCAGGGTATTCTGACCTCTGAAATGGAGTAAAACCCATTTCTAAGGCAGAAGGAGCCAAACTCGTCGTTATTGGACGAGAAAACGTCGATATCGTCGACACCGATGTAACAGGCTTCAAAGGCGCCAAAAACGGCGTCGAAAAAACTGGAAGGGGTCTCGAAGAACTCGAGAGGATCGGGATCCTACTCGAGGGCATCGACGACGGTCTCAGCGTTGTGCCGGAGGCCCTTGAAATCACCGTTGGCTGTGGGGTGGCCTTGGTCCTCTCTTTCATCGGCGTCGACGATGGCGTCGAGTCGATCGACCGATGCGTCGAGGAACCCTTCGACAACGGCGTCGATGGTGCCGATCCGTGCGTCGAAGGAATCTTCGATGATGGTGTCGAAGACGGTGCCATCCTACCCGATGGCTCATGGCGCTCTCGGGTGGAATGTTTCGCCGGGTGCTGCGACTCACGGCGTTTTGATTTTTTGGGTTTTTCATCCGGGGTATCACCCTCAGCTGTCTTCGAGGGGGTCGAGGCCACGTTCTCGAGGACGCTTAAAAATTTTTTTCTGAATTCCTCCCACTCAGCATGAGAACTGTGTTTGGTGGGACAGGAGACTCTTTCTGGGGACACAGAAGACGACGAGGAATGGGACCTTCGACGTCTCTTTTTTGAGTGTCTTGATCTCAACGAATGGTGGGAGCTTCTTCGAGATCTAGAATGGGAATGTTTTCGACGACAAAACTTTCGAGGAGGTTTTGGCTGACTTACCTCTCTCGAGCTTCCCCTTGCGCTCCTTCAAGGCTTTCGCCGTCATGGATATGGAGTCCTCACACTCCGAACAATGGTGCTCGGATCCCAAGCACCATAAGCAGATCCTGTGTGGATCCATTATTGACACTTTTTTACCGCAGTCTCGACATTTCTTGAAGCCGGATTGCAGCGTCGTCGGTTCTGATGAAGAAGCCATCGAGAACTATAAGGTATATTCGAGTAGAAATAGATAATTATCCTGACTGAACTGAGCAACGACGTTCCGAAGCACACCGAAGCACGGAAAAACGGAACTGAGCAACGGACGCAGCGCGTGGCTATTTATGGGCATGGTGACGTCGGCGCCGATACGGTGGCCGTCGAAGGACATCGACTCGGCGGACGTCGACGCGCAGCGCCCTCTACAGAAAACATTTCCGAGGCCAGCAAGCTGGAAACGTATTATCAAAGATAAGGAATACGTCGGAGGACACAATCCCTTCGAAGTACATTTCCTGTATGCTATGCACATCATTATATCCATATTGACCCTAACCAATGAGGTGGCCAGCCTAAGCTCCTCCTGCTGGCGTTTTTTTCTGGCTTATTCCTTTTTGGGAAAAAAATGTGTGATCAAGAATATATTTATTTATTTGAGAAGCGGATCGGGTAAGACAATTGTTATATTGGGAAAAAATAGAGCATCTATTATATAGGGAAAAACAGAACATCTTTTAGTATTCGAGATTCCTAAAGGCAACCACAGGTGTTATGTGCTTTGAGGAGGTTGAAGAAATGCAATCATAAGAAATCATAAGAGCAATGTAGCATGGGTCATTTCTCTTTACTACATTATGTGTGATTTTTTTTGTAAGCAAATTAAAGTAAAAACTCACCGACGAAGGAAAATCTCGGTTCCTGGGTTAAAGCTTGCAACATCTAAACAAATTCCCAAAATAGTGACAGCAATAACTCCAGACATGCCAGCCCATTCAGCTGCAGAGAGAAATGAAAACGTTAACCTGAAAGATAATAAAGTATTGACAAATGTAAAATATGGGGTAACTCTCCTGAGTTACATTTTTTAGATATAAAATTTGTTGCATTTCCAGAAGTACAATTAATTCTGGAAAATATATCCAGAACACCTAAACCTTAGTAAGGTATTGTTAACAAAATGAACATGCATTTACAAAACCAGTATTTTTAGCCGATGTATGAGCATTGTATAATGTGACAAAGTCACATGCCCTTGAGCAAGGGACAGTCACAGTCAGGGCTCTGTGGCCCCCCTCCAGGCAGCCCAAGGACATCCAGAGTCAGAGGAAACCATGGGTAGGGACATCCATAGGGTGGAGGTAGCCTGAGGCTCTCTCCAGCCAGACCAAAACTTTCAGCAAAGGGAAGGAAGAGGTTGGTACTGGTGAAGTGGGGAAAGCGTAAATTAGCAAAAAGGGGAGAATTCTCCTGGAGAAATAACACGTACTTTGAGAGGAGGAGAGTAACTGGTGTAAATCAGAAGGGAGGTTCTGGCTGATTTGAAAATAGAGGGAGGGATTGTGTGGGAAATGAAACAGAGGATTATAACCTTGAAGAGGAGAGTTAGAGGGGCACCATCTGAGAAGCAGAGGAAAGGAATATTGTTCATGAGATTAATTATCTGGGAAGAGAAGGAGAGGCACCACTTGACTCGCTAGACGCTGCCCGCCCCTCTCCTCCCGGCCACCCAGTACCACTGTACCCTTCCTTTGTGACCTTCTGTTTCCTACCCCTGTTTTATCGGTTCTGTTGTTACCTCTGAAAATGCTCTGTTATTCATCTGTCCTGTTGCATACCTCTGTAAAGCTCTCCGTTTTCTATCTGCTGCATTCTGACATGTAATCTCAATTTTGGAGCAGCCTGCAGGCCGTGGGGTGGTGGATGAGCTCCAACTGGCTTAAATTGAATGGGTACAAGACAGAGGTTCCTGTGGCTGGACTTCTGTCTATGGCTGCCCTGTCGACCCCTTCTTTTTGGCCTCTCTCACTGGGACCCTTTCCCTCACCTGTTACAGTTATCAGGGAACGCTGCTACCTGGAAATCCTTTCATTTTACGAAACGAGTGCTTTTTGTCCGTGTACATCTCCAGCATTGCGAGCCGACAAGAGGCTCTTGCTGGTGGCCGTGTGCTTCCTGGAGGAGGCGTGGCCTGACCATCACAAGTGATCCATCACGTGATTTCTGCAACTACAAAGGCCTGAGTGAATCACCCTTGCGGCGTTAAGCCCGACAGGGGAAAAGGCCGGTGACTGTTGTGCGACTGTTTGGCGCCGAGGGGCGCCTGCACTCTGGTGTGCACAGTAAAAAGAGATATCTGACGATAATGATTAGTTCTATAAAAGCTGCTAACATCTGCATATTATTTTGCCTCCTCGTGGGAGTTTTTAGTGAACAGGGCCAGCAAACGGCGGGAGACTGTGGGTCGAGACCCTTTGATCCTAGTCGGTTCCTGGCTATATTTAATGACGTTTTTATAGCATTTCCTCAGTTTTGAATTTAAGAAATGTGTTGCACTGTGGGTGCATTAGCTTAGTCAGAAAGCCTTGCTAAAGTACTACGGGATCAAGGCGAGATATTTTATACGTATTAATTGTTGTAAGTGACTTTTGACATTTAGTTGAGGAGTCAAAGCTGCATTTGTAATTTTTTTTAAAAAGTTGATGCTATACTGATTTTAGATAATTGTTGAATGTCATACAAATTTTTACTGAACTCTTTCCCAGCCACTTTATATATAATTGTTCTTTTCTTTCTCTCTTTTTCCCTTCTTATTTTTAAGAGGTTGCGAGTCGAACTCTCCTCTTTTCTTCTGTTCTATCCTAACGAAGTATTTCTTTACAATCAATTCACCTAATTATGCCTGCATTGAGAAGTGGGTTTGAAACTGTTGAGAGTCAAGAGACTAAGATAGTAGAAGTCCAATTGGGTTCTCCGATACATTGTGTGGCGCCCATTAATACAGATCATATGGAAAATATGGCTGCCCCAAATGTATCTGTTGAAAACAATGAAAATGTTAATGAGAGATCTGAAAGGAGCTTGAAGGGATATCCTACTACGGATCCCGCAACCTTGGAGGTTGAAGCTCCTATTGAGGGAATTTTAGATATATTAGATACAGAGGCTACTGCGGCTCATAGGGATAAATTGGATTCTAGGCAGGAACTTACAGACTAAGAATGTCTTCAGCAAAGTTTAATGGGTATTAAAAGGGTGGTCCGTTATCATGCCTCCACTCCTCTTCAGAAGATGATTATAAATGGAAGAATGCAAGCTGGGGAAATTCAAGGCCCAGATTCATTAACATTAAATATGGTGGGAAATAATAAGGGAAAACACCCGTTTGGAACTAAGCAGTCCACTCATATCTCGCCAGCAATATTTATTTTTGGAAAGGATAATCAGGATAAGATGCAGTGTACTTTCGATTCTAACCAGTTTGGGAACACTAAGCCTGCTGGTTGGGGAGAACATTTTAAAGGGACCCCTATTTGTTCCAAGCATAATCTTAATCAACCCATTGGGGAGAGTGATTTGGATCACTCTTTTTTTCTTATGGCAGATGCTACGGGTGATTTGCCAAAAGAAATTATTGATTTAGAGATACCAGTAGGTAGATTATCATCTAAAGATAAGGGGGCGAGGAGCTTATCAGAGGGTGCGCCGAGTGGTACACTCTCACAATTTAGAAATACTTCTATGAGGGGGAAACAACAAGAGGGTAGGCAACAAACGCCTATTAGACCAGTTTTAGAGACACCCAAAACACTCACACATAGGAAGATAGCTTATACTCAAACAGATAAGGAAGGGTACGTTCGACCTAAAAAAGTGGATAGAGCAACTGATCCCCATCAAATTATATCAGAAAGTCGCATTGCAGCTAAGGATAAACAGGAAATGCCTGATTTAGGTAGGGAGGATAGAGGAGACCATCTCCTACTGTGATGCTGGAAATGCATCGGAGGGACAGGGCCTCCATATCCTTGTCCTTTACTTCTTTTTATCGTTTGTTCTGTCGTGTTTTCCGCGCAGGAGTTCATGTGGGACTCCTGGCGGTGCAGCTCTCTTTCTTTTGGTTTGGTGAACGGACCCGTGGGATACCCTTATGGCACCCATGGGTGGGGGTACAACCCTGTGCCCCTAGTGTATGTTGTTGGGCACCTATGGGTGGCCCGCAGAGCAGGGTATGGGCTGGTGGCAGCTCCATGCTGAAGTTGACAGGTGCGCGGAGTATCCTCCATTTTGGGATACCCCGGCCCTGCCATTGGGATCAGTTGATTCCTGATGGAAAACAAGATGGCCCCTGTGGCCTCTTGCTTTCTATTACCCATTACCTTGTTTTCCCAAAGTCCTGGGAAGCCCTGACTCTGTCCCTTCCTCCTGACTGGCTGTTGGGTGGAAATGCCATATATGGTGTTGTTGTGAAGGCCGGACCAGACTAGCTGGAGCCTTCCCAGTGATTTATGTTGTGGGTACCTCCTGTGGGTGGGACCTGGGTGAATAGAGTGTGTGACGAATATGCATTCTGTGTTGTGGGTGTCTAGTATCTGGTGGTTGACACAATGACTGAGACAACCCTGCCCGAAACCGGTATGAATGCAGCTTGGAGTGTTGAATGGCTCGGTACTTGTCCCAATACACATAACCTGTTGTGAGTGTCTGGAGAGAAGTGAATGGCCTGAATACCTCGTGTGCCTGATTGGCTGCCTGCCTGCATGAATGCCCGTAGTCGTGATTGGATGCTCGAGTGTGACCCAGCGGAATGAATGGGAGAGCAACACTATATCTGGGGACCTCTCACTGCTAGGAATCGTGTTCAGAAGCTGAAGTCCACTACGACGAGTAACTGGAGTAACTGACACTTGACCTTGAAGCCCTGCTGGATGAGAAGAAGTGCTGTGGCTCTTCTCCACAATCTGAAAGCTGCTGTGCCTCCAAGGACTGACCCATAGAGGACCTGGTAAGGTGACCTCTTCCCGAGCTACGAGGTACCATCGTGCACAGCTGATCTTTGCCAACGCTCCCTGGTAGACAGACCTTCGACAGGCTGCTGACCTGATACGGGGACTGCTGCGGAACTCCAAGGAGAAGCACTCGGACTGTTGTCTGCCACTATCGACGACCACCGTCGCCTACCGGAGCCACGGTGCTCCCGTTTGCCTAAGAACTTCCATTGATCATCGGACGCTCTCGTCTGCATCGTCATCCGCTTGTCTCCCGCTGGAGAAGGCCCGACCGTCGACGCGCTGAGGAGTATCCACCGGTGGGTTTCCCGCCACCTAAAGACCACAGAGATGCCGAAGACTCGACGCCCTTGCTGGGCCACAGTTCTTCATCATCTCTTTGCGGTCCAGAACTATCATCACCGAGGTGCACCGCACACCTCTTCCTTGCAGGACGCCAACGCTCCGTCGTCGACGAGCACCGCTAGGAACGAAGCTGCCACTTCCCTGCCGTAGTTCAACCTGTTCACCGTCGAACGTTCAACGACCCGTGACTCCCGCCTTAAAGGGAGGGCACTCAAGAAGGGCCGTCGATTCCCCGACACCGAACGCCGAGGTCCTCGACACCTCTCGACGATCCGTGGCTCCTGCCTGAAAGGGAGTCACTCAAAAAGGATCGGTCGACGTATCGTCGGAGAACTCTACTCCACCAGGTACACTGGGGGGGTAAAACCTAAATAGGAGGAAGTAAGACTATTGAACATTATATGGACTGGGCTTGTGCTATATATCTTTATTTACAGGTTGCCCAGGTGGGGGGATCTCCACACAGAACTGTGTCTAGGTAACGGGGCCAGCATTCTGCCTATTGTTTGAACCATCCTACGTTCCTGCCTATCTCTATTGCTGGTTTCTTCATTATTGATCTGTGTGACATTTTAACCGTACAGTTGATGCACTTTAATGAGATTCGATAACATTAGTGGTACCACTTTAGAAGTGTATATATTTATCATTATTGACTTCCGAGTACAAAGTGCGTTATTGTGATTGTGTACATACCTTTGAATATTAATTATATAAAGACTGTACTTTCAGTAATACAGTGTGTGGACATTCCTTTGTGGGGGTGTTAGGGAGAATTCTCTCTTTAGGCTGCATTTCCTAACCTAGTGAGTCCCCCAGCAGCTTTGCTGGATTTCTGGGGTTTGTTTTTTTCCTCCTGCCAAGAGTGAGACTCTTTTTCTCCCACTCTTGGACATGATTTATAGTATTCCTTTGATTGGTAATGTGTTTTATGGGATATGGGGTCCTTTACTCCATAGGGTCTCATTGGTTTTTCCTATGTGTGTTACACAGCACCCTCCGTGCAGTAACACAGGGGTGTCATAGTGACACCCCACCATAGACTCAATACCCTGGGACTGACTACTGTCTCCCAGGGCATGTAAAGTCACCATTGGCTTTACTAGTCCCAGATTATTAACAGAAACCAGTACAAACCATCATATTGTGGACGTACTGGTCGGGGCAATTCGATTGCCCCAGGGTCTGTTAGTTGAGGGGGCACATCTCCGTCCCCCCTGATCGAGTTTTGGCTGGTGGCAGTGGAAACTACTTTTTATATTCGACCGCGAATATTTTCTTATGGGATTTTCTCATTGTTCGAGGCTACCAACTTTAATTATTTAATTCTCATAGCCTCGAACATACCGCCGGTTTATTTAATTAATATTAATTCTCCGGTTGGTATTTTTTGCCAAGACTCGATTCTAAAATGCCGTTTGTGTTCTCTTCTGTGACTCCAACCCAAGTCGAGCCCTTTGTTCCACTTTTTGGCGTGCTTCTCCACAGAAGCCTCCAAAAGTGGTGCCACTCTGTCTGGGTACCACAGGGGGTGTGGGAGGGGGTTTAGGCACCCTGGACCGAGTTACCTTGGTAACTCAGGTCGCACTCTTGTGTGATTGACCCAAGTGGTGAGCCGGCCGCTCACCACTTAGCATGTTTGAGTGACAGCTAGGCTGAGTGAATGGGGGTTTTCTGCATAAAAGCAGGGCTTTGGGGACTGGAACTTCAGAAGTCGCCACAGGACCTAAGAATCCGAAGAGGGAGAAGCTGAGCCGACCTACCATGATGACACCACCGGTGGAGCCCTGCAGAACCGACACACCACTTCCCGACTACAGAGAAGATCTCCCGGCTGGAGAGGCTTCTTCCCCTGACTGGTGGGCACAACCAGTTTTACCTTTCTTCCTTCACACCCCAGCCCGGTTTGTGGTCGAACTGCCCGTTCCAAGCACTCCGGCAGCCGTATAGCCACTCACCACTGAACCGCGAATCACCGGACCGCTCCTTGTACCTGAGAAACTCCGCGGCTGGTTTCTTCCCTGGCAGTGCAACGGACTCCTGTCTTCCTCCACGAAGAGATCCTCTCTTCCCCCGGATGAAGCACCGACTTGCATCTGCTGCCAGGAACAACTGCCCCCGCTGGAGCATTCTCACCACTTTAAGGTACCGTGTCCGCCAGGCCTCCCTTTCTAAAGATTGCAACAAGGTAATAATAACTCCTTAACCTTCTGGACTGGGCTGGCCGCCTTGACCCTCTAACTGGTCCCTTTTCTTGGTCCAACTCCTTTTTGAACCGTTACAAGACTTTTGTGCACTGCAACCGTGTGACCTTGGACACATTTCGTTTTGATCCTCTTAAAGCGGATCCAGCCTATTGACTCAGAATTCACTGTGCTACTTTGCCTTTCTCTCTTGTGTGTTTGTGAAAAAGTGTTGGGATCTGTTTCAATTTATTCTCTGCTTTTCTCTCCCTTTTTAAAACGAATTATTAGAGTGCCATCTATGTTAAGCGCTCACCGCTGTCTGAAAATAAGTGGGGCTTTACTTAAGACTTGTCTAATATTCTTTTAAGGGAGTGTATATCTTTTAGTGACCGTGTTTTTGAATTGCTTACTATTAGTGCCTGTGTGTTTTTCTAGATGTGGTTTTAAATAAATAATTATATCTCTTTTACACCAAGCCCTGGTCAGTGTTTACTTGTTCTACTGTGTTCTCTTGACCTATTGTGAATACTCTGTATACTGCCTAACTCTTCTTGAGGGAAGTCGGACTGCTCAGCCACAGCTACCAAGTGAATCTGTGTGGTACAGACTGCTACCAAGTGGGTTTACTGCCAAACACCTGTAGTCCTAAATCTTTTGCAGTGGTCCCAGAGGGAACTGCACAGGTTTCTGCTTAACAGGGGGTTCGGGGACTACACTGTACTTAAGAACCAGCCTGCATCACCTCCTGAGAAGCTAGGCCTTGATTGCTCGTCCATTGCTACCGTAATAGAGAATTTTGGCTGGGGTCTTCTGTGACTCTCCTCTACCATATAGAGAGCAGAAGTACAGACACCCCCTACCAGTCTTTACACCTACCACTCCTATCTAATTTACATATTAGCTTGAATTTGGCTTTGAAAACCATGAGTGAGTCACAAGAGATTCTCTGTGGCTCCATGGTAGGGCAACAAGCTGCTTTTAACCAACTGGTGACTCGTTTGGCATTTTTGGAGGGCATAGTGGAGGTAAAACCATTAATGAACAGAATATTAAAGAACAGAGTTTATTGGATAAATATAGAAAGGAACAAGATACTAGGTTAACAACCATGGATGCGAAGATCACCACTTTGTTGGAAGTTATGCTTACAGGGGATCGCCCTACCTCTTCAAATAAAGGGATAGGGGATCTAGATTTCCCTGGCCAAGGAGATAATAAATCTAGTAATAGAAATTATAGAAAGGAACTGAGCTGTCCAGATAGTCCCTCGGTCCTTTTGGACGTTATTACTAAGGCAACAGAAGGGCTTACTCAAGAACAGGATTTGTGAAATCTTAGTGCTCAGGAGCATGGGAGAGAAATAGCAACGGAGGGGGAATGTCTGAATATTAGTAGTGAGGACATTATAATTATTTAACATACTCCTCCTAAAAAGGGGCAAAAATGTAAACAAAAGACAAAACATAGAGAGGAAAAATTAGTAGGACAAGCCTTGGAAGCAGGTGCCATGACCAATACCGATGAAATAAGCCCCGTCAATAGTTCTGACTATGATATAAATGAGGTGCCTCAATCTCCAGTGTGTAGACGTAAGAAAGCAAAAAAGCAGGCTAGGATGCTTAAAAAAACTAAAAATATGCCCAATACTAAAATTAAGGGTAGAAATTCGAATCTCAAAGCAATCAGAAGCATCCCGGTTCAGGAAGAGCGGGAGGATAGTGGGGTACCTAAGGGCCCTAACAGGGAAGAGAGTCAGGTCCAGGGCGAGCCCATAAAAAAAAACTCTTTAGTCAGGGGAGAAAAAAATACCGACCCTAACATGGATGAGAGTCATTTATTGAAATTTGGGCAAGAGCGCCCGCAAACCAAACAAAGATGACAGCGTTTGGTAAAATAACTAGTACCAAACATACTAGAACATCTATAGGCACACAACAAACTAAGCTACCTACTATTGCTCAAGTAATAACACCGGTAGTATGTTCTAGCATCTCCTCCCTCAATGGGCCGATTGCTATGGTTGAGAGTGGGAGTGGTTTAACCCTTAATAACATGGGGGAAAACCCCCTAGATACACAATCTTTTATAATCCAGGATTCTCAAGGAAATGCATCGGGTAAACTTTCTGTTGATAACATTAAGAAGCAATCTACTCTGTCCCAGCCCCTTTCTAAGATCTATACAGGGAAAATGTTGGGTTGGATTAACAATAACAAAACAGATTCTCAGGCTAGTTTAAACAGAACACACCTTTTAAATCTGTTCAAAAAAATTCCATTATTACGTGCAATAACAACAGACGATATAGACGCTATTTCTCTACCCAACCATAATAACCATAGAATGGTAAGCTGTTTTCATTCAGTGATGGTAGCAGATATGGTGCGTGCTCAAGAAAAAAACCTTAACTCTCTTGGCTATGATCTATTTACATTAGCAGATGACAAAGAGGCCGACAATTTCCTTCAATATAAGGAACCGAATAATACTCAAATACAACAAACCACACAATTGGGTAAGAATAAAGTAGAAAATTCTGGTCCAGGGTTGGCTCTAATTTCTAGCCTCCTTAACAGTGGCCAGGATTGGTCATGGTTGCAACCAACGCTTAAAACTTTAGAGGCACTTAGACAGGGTAATGGGTGCTCCTAACAGCTCTAATATTGAGGTGATTTCCTGGAATTCTTGTGGGGGATTACACTTGAACACGTTTTTGAACAAAAGGGAAAACTACACCTGCCCCCGTATTTACTTTTTCCAAGAAACTATGATGTTGTCTGAAATGTATATAGAAGGTTTCTACACTTTTTCTTCATTAGCATCTAGGGGGTGGGCGGGTAGGCCTAGAGGCGGCATGATTACTGCCATTGATCGTAATTTAGGGTTCCACGGTGAGGTGATTTTTAAGAGTGATAGGCTTTTGGGCATTGTTCTTTCCTCAGAGAATAATGTAGAGCCGATCCTCCTGTTGAATTTATACTGGAACCCACTAAAGGTGACCATTGAAGTAGTGGAAGACTCTCTGGATGCTATTTTGGGAGGTTGGTTTGAGGAAGGGGTTAGGAAATCGTAATATTTTAAGAGGTGACTTTAATTCGGCATGTGCTGAGGGCTCCATGTTAAACGAAAGAGGGGTGATTCCTAGATCTCTTCACCCCAATCTTAAAAGAGGTATATGGTGGGATAACTACCTTGACCATTGGGATTTGGGTCTTCTAGATCATGCCTTGGATTGGAATTTACCTAAATATACCTGGAAAAGAGGAAGTAATAGCTCCAGAATTGACTTTTTCTATGTATCGAATAGCTGGAAGCAAGACTGTGGAAAACTGACACTTATGGAGGTAGAGTTGGGTGAGTGACGATATTCCCTTATGTTTTTCTCTTACAATTCCCAATGCTGGTAATCATATTAATCCTATGCTTTTGGGCCTAAAGGCTGAAAATAATGGGAGAAGAATTGCATGGAATAAGAAAATGATTGTGAAATGTAATACTTTGGTTTTGGAGAACTTGTCCCTAGTGTTGCAACAAATTAATAGTGAGGAGGACATCA
Source organism: Ambystoma mexicanum (assembly GCF_040938575.1). Taxonomy (NCBI): domain Eukaryota; kingdom Metazoa; phylum Chordata; class Amphibia; order Caudata; family Ambystomatidae; genus Ambystoma; species Ambystoma mexicanum. The sequence goes on from NC_090934.1 coordinate 965,560,349, forward strand.
ATTTGGGGGGATCCTACTATAATATTATAATGTCATGTGTTTATAAAATTAGTAGGACTAGTAATATGGAGGCGCTGAAACCAAGGGGAAGGGCAGGTGACTCTAGAATCTAAAGCTCTAAGCATATTAAATATAGGGAAATTAAAGCCTTGAAGAAATTACCCATTTCCTTTTCTGAACTACAGCTTAGAAAGAAAAAAATTATCCTGAAACACAAAAATTTGATCAAGTCCTTGAAAATGGAAGCGCACCAATTGATGATGCATAACCTCTGCAAGGGCAGAGATGTAACATTTTGGGCAACTGTCAATACTACACTTATGCCTGTAAAAGACAGACTTGATTGCCCCATCCAAGCGGAGGTATGGTGCTCCTTCTATAAGGAAAAGTTTGCCTTGCCTTCTGTCTTTTCTAGGGAACAGGATTTGGATTTAGGTCCACCAGTGGTGGGTGACTGTCTATGGGATATCGAGGATATTATGTGGGCTATTACCATCCAGAGCGCCGGGCCTGGATGGTATTCCCTCTTTTGTCATAAAGGCGGCCCCTGAAATGTGGGCAGAGTTGCTCAAATCCATATTTGATGAGTTTTTCAAATACCATATTATCCCCAAATCTTGGGCCCAAAGCATTATTGTCCCTATATTCCCTAAGGGGACGTTTTAAAACGCCGGAATTATAGACCAATAGCGCTTTTAGATGCAGCTAGTAAGGTCTTTGGAATTTTACTTATAAGGGACCTTAATAAAGTGATTAGAAGGAATGCTTGCTTTAGCAAATTTCAGGTTGGCTTTAGAGAAGGCTTAGGAACAGATTTGAATGGGAATATTTTGGCCCACTTAAGAGATTCAGTCCATCAATCCAACATGGGTGAAGTTTTTATGGCATCCTTGGACCTTTCTAATGCTTTCAACGGGGTTATCAGAGCAAGACTGGAATAAAATGCTAGCAATGAATTTTCCACGTAAGATTGTCCAACTCTTGGCTCTGCTACATAGTAATACCTCGGTCAGGGTGCGCTTAACCCAAGAAGGTTCTCTTTCTGATGCCATTGATTCTAAGTTTGGGGTCAAGCAGGGCTGCTCACTTGCACCCACGCTCTTCAACCTGTACGTTAGCGATGTGGAGGACATGTGGCACGGTCCTTCCATCGCTCCGGTAAGGTTGGGGAGTTTGGTTATCGAGTGGATGGCCTTTGCGGATGATTTTATTCTTTTTGACCGTACCCCTCGTGGCCTTCGTAGAAAGATGAATATTTTTTTATCAATATGCAATGATGAACAATCTTTCCCCTAATGCATCAAAATCACGAACAATTGTAGTTTCTAAGAAGAGAATTGTCAAATCGTATATTTGGAAGATGGGAGATGATCCGGTGGAACAGGTCCAGGCTATAACATACTTAGGGTATACATTTTCTAATAAATCTAGCCTAAAGATGTGGAAATTGAGTCTTGTAGAAAAAGCGTCTAAATTAAAGACTCAAATGAAATTTCTGTGTGTTAGGGTATGTAAACTTTCGCTCTTATCAATAAGACGTTTTTATCTTGCGAAATGTGAGCCGGTTCTTTTGTATGGTCTGGACATCTGTACCCATGACATGGGCTTATATTTGAATGTAGTCCAGGGGAAAATGTGGAAAGAAGTATTGGGCCTATCCATGGCAATCCCTAACGCCATTATTCATCATGAGCTATGTCTTATCTCACTCAAAGCTAGATATTTGTGGAGACAATTATCCTTATTCAGAAAAATGAATGATCCCGTTAACAATCTATGTGAGTTGTTAAATAAGGTCGTTGAGTCCGGGGCAGTGAAATCTATCAGGGGATTCAGTGATAGAATGAATTCTCTGCTAGATACTCTAGGTTCTTGCATAGATGACCTAGTGCAACGACCTGAACTAGTCAAGAAACTTTTATTTAGGGCAGATTGGGTGGATACAGTAAATGGCATAGAGTCCTATGCAACTTATAAGGAATATGCTAATTTCCGGCATGCAAGGGAATATATTCCCCTTTACTTACAAAGATTCCCTTGCGATAGGGCGAGAGTAACATTTATGCGGTTTAGACTCAATCAGATGCTGACTTTAGAAAGAAGACATAACTGGATACATAAAGAAAAGGGGCTTAACGCAAAACAAATTAGCCTTACATGTTGTTTCTGTGGAGAGACTGACATGCTAGAAACCCTTAAGCACCTTGTCTTAACATGTACCCATTTTGGGTCTAAACAAGCTTTCTATCTCAAAGATAGATTCAATGGGGAGTTTGAAATATCTACTGATTTGTTTTGGAGTCGTATGTGGAGTGTAAGTATTTCCTTAATTCTTGCATTGAACTCTTTGCTCCAAAATATTACGGAGGAATTGGAGGTCAAAAATAAAGAATTTAATGTGTAATGTTTTTACAGTGGAATAACGGCAATGAACATAACAAGGAAAAAAAAAAGAAATATGTTTAGGCTGGGAGAGATATTTTTAAGATTTTATGATAATGTTTGTGATCTTGATGAAATCTTTTCTTTTTCCATCCTATGGCATTTTAGCATTGTCTCCATTTTCTTATTTTCTTATATTTTTGTATGTTTGTTTTATAAAATGAAATGTATACTTTTTTTCTTGTGTGTGAAATGTTGTATAAGGTTTCATGTAAAGTAACAATGCAACAATTATAAAAAAAAAAAACAGTTGTCAGGCATTTGAGGGTGACGCTGTTGTCTTCTCTCTCGATGAAGGCCCAGGTTGGCGCCATCTGTCAGGGAGGGTATTTACAGCTGAAAATACTCCAGAAGGTCCTTCTCCTTCTCCAGAAACATCTTCATGCACTGGTAGTAGCCTCCCTGGTTATGAGCTGTTTGGATTACAGTAATTTGCTGTATTTGGCACAGCCATTATAGCTTATCAAATGCCTTGAGTGACTGCAGAATCTAGCAGCTTGGGTGGCTCCTGGGTCCCCTTATGATACGCATACTACACTCATTCTGCGTAATCTCCATTGGCTCCCGGTGGCAAAACGTATTAAATTCAAGTCTCTCTCTGTCGTTCACTGTGCCATACATGGATTGGGATCTGAATACCTTTGGGTTAAGATTCAGCTTTCTTTCCCTACCCGGACACTCCGTTCTTTGGACAGTTATCTTTTGGTGGTTCCACGCTACAAAACAGCCAGAACTGGTGGATGTGCATTCTCGATGTCCACAGCCAAGCTGTGGAACCCACTGCTACGTGATGTCCCAATTAAAGCAACGCATCTTATGTTTAGGCACGCTTTGAAAACCCTCTTATTTTGACTTGCATTGGTATGACCTAATTGGATTGTACTATTAGCACCAAGATTCCTTTGGCGAATGTGCGCTTTACAAATTCTATAACATAACATAACATAAGATATCTGTATTGCTGTTTACCTCTGTAAAGTGCTCCGTTGCTTTTGGAAGCTAGGTCCGCACTTGATAAATACCATAATAATAATAATGATAATAATAATATAATAACAACAATAATAATAAAGGACTGTACAGGAGAGAGATTACTTTGAAGATGGTAGGATATATTGTGATAGGGAATGAGGAAGAGGATTTACATATGGAACTGAAGGAGGGAGGTAGAGAGAGGCAGAACGAGGGAAACATCTGGAACAGGAGGAGAGAGACTGGCATAGAAGCAAAGGCGACATCAGGGTAGAGAGAAGATTAGACTGGAGACTTGTCATGTGAAGGAGAGTTAAGAACCAGAAGGAGAAATTTATTGTATGGAGGAGAGAGGAAGCGACTTGGAGTTGAAAGAGAATTAAATTGAGGGAGAGAGATAATATCGCAGTAGAGAGAATTGTGGACATGAGGAGGATAAGAGATGCAATCAGGAGTGAATGAAAGGTATTGAGCAGCTGAGAGAGGAATAGTCCTGAAAAATCCTAACCTAGGGAGAAACCATGACCATAGGTATTAAGGCTAGGGAAGTTCCGGGACCACAACCCAGAGCCGAACATAAAAACTTTAATGTCCTTGCCTTTGATACATGACTCTTCTTCAATCTTTTTTAACTGGGTGAGGTGAGGGTGTGCTGCACTTCCCTTAAGAGTGCGGCTCAATGCATCTACGGTTTTCAGAGCTCTATGTGCATGGTGCGTTATTCAATGACCCTCCCGGGGCCGACCCATGAAGGAAGCTTCCACAACACACTTTCCAAGAAGGAGTTTGAGTGGGGAGGGGTGGGGTGGGTCTCTTTCACTTCTGAGACTCTGTTTTCAACGCTTATTTTCTTAAACAGTGTTTCACCAGAGCAGGCCCTGGTCGAGTTTTCGGCCCATCTCAACCATTCACATCACACTTGAATGTGTAGAAGGTGAGCACAGCACAATCAGTGAAGTAGCACAAAATTTGGGGGCCCCCTGTGAGCCATGCTGAGGGCCCCCCAGCCCCCACATGCGCCTTAACAAAGCACAGGCCATGCCACATACTGGACCGGCCCAGACCACTTTGTGTGCGCAATGTCCATGATATTTGTGCTGCTGCAGGGGCATGCACTACTCCAGGTGAAAGAAGGAACAAGTTACTTACCTGTAACTGTTGTTCTCCAGCATGGGTCTGGCATGGATTCACATGCTCATGAATATTCCCCGTCGTCAGGCTGGGAATCCTCGGTAAAGAAAAAACCAGTATCAGTTTCGTTTCTGATCTGTCTTTCGTAGTAATAACCAATCACTGGTCTCTGCGTCATACTGACCACAGCCAATGACTGCCCTCTACCTAAGCACCGCCTCTGGCAGCCATCTTCAGATTTGGAAGCACGTTAAGTGGCAGTATGACCAAGTGAAGAGCCGCAGAGGGGTAGGCGGGAGGGTTCGCATGTGAATCCATGCCAGACCCATGCTGGAGAACAACAGTTACAGGTAAGTAACTTGTTCCTTCTCCAGCATGGGGTCTGGCATGGATTCACATGCTCATGAATAAAGAATACATAGCAGTACACACATGCACAACCACGGGAGGTGGCAAAGGCTCAACATTAAGCAGTACATCAAACTCAACATTAAGCATCTTACCTCCTCACCAGGCTCACCTCAGGCGAACAGGTTGCGCAGCACTGCTTGGCCGACCCTGGACTCCTCCCTGGAATCCCGATCGACGCAGTAGAATTTCGTGAAGGTGTGCATCGACCTCCACGTAGCAGCCCTGCATATGTCCAGCAGGGGCACACCAGAAAGGAACGCCGTGGTAGCTGCGATCGCTCTGGTGGAATGGGCTCTCGGACGGCCAGGCAGCGGTCGGTTTGCCAACCGATGACAGTACATGATACAGCCGGAGAGCCATCTGGAAATGGAAGCCTTCGAGAGAGCCTTCCCCTGATTGACAGGTCCAAAGTTCACAAAGAGTTGTGACGTCTTCCGAAAACACTTCGTGCGGTCCACGTAGAACTTCAGCGCTCTAGCCACATCCAGCGAGTGCAAAGTCCTCTCAGCCGGCGACGAAGGCGACGGGAAGAACACAGGCAACACCAAGGGTTCGTTGAGATGGAAGTCCGACGGTACCTTGGGCATGAAGGAGGGGTGCGTCCTGAGCACTACCCTCGTGTCGTGAAAAGTCAAGTACGGGGCCTTGCATGAAAGGGCCTGGATCTCTCCCACCCGTCGTGCGGAGGTGATGGCCACAAGAAACGCGGTTTTCCACGACAGAAACTTCAACGGGGCCGAGTGCAGAGGCTCGAACGGAGGTCCCATGAGCTTGGTCAGCACCACGTTGAGCTCCCACGCCGGGGCCGGAGCCTTCACCGGCGGGAACGATCTGAACAGTCCCTTCATGAACTCTTTCACCAGACGATGAGACCACAAGGACGTCCGGCCCGTGGTTCTGGTGTATCGGGAGATCGCAGCAAGATGAATCTTGAAGGACGCGTGTGCCAGTCCAGCTTTGGCCAGCGTCAGCAGGTACGGCAGTACCTGGGGAGCCGTAATCCGTAGAGGGTTACTCTTCTGTGCGTGGCACCAGACAGAGAACCTCTTCCATTTGTGTCCGTAGCATTTAAGAGTCGAATACGCCCTGGCCTTTGCAAGAACCTCTCTGCAGTCGGCCGGTATGTCGTATCCTCCAAACTCTAGCGCTGCAGGAGCCAGGCCTGCAAGTTCAGCGATTTCGGGTCGTGGTGGAGGATGGCGCCTCCTTCCCTGGAGAGTAGATCCGCGTCCACCGGCAGCTTGATTGGCGGGGACGCTGACAAGTCCAGAAGGTCCGGGAACCATATCTGCCTCGGCCACGCAGGTGCGACGAGGATCATCCTGCACCGTGACCTCTTGAGCTGGTTGACGAGCCGGATTAGCAGTGGCAAAGGAGGGAACGCGTAGAGGAACAGGCCCTCCCAGGGGAACGAGAAAGCATCGCCCATGCTCCTCGCCTGGGGAAACCTGCTGGCGAACCTCCGGCACTTGGAGTTTGTCGCCGTCGCGAACAGGTCGATCTGGGGTGTGCCCCACCGTCGGAAGAGGCGATCCACTAGATCCTGCCGTAGTTCCCACTCGTGGCACGAGCGCAGCTCCCTGCTGAGTGAGTCGGCGATGGTGTTTTTTATCCCTGCCAGATGAAACGGCACCAGAAACATCCTTTGGGCGACGGCCCAATGCCACAGGTCCTGCGCCTCCTTGGACAGCGCTGGGGACCTGGGTCCGCCCTGTTTCCTGATGTAAAACATGGTGGTGGTGTTGTCGGTGAAGATCCTCACCACCTTGCCCTTGAGGGACGGAAGGAAGGACCTGAGGGCCCAGAACACTGCACGGAGCTCCAGGACGTTGATAAGGAGGGACTTCTCCGTCAGGAGCCAAAGGCCTCTCGCGTGCAGATTTTCGGTGTGCGCTCCCCACCCTTCCAGGGAGGCATCCGTGGTCACTGTCTCCTGGTGGTCTGGGGTCTGGAAGTCCATGGCCGCCGTCAGATGCGCGCGGTTGCCCCACCACCGGACCGCTCGGCGGAAACTCTCGTCGAGTGTGATCCTCTCCTCGAAGCTGCCCGTCGTTTGGATCCAGCGCGCGTCCAGGAACTCCTGCAACGGGTGCATCCGGAGCCTGCACATGGGAATGAGGTAGATGCAGGAAGACATCATTCCGAGGAGGGACTTGATGGACCTCACCTTGGCCGCGTCGGAAACCAACATCCGCTGTACCTTGCCCAGGATGGACCTGGTCCTTTCCTCCGACGGGGAGGCCAGAAGGGACACTGTGTCGAGCTTCGCTCCCAGAAACAGTGCGTTTTGCGCGGGTACCAGGTGGGACTTGGCGTAGTTCACGGAGAATCCCAGGTCCGTGAGAAGTTGGACGGTCCTTGCTGTGTGTTCCACGGCGAGCTCCTTCGTCTTGGCTCGGATGAGCCAGTCGTCCAGGTAGGGGTAGACGTGGATCCCCTCGCGGCGCAGCTGCGCCGCCACCGGTGCAAGGCACTTGGTGAATACCCTGGGTGCCGACCGTAGTCCGAAGGGGAGGGCTTTGAACTGGTAGTGACGCCCTTGGACCACAAACCTGAGGAATTTTCGGTGCCCCTTTAGGATGGGAATATGGAAGTAGGCATCCTCCAAATCCAACGACGACAGGAAGTCTCCTTCCTCCAGCTGACCCAGGACGTGCTGGAGTGTGACCATCCGGAACTTCTGCGCCTTGATGAACTTGTTGAGACGTCGCAGGTCTAGGATGGGGCGCCATCCTCCCGTCTTCTTCTTCACGAGGAAGTATCTCGAGTAAACTCTGGAGCCCCGAAGCCTCTTTGGGACGAGTTCGATGGCGCCCTTCCTGAGCATCGCCTTTACCTCCAGGAGAAGCTGAGGGACGTGAAGCTCTTTCCTGGCCACGGGGGGGACGCGCGGGCACCTTCTTTGAAACTCGAGCGCGTGGCCCCGGGCTAAGGCGTCCAGCACCCAACGGTCGGTGGAGATGGACTCCCACACGCTGACGAAGCTCGCCAGCCGGCCTCCCACCGGGGTGCTTCGGTGGGGGCCCGACCCCACGGCCGGTTCAATCCTGTTTCGATGAGGCTTTGCCGCCTTGACCTCCTTGGCGACGACGGCGGGGTCCGCCAGACTTGCCTCGTCCTCTGTAGGCCTCCTGAGACGACGAGCGGGCCGCTTGATGGTAGGTGGAGAAACCGCCGCCGGAACCTTTGGAGGCGCCCTTGCCTCCGCTGCTCCGAAAGGGCGTCCGTCGTTGCTGCAGAACCCCAAGGGCCCGGGCCGTCTCAGTGTCCGCTTTAATGGCCTGAAGGGAATCGTCCACTGTTTTCCCAAACAGGTTGTTCCCATCGAACGGCATGTCCAGGACTCTGGTCTGTACGTCTTGACGGAAGTCCGTAGCCTTGAGCCATCCACGCCGCCTAAGGCACACGCCGTTGCCCAACTGGCGAAACCCAGTGTCGGCGATGTCCGTCGCAATAGTGATGGCGTGGTCCGACGCCACCTCACCTTCCTGTAGGATCTCTAGGGCATCCGCCCTCTTGTCGTCCGGTAGGAAGTCCAGCAGGGGAGCCAGTTTGTACCATAGCTCCCTGTCGTAGCGGGCCACGATAGCCAAGGCGTTGGCCGCTTTAATCGTCGTCGCTGCAGACGAGATGACCCTGCGTCCCATAGCGTCCAATTTCTTTCCCTCGCCGTCCGGTGGGGAAGTCGATGTGGAGGCCGCACCCCCCCCGCTTTCTTCCTGGCCGCCGCGGAGACGACGGAGTCCGGGGTAGGCTGCGCCCGGAGGCACAGGGGGGCCGCGTCCAGGACCCGGTACTTCTTCTCGTACCGGTCTCTTCTAGCTGGCGTCGTGGAAGGGTTCTTGAGGAGGGCGAGGCCCTCATCCCAAATGTCGTCCAGTAGAGGCACCGCGAGGACAGTCTTCCTCTTGGCCTCGCGCCGTTGATAAAGGAATCCTTCCTTTTTCTTCTCCTCAGCGCAGAGTTGGAAAAGCTCGGATGCCCTGGCGATCATGGAGTGGAACGATCCAATCTCGTCGGGCGGAGAAGCCCTGGTGGGAGGAGACGACGGTAGATCCTCGTCGTATACCTCGTCGTCCGTACCCGTCGCTGCCGTGTCAGTCCCCGTATCATCCCCTCGGGTGGACGGGGAGGAGGGCTGGACGGGGCGCGACGGCTGAAAAGGAGGTGGAGGGTGAATCCTTCTTTTCTTGGGCGGGGGAATACCAGAAGGTCCCGGATCCCCCGACGGGAGAGGTTCCTCCGTCGGCAACGGTAGTCTCGTCCTTATCTCTGAACATAAGGACTGTATAGCCAACAAAATGGCCGCCGAGTTGTCTTGCGGCGCTGGCAGAGGGGAATCCGACGGGCGATCAGGGGCCCCGCCGGCACCCTCGACGATGTCGTCGTCGCCTGCGTCGGGATCCATCCCGACGGGCCGGTCTTCTTCCACGCCAAGGCCGTGGCTTAAGACCTCAATCAGCTCCTCCTCCGAGGTTGAGGCCGAATCTACGACGACGCCCTGCCCCCCCTTTTTCTTCCCCCGTCTTGGTAGAGACAAAAGGAGTGTTCGTCCTCCTTAAAGACGTTCTGCAGCTGGCATCCAGGGCAGATCCTGAACAGCTTTCCGGGCGTCGAGCTTCCCTTCTCCTGGGCCATGTCCGGGCCTGAGAAACTTCTGGAGTCCTCCAAAAGCGTAGCTCGATGAAATCTTCACCCTTGAGGGGCGCAGACGAATCCGACACGGGTCCCCGTTGATCGGATGGATAGTCGGTGGAGCTTGAGGCTCTTTTGACTGAAAAAAACGAAGTTTTTGTGAAAAAACGTGAAAAAATAGCACTAACGCTCGAGAGCAATAGCACGAGGATCCCAACACATGAACGTGCGGTAAAAATCTGAAGATGGCTGCCAGAAGCGGTGCTTAGGTAGAGGGCAGTCATTGGCTGTGGTCAGTATGACGCAAAGACCAGTGATTGGTTATTACTACGAAAGACAGATCAGAAACGAAACTGATACTGGTTTTTTCTTTACCGAGGATTCCCAGCCTGACGACGGGGAATATTCATGAGCATGTGAATCCATGCCAGACCCCATGTTGGAGAAGTAAATATGTTTTTTAATCAAAGATTAAATATTTCACCTAGCGTAGAAAGAAAGGGGCTCCCAAAATATACCAGCCACCGAAGGTGGCTGGTGAGTTGTTTTATTGGAGGGTGTAAATATTTGCCACAAATATTCGATTGCGAAGGAGCATAGCGAGGGGGCCCGAACTAATGAAAATGGGTTGGGGGCGGGGGGAGAGGGATTCTTCCCCCTCCCATGAGAACATGCTTTGAATAATGAGTTAAAATGGTGTATTTTGCTGCACACTTTCTGTTAAAATGTGGGTAGAAGGTCAGACAGTTTGCAATCGGGTAGGGTGTTGGGTAATTCATGGAAAAAAAGTACAATGCTGCGAGTCACCAAAAGTGCACAAGTGCATTTCCCAATGCATTGTCATGCCGGTCCCTTCAATATATGCCAGTATAAACATTTTTCCATGCTGGCTGTGCCCATACGTTTCCATGCTGGATCCACCAACATATGCTAGTACTCCCATATAAGAACATACTAATTTTCGCTTTGAGATGTTTTTTATAGTATCTTTACTGGAACTAGTCACACAGCTGGCTCTACCAATATATGCCAGTACAGCTATGCAAGAAAATACTCCTGTTGCTTTGGCCATTAAAAGTGACATGTCGCGAGAGCCGGAACAAGACCAGCAACGGACCCGATGGTCCTGTCTACCATCGTAGGAGCCCAGGGCCTGAAACTAATGGTGGGCCGTGCACTCCCCCTTGGCTCGGGGATGCCCAGTGATCGCTGGAGGTGAAGGCACTGCTTCCCACCATAAAAGTGCAAGAATATCTGACACCACCCATGGTGGCAACACAAGAGGAGCTGGCTGGCACCCTGCTGCAGCCGAAAACAGCACACGATTAAAAGGAGGGCCTGATGCCTGACGAGTCATAAGAGCCTGCGATTCCAAATTGAAACAGCGGGTCCTCCACCGGGAGTCTCTCTTCTGCTACGGGTGTGGCGGAAGGGAGACACAGCAGCTCGCCCCCATGGCTTGAGGCTTCCCTTAACCCCATTCTAACAGTGCCCCTCCTTCCGGAATTGCAGCAGACACCTGCCCAACACACCCCGCCAGGCGAGCTCCCCGGCAGCGGCCGAGGACACGTCAAGTAAGTGGCTGCGCGCGCGGGGAGGATAGATTTCATAACAAGGCCCCATAGCTACGACCGCACCCCGGCCGGATAAGAGGGCCACGAAAGCGAGAGAACAGCCTTGCTCCTACCCCCCCAGCGTTCCAAGGCAGCCACAAACGCTCTGCGCCTTGAAGCCCACGAACCCCTCGACGTGCCACACTGCAAACCTAACGCCCAGAGGCAACAGCCCCCACCCCAACGCAGGCCATTGCCAGTGGATTCTGCGTGCCCCCGGCCCTCTCTGAGCGGAGGGAACCGCAACACCAGGCGGACAACAGAAACACAAACAGCCCAAGAAGATTCCCCCAGCACCTGCGGGGGGACAAGAAAACCACAGATCATACAGCCCATGATGGTCGCGAGCGCTCCGGAACTCCGTCGAGCGCCTGTGGGACAGTAACTGCTTCCCCCTCTCACAGACGTTCCCACAGAACAACGGGATATTGATAAGGAGTGCGGGTGGGCGGCGGAGAACACAGAGCAGCAACAGCTCAAGCACGGCCAGTGCGCCTATAAGACACTGCCCATCCTCCCCCGTAAGACACTATCCAACCTCCCCTGCTCACCATTATATGGTCCACGGCCCCGTTGGTAGATTGGCACAGGCTTGTCCGGGGAAGTCGCCAGGTGACCTGCAATCAATACGCCATTAGAAGCATATACCCCCGTGACGACGCTTGAGTGAAGAGGCCTCTGGAGAACTGGACAATACAGCATACACTTGGGCCGCCCGGGGTACTCGTGCATCCACAGGTCACTGGCACACAGATGCTGGAGGAATCCCAAGGCACTGCACAAGCAGCACCTACCATTCTTGAACTCCTTAGACTGTAAACACACACAGTTCAAGAGATCCAGGGGGGATCCCATACCACCCGGAACCTGCAGCGACTCAGCACCAGTCCTAACTTACCGCCCGACCTGGGCCGGCATATCCCCGGAGTCAACCTAGACCTGTCGCCCACACAGCCACTTGATGGGAGGGCCCCTAGCCCACACACTGCACAGCTACAGGGGACAACACACTTTCCACCAGCAATAACCGGAGGCCCCACCCCCTCCAAGGTAGGGTCCCTTGCCAGAGCACTTTGCAAGGACCTGTGAGCCCACCCAGGGGGAGACAGGACACTCGGCCAGCACTTGCTCCCCGCCGCCTGGTGGACCTCCTTCAGAGACAGCCTACGGCCTACACCCACCTGAACAGACGGCCCAACCCCAAAGTGGCCAAACACAAAGGTCCAAATTATGCGGACATAGCAAACTTATTGCAACTGAGGGAGAAATCCAAGCAGCAGGACCCCCCCGCCCCCTCAGCCTGACCCTCCTCGCCCTCTAGACCCCAGGGACAATGGGCCACGAAAGACGACATCCAATCCCTGTTAACCAACATCAAGATCGAGTTCCGCAATTGTATGGCAGAGGTTACAACTAAGATAGAGAGACTGGAGAACTGCATGGAGGAGGTAGAACACAGGGTCGGTGACACAGAAGACCAAGTCCTGGAACACTCGGCGCAGATTGCAGAGCTGCAACAGAAACTCCAGCATCTGCAGGATAACTGGCAGCATGCAGCGCAAGCAGGGAGATCTGGAAAATCCGCATCAGAGGGGACTCTGCCTCGATCCCGGACCGAGCCCTTCCTGCCTATGTCGGGGATCTCTTCCAGACCCTACTCCCAGACTGTGATAAAGCATTGTTCTTCCTGGACCGCGCCCTTAGACTACGAGGTCGCAGAAATACCCCGACATCCGCCTCCCCGGAGGTGATCACCAGAGTCCACTTTTACACTACAAAACAAGAAATCATGGTGGCGAGCCACTCTCAAGGTGACCTTACATACCAGGGAGCCACAATTCAGCTTTTTCAAGACCTGGCCGCCCCCACTGTCCAATGGCGGAGAGCCCTCCGGCCGCTAACAACCTTCTTGTAGGATCGGAAAATCAAATATCGATGGCTCTACCCGGCCTCGCTCCAGTTCACATTCGAGGGTCAGACAAGGCTGATCTACACTCTCGAAGAAGCCAGCGGCATCATGGGGGGGTGAACCCTCAACCTCTGAGGAGGATTCCTCCACCTGCCCGTCAGACCATATACAGAGCCCGACACCGAAGCCTCAGCACAGCTGCTGGATGAAAGTCCCGAAGGGAGGGAAGGAAGGAAACCCCCCGCCACACACGAAATGTAACTGACTACTGTCTCGCCATGCCGGAACCCGCACTCTCGGCATCAGGATGCACCACATAATGCTCCAGCCGAGTGGATGGACAACCACTCTGGCCCGAGGCCTCTCAGTCCTCGACTGGTTAATTCTTGGTTAAATTCTTTTTGCCGGAATGGGACCCCCCCAGCCCGCCTTGTTGTGGGCCCACCAGTTCCGGCTCCCCAAGATGCCAGGCCACGTTGGGCCTTGGTTGGTTTACTGTTAAAACTTGGTTACAGCGGACCTGCAATTATAACCCTCCTCTGGAAGTCTCCCACCAGCGACCGAGTAGCCCTCCACTACTCCCTGTCTGACCGCTGAAGGCGACCAGCACTCTCCTCCCCCACCACACACCAAGCTTCGCTATGTCTCCATGAATGTCTGGGGCTTGAACTCCCCAGTTAAACACAAATCAATCCTTCGCCACCTAGAGGACCTCCATACCTCCGTAGCGTTCCTCCAGGAAACGCACCTCCTAGCGGAGGACTTCCCGAGGCTACGATGCCAAGCATTCCCGACTCAATACCTAGCCTCGGGACCCAGCAAAAAAGGAGGCACAACGATTCTCCTAGCAAGGGGTACTCCTTTAAAGAGAAAGGGACTTTGCAGAGCCCAGACGGCAGATTTGTGGCAATTAAGGGGGATCTCTACGACCAGCTCCACACACTGATCGCGGTCCACACACTGATCGTGGTCTACGTGCCAAATGATGGCCAGGGGACCTTCTTTGCAGAGCTGGAGTCATCTCTTCTCCCCTTCCTCGAGGGCCAGGTGGTCCTAGGCGGGGACTTCAATGGGGTCCTCAACCCCAGCTGGACAGAACGGGCACGCCATTACCCAGAGATTTCAAGACTGCCTTGAGCCTTTGCCACCTGTTCAGAACCCTGGGCCTGGTGGACACCTGGAGGGTCCTTCATCCAGACACAACAGAATACTCCTTTTTCTCCCATGTCCACCGCTCCTCATCCTGAATTGACTTGATCCTAGCAAGCCCACAGCTCCTACAATTCACAGATGAAGTGGTAATTGGCACAAGGGCTCTGTCTGACCACTCCCCGAACCTCCTCACTGCAAGGGTCTTTGACCCGGACTCTCCTGAAAGGCACTGATGGTCCCTATACGAGCCGATGTTACACGACATGCCGGTCCGTGATGCTATATCCAAAGCGAACAAATGCTATTTCAAAGAGAACCCCCTTTCACCTCACCTCTACAGCTACGAGATGGGAGGCCATGAAGGCTGTAATCAGAGGAGAATGAATAGCCCAGGCAGCTGCATACAGGAAGAGACGGGCCACAAGGAGGGACCAGCTTGAAAAGGAGATGGCAGAGGCAGACTCGATCCTGAAGGGAAAATGGTCGCCCAAAGTGGTCAAACTGGTGAGGCTGGCCCACACAAAACTGGAGGCTCATTATGCTGAGGACACGGTGCAGTGCTTGATTATTGCCGTTTACGTAATAGCACTGTTTCGTCCTGAAGCCAAAAGGTACCTAGTGAGCAAACTAGCCAGAACCCGCAGACGAAACCATATCATCGCCCTGAAAGACCCAAAGGGCAGAATCCGATATGGAGAAGAAGCTAAACCCAAAATAGCAGCGACCCACCTACCCAGCACTCTGTTTTTCACCCACCGGCTCTCCAGGATCAATTTATAGCAGACGCCAATCTGCCGCGGCTCTCTGAAACAGTCAGAACCGCCCTTGAGGCCCCAATCACGGCCGACGAAGTAGAAGAAACCTCAAATCCCTGAGTGCCAGGGCGCCAGGGCCAGACGGATTCCCGTCTAAGTTCTACAAACTTTTTCGCCCCTTGCATCTAAATCCACTGACAGAGCTTTTCAACTCCTTCCAAGACACAGGTTCCATAGCCCCATCCATGCAAGAATCCGCCACAATCATGCTCCTGAAGCCAGGCAAAGATCCAATGGAATGATCATCCTACAGGCCGATATCACTTTTCAATGTGGACGCAAACGCATATTCAAAGGTCCTGGCGAACAGGCTGGCCCAGGTCCTACCATCTATCATAGACCAAGACCAGGCGGGATTCATCAGAGGCAGGAGCACTGCGGACAACATTCGCCGAGCACTTAACCTCATCGATGTGGCGACCCAAGAACAACAGGGACTGGCAGTCCTGACCCTGGACGCCACCAAAGCCTTTCACAGGGTGGACTGGAACTTTACGAGGCATTCCGATTTGGTCCCCTATTCCAAAGAATGCTGCTAGCAAACTACAAAGCCCCAAAAACATCAATACGGCTTAACCAAAAAACTTCCACCCTGATCCCTCTCTCCTGTGGAACAAGACAGGGCTGCCCGCTTTCCCCACTGATCTTTGCTTTGGTCATGGAACCTTTTGCCCAAAGGACAAGAGCCAATGACAAAATCTCTGGGCTGGACATAAACGGGGAGCAGTTCAAAATATCACTGTACGCTGACGACATGATGCTGTCGATCACCAAATACCAGACCTCGCTGCCCGCTGTTCTTACCGAATTGGAGGCGTTCGAAAAAGTAGCAGGATTCCAGGTGAACTACTCCAAGTCGGAAACCTGTATGGCCCACTCATAGCCACCCTTCAGAAGCTCTGCCCATTGAGATGGAACTCTGACTCTTCGGACTACCTAGGGATACACCTCACAGCAGACCCCAAAAAACACTATGCAGCCAATTATCCCCCCCTATTGAAGGAGTTGGAGAACGATCTGCAACACTGGGACAGCAAGGAAATCTCTTTGTTGGGGCGAGTCACAGCATGCAAAATGAACTTACTCCCCAGATTGCTGTAGCTGTGCTCTGCGCTTCCGGTTCCCCCACCGAAACAGGACCTGGAGCAACTACAGAAGAAGCTCACGAAATTTGTCTGGGAAGGACGTAGAGCCAGAATACCAATGAAAGTCATGACAGGGGCGGCTAAATGGGGCGGCCTAGGCCTACCCCACCTCACAAATAATTTCCTGGCAGCTCAACTGGCCAGCACCTCCGCCTGGGCGGAACAGGAGTCCCCCCGCCCCGAGTTGGGCCCAGATTCAACAAGCTAAGTCCCAGTCGCAGCTACACTACCTACTGCACATCCCGGGGGCCCTCCGGAACCGCAGACCACGAATGCTCCTAACCACCAAGGCAACCCTAGAGACATGGGCTCGGGCCAGGCGAAGGAAAAAGCTGCCCTAAGATTTGAGCCCGCACTCCCCGATCATCTGGAACCCAGACTTCTCCCCAGGAATGGAGGCGACGAACTTCAGCCGATGGACCGCAGGAGGCCTTCGATCCCTCTCGCAACTCTATGAGGACAGCTCTCCGCTCCACTTCGAAGAATGCAAAAGTCGCCTACAGATATCAGAGAAGGAAAGGTTCACATATGCCCAACTACGCCACTGGATCTTGCAACCAGAGGTCCGCCAAGGAGCGACCCGAGACCTGCATCGCCTTGAACACGCACTGGAGGAAAGCCCACAACACGGGCGGATCACTAAGCTGTACCGTCTCCTTCAAGAAGACATATTACAGGTCAAACCCCCATGCATGGCCGGATGGGAGACAGACCTGGGACACCCCATCGAGGACCAGACATGGGTGGATATATGGACCAGGATCAACTGGGCCTCCAGATGTGTCACGAATAAAGAATGCACCCTTAAGCTCTTCCACCGTTGCTACCTCTCCCCGGCCCGCCTAGACCATTGCAACCCATCCATAGACCCGAGCTGCTGGAGACGCTGTGGGGAACGGGTATCCTTCTTCCATATGTGGTGGAGTTGCCCGACGGTGCAGGCCTTCTGGAAGGAGATTATACAATGCATCGAAGACATCACCCAACGTAAGCTGCCAATGGATCCAGAGGCGATCCTTCTGGGGGTGGCGAATCCGGACTCCTACCCTAAAACAGGACTCACCGCTAAACTGCTGACGCAGCCCCTCTCGTGGATAAAAGTCTGGGAAATACTAGTGGCCGAGAAGGTCACAGCAGCAAAAGACGGGGCCCTCCATCGATTCACCGACTGCTGGGCTCCAGTGTTGGAGTATCATAGCAGATTACCAGCATTGACTTTCTAGCCACGCCTGGTGACAAACTTTTTGGGACCCCAGAACCCTGACAGATCTCCAGACCTCCAGAGCACCATAGACATGGGGGGGGGGGGGGCATGAGGGGAGCCACCGGGGGGGGGGGGTTGAACTTATTTCATGCACAGCACCAATAACAGGAGCTGTTCCATTATGAATATCATGTTTGTTATGCTGTAACCAACATAAATAAAAGTTGTTAAAAAATAAAAGTGACATGTTACAATAAGGCAACATGTCCAAACTCGTTCCAATGTAAGCCAATCTAGACCCATAAGAACACTTATCATCCTTGCTTCATCATAGATGCTCAGCTAATAAAAAAAAGTCATGCTACAGTAAGAAATATACAGGCTGTTACACCAAAACGCCAGTCTAGCAAGGATATACTACTTATCATGCTTGCTTTATCTCAGATACTGAGTAATACATGTCATGCCGCAGTAAGCAATGGCTAGACTGGCTGTACCAAAATGGCAGTCTAGCCAGGTAATGACACACATGAACTTGGCATTGCCTGAAAATACCAGTAAAACATGCAAAGTCAATAAAGGATGGGTCAAAAATGCTCTCCCTAGTCTCCCAGGGTGCGAGACACAAACACACACACACACACCCACACCCCCTCTCCCCTCCTATCACATTCATTTCATTCACACTGCATTCACCACACAGACATGCACCCACCCACCCAGAACATTCGCACACATAATCACATTCATACCCATTCACCCACCAATCACTCAACCATATACCTTCTCTCACATACACTGACACTGGCTCCCACCGAGAACATTTACACACACATTCACATTCCTACTCACCCACCATTCACATATCCATAAACCTCTCACGTCCACTTGCACTGCATTCTCCACACAGGAATGCACCCACCCAGAACATTCAAACACACACTACCACATTCATACTCATTCACCCATAGCACATACATACATCTGTCACGCACTTCACACAAGCAAAATACACATCACATTTGGATGGAGTTACGGCCAGGATGCAGTGGGAGAAACTGGTTGAACCGTATAACACTGGGGGTATAGCAGCACCAGATTTCGAACAGTATCATCTGGTGGCACAAGCGCAATATGCCATGTATTGGCAGGACCCGTCAGACACCACACATCCCAATAGAGCGCCACTCTGTACGCCCGATCGATCTGCGCTCCATTTGATTTAAGGTACAAACACAGAGACGCATGTAAATTTGACCCTGTTAGCACGACGGTTCATGCTTGAGCCATGATTTACAAAAGATCAGAAATAGAGACACCCTATGACTCAGAGGCCCCTCTATGGAATGTTCCCAGCCTTTCGCAGACATTCGAAATACTGTTTATTGTCTAGAATGTATCACTAAATGCAGGTCTCTGTTTAATACAGTTCAAAGTATTGAATAAATTGCATTACACACCAGCCAATGTGGCCAAATTCACAGAGAATGGCTCCGGAGGTTATCAGAAATGTGGGAACCCACTGGCAGACTCATTCCACATTTACTGGGCTTGTCCTCTGATCACGGGGTTCTGGGGGGAGGTGGCTGAGATAATTGAGGCAATAACACACATTTCTGCTGATCTCACACCCCAGAAATACCTGTTTGGGGATATAGGGAAGATGGCAGAGATAACTAGATGGCTGTTTAATGTGACCTGTACAGTAGCCAAGAAATGTATACTTCAGAATTGGAAAAGTACACATGCGTCACGCATAGACCACTTTCTTTAAGAACTTACATATGTGAACGAATGTGAGGAACAATATGTGATGAAATTACCTAGAACAAACCAGACTAAAGACATATGAACTGCGTTCAGAATATACCTATGTGATATGATTTCGGATGAGGATAGTCCTCCAAGGCCTTAATTTGGATTTGTAAATTGCAAGATACATGCTATGTAATGCAAGTACCCATCTTTGTTGTATATCTTTCTGTGTTTTTTTTTCTTGTGTTGCTGCAGTGACATGACACAATCGATAAATAAAGTTTTAAAATACATAACATTAAAAAAAACATTGTACCTGTTTTTCCAACTTCGGTCCATCACTCCAGGCCACTCGCAGCTCATCTGTGCTGCTCACAGACAGGAACCAGGAAGCTGGGAGAGCTTCCTGGTTACTGTATATGAGCTGCGAGGAAGCCGGAGGAGAAGGGGTCGAAGCTGAACATGACATGTGACACGTGCCACACGTCACGGTCAGCTCCAACCCCTAGTGGGTGCTTCTTTCTCACGCTGCAAGCCCCGGCCCAGCCTACCCCCTGATGGGTGAAGACTGCGCAAGGGCACCCACAGACCTGGTGTGGCAGGACCCTGCACTGCAGGGGCCGTGGGGGCTCCCGCTACTCCAGGAGGTTAAGTTAAAAAAAAAATGTTTTTTGCTTTTTTGCAGGAGTAGAAAGGGATATTACAGGGGAAGCAAGGGAGAACACTGAGGTCGTGGCTGTGACCCCTGGCGCCCCCAAATGCCATCCCTGCTGGCACAGGTTGTTCATTGTTCCAAACCTTTGAAACAACGTTTCCTTTAGCAGCCCCCTTTGGAGCAAGAAGGAAGATTCTGGATTTCTCTTCCCGTTTGAGGTTCACTGGTCATGTCCTCTCATTATTCCTTGACTCAAAAAGGTAACATCATGAAACATTCTTTTTGAAGTTGGCAAGTAACCACATTTATTTTTTATTTTATTGTTTATTTATATAGCTCTTTTGCCAAAGCGCTGCACAATATTACATAAACTGGTGCAGTGACACAGGGATGTCTTTTACGCTTCCCTTGTGAGCTCCATTTCTGGGGATAACTACTGTCCCCCAGAAACATGTACAATGGAATACTGGAGGGGAATATCTTTCCCCTGTCCTTCTGTACCTCAAGGGGCACTTTGTGTCCCCCTTCCCGACTCCACATGGCTGGTGGCAGTGGTAACTATCATTTGTACACGGATTCCCATGGTAGTGTTCTGGCTGTGGTGACAGACGTGAACATAAAACCCGCTACCCCATATCATTTTTATTTTGGGTCCTAGCAAGGTTTGTCGCCATTTCGTGTTGGAAAGGTCTTTCTCGTTGTTTGCGTTTCACGCCAAACCAGGTTTGATTTCCTTGTTCTCTGTCCTTTGGCGGGCTTCTGCGAAGAAGCCCCCTTTTGGAGTCTGGGTGTCTAGGTGGGGTGAATGTGAGGGAGGGGTTTAGTCTCCCCCTGCACAGGGTCTCCTTGGAGACCCAAGACGCACTTTGTGTCCATTGGCTGGAGTGGTTGTCCGGGCTGGCCAACCCCCCTGCTGTGTGATTGACAGCCAGGCTGTGTGAATGGGGGATTTTGGCATAAAAGGCAGGACTCTTAGGCTGGAAGTCAGAGTCGCCACTGGAACTACAAGAACCGAAGAGAAGTGGAGAAGAAGACGGCTGCTGCAACTCCTGGATCCCGGTGAAGCCCTGCTGCAGTCCGGAGCGATCTACCCTTCAACGACAGAGAAGATCCAGTCCAGAGTCTTCTTCCCTTGAGCTGGGTGGGATCAACCAGATCACCTTCTACAGCCAGAGAATCCTCTGTCTTCTGGGTCAAAATCACTGCACTGAGCTGTAGTGGTCCGGATAGCCATGAGAAGAGCATTCTCCTGTTTTTAAGGAGCGCACCTTTTATTCATCGTTGCTTTGCTGCTGCTGGCCTCATCCCTGGGTAGTGCAGATCGCTCCAGACGTCGTCCTTCTTGTCCCCACGACTGAAGCTTCAGGAACCGTGAGTCTGCAGGAACTACCTGGAACAACTGCCGTAGCACCGCTTTCTTCATCCGAATAAGGTACTGTGTCCATTTGTTCATGCTCTCCGTCCGACCTTGAGGAATCGGGGTGAACCCTTTTCCTTTCTGAAGGCTTGTACTTTCTTCCTTCCTTCTCATAACTTTTGCTTCCCTTTAACAATACCCAGTACTCCTGGCAACATTAATCTTGAGCTGTTCTCACCGTGTGATCCTCGACAACAGAGCCCCTGCTCCATTTGACACTGGAGCAGGCCTATTGACTTTTATCTGCCTCTTAGAGCACGACCTCTGATTCTATTGCCTTGACAAAAGTATTTCCTATGATTTTTATCCATTATTCCCTTGTTTTATTCTATGTGCTAAGTGTGTTTGACTACGGTTACATTTCTTCCCGCGGGTGCGCTTTTCTTTTGTAAGACCGAACTGTCATTACTGTCAAAAAGTGATCGCATATTAACCCACAGTAACGTGTTTGTTTTTCGAAATACTGGTCTGTTAAATCCTAATGTACTTACCTTGAGTTGACATAAACAAGAGGATTTGGTTGTGTGTAGTATATTTAGAGTGTGGTTTTATCTAATAAAGGTGAAGTGTTTTGTGAACAGATGGTTTAAAAGAACATGTTACTTACGAACTGGTAACGTTCTTTCGATTGGATGCTCCTCCAACGTATTCCTCATCTTAGATGTATTCCATCCAGTTTTAGCTGCTTTGGAAAAAATCTCGGCAGAGGGCGCTATGAGTCGAGTCGATGGTCCCTCGAAGGCATCCGTCAAGGGTGACGTCATTGGGTGTATAAGTAGCACACGCGGTGCCCGTTGGCCTCGGTTCTATTTTTCCCCCTTTACAACTGTGTTGATTGTGCCGGCAGACAGGTATTCGCCTTGCAAGAGTTGAAGTGGCAATAACCCGGAAAGATCTACAGAGGGGTAGGTTGGGAGGGCGATGAGGAATACATTGGAAGAACATCCAATCGAAAGAATGTTACCAGTTGGTAAGTAACTTGTTCGTCGAGTGGATTGTGTCCTCCAACGTATTCCTCATCTTAGATAGACTCCCAAAGCAGTATGGACTATTTCTCTGGAGGAGTGGTTAGATTTTTCGATACCCTTAGATGGCTGAATTTAGTACTGCTTTACCAAAATTCAGCTCCTTAGACTGGGAAGAATCCAGACTATAGAATTTTGAAAAGGTATGTAGTGAAGACCAAGTTGCTGCTTCACAAATGGACCTTATAAGAACACCTCTTTGTAGGGCTGTCGAAGAGGCAATGCCTCTGGTGGAATGAGCCCTTAGACCTTCTGGTGGGTCTTTTTGTGCTAATCTGTAGCATTATGAAATGCAAACCACAATCCAGCGTGATGGTGTTTGCTTTGTCACGGATTGACCCAATTTCCTTCCTGTGTAGCCGATAAACAGTTGATTGTCTACTCTAAGCTTGGAAAACCTAGAGATGTAAAAGCTTAAAGCTCTTTTTGGATCCAACCTGTGTAATCTTTGCTCTTCCTTACTAGGATGAGGTGGAGGATAGAATGCGGGTAAAACAATTTTCTGACAAATGAAAATCAGACACCGCTTTAGGTAAAAATGAGGGTTTAACCCTCAACACAACTCTGTCCTTATGAAACACAGTATAGGGTGGCCCAAAAAACAGTGCCTGCAATTCGCTCACTCTTCTTGCAGATGTTAAAGCAACTAGGAAAGCAGTTTTCCATGTCAGTAATCTTAATGGACAACCGTGCAAAGCCTGAAAAGGAGCACACATTAAGAATTTTAGGACCAGATTGAGATCCCAAATTGGTACTTGAAATGGGTAAGGAGGAAACACATTAGTGAGTCCTTTTAAGAATTGCACTACCACAGGAATTTTGAAAAAAAAGGAGCATTCTTCCGATGAGTGCTTAAAGATGGAAAGCGCTGCAAGATAAACTTTAATGGTTCCAACATTTAGACCTCTATGTGCTAGGGACAGGATGAAGGACAGTACTTCCGGAATAGAACATAGAAAAGGATCGACATTCTTTTCTCTGCACCAGTTGCAAAACTTTTTCCAACAGAAACGGTATAGAGACTTTGTTGCTGGCCTTCTTGCCGAAAGCAACACCTCCATGACGTCATCTGGAAGGTCCCAATCCTTCTATCTCAGCCTTTCAGATACCAAGCGTGAATGTTGAGCGTTTTGACTGCCGGATGGAGAACCTGACCCTCCATTTGTGAGAGAAGGTCCTCTCTCTGAGGAAGACATACTGGGGGACAGATGGACATGTCTAAAAGGTCCGGGTACCACGTTCTCCTGGCACAATCCAGGGCAATTAGGATCATGCTGTTCCCGAACCGTCTCAGTCTCCTGATGACTTGAGGAATGACGGGAATCGGAGGGAACGCGTACAATAGTGGGAAATTCCACTCCACCACGAATGCGTCCCCCAGGGCTCCTGTAGGGGGAAATTCCCTTGAGCAATACCTTTCGCACTTCCGGTTGATTTCGGTCGCAAATAGGTTTACTTGAGGGGTTCCCCAAAGGGCGGAGATCTCTTGAATGACTTCCTGAGTCAGTTCCCATTCGTGAGACACCATGCTCTGCCTGCTCAGAGCATCTGCCATCATATTCACTTCCCCGGCTAGATGAACTAGATTAAAGAGTTCATCTCCTGAATTGCCCAATACCAGAGCTGCATTGCCTCTCTGCACAACAGAGGTAGTGACTCTACACCTCTTTTGTTTAGATAATGCATGGCCACTGTCTTGTCCGTCATTATCAGGACATTTTTTCCCCTGACACATGGCAGGAAAGCTTTCAGCTCTAGTCTGATTGCTCTCAGCACTAAAAGGTTGATGTGTAGTTTGGACTTCGATGGAGACCAACAACCGCTGATTGTCAGATCATTGGCATGAGCTCCCCACCCCATGAGTGAGGCGTCCGTCACTACTGTGATCTCCGGCCATGGCTGCCAAAAAAGTTCTCCTTTCAGGATATTCTCTGAACAAGTCCACCATAGAAGATCTTGTCGAACCTTGTTCGCAATCTGGAGAAGATCCGTCATCTGACCTGAGAACTGGGACCATTGAGTCTTTAGAGCCCATTGAAGGGATCTCATCCTCGGACGTGCCTTTGGCACCAGGAAGATGCAGGATGCCATGAGGCCTAGTAACCTTAAGAAGTCGTAGGCCTGAAGATTTTGGGCATTTTGGAATTTGGAAACCATCTGAAGAATGTCTTGAGCCCTCAACCTGGGAGGTGAGCTCTTTCCCAGGGATGTGGCTAAAACCGCTCCTATGTATTGGAGCTGTTGAGAGGGTGTCATTTGTTGAATTCCTGAAATTGAGGGAGAAGCCCAGTCTGTGGAGGAAGTGGCAGGTGACTTTCAGGTGATCCAGTGCCTGTTCGGCAGAACGTGCCCTGATCAACTAATCGTCTAGGTAGGGGTAGACGTGAATCCCCACTCTCCTGAGGTACGCTGCCACTACTACCATCAGTTTGGTGAAGACCCTCGGGCGGAGGTCAATCCGAATGGCAGGCCTCGAAACTGATAGTGTGAGTCACCAACTACGAACCTCAAGTATTTTCTGTGCTTGAGATGAATCGGCACATGAAAATAAGCATCCTGGAGGTCCAATGACAACAACCAATCCTGAAGTTGAAGGGCCTGAAGGATCTGAGAAAGGGTAACCATCTTGAACTTGTCCTTCCTGAGGAACTTGTTCAAGTTTCTTAAATCCAAGATGGGTCTCAGTCCTCCGTCCTTTTTGGGGATCAAAAAAATACAGGGATTACCTGTCACGGTCCATACCCCCAAACACCAGGTGCAGACCAGCATGCCCAGGGCATTGGGTTCCATGGGGGCCTCAAAGTCCCCAAAGGGTCTTGCATGGGCCTCTTGGACTTGGTCCTGGCGCCGTTTGCGCCAGGCTCATACTGCCATTACCAGCATAACAAGTTTTAAACCCAGTGAAGCACGTGTAAACCAATCTGAAGCGGGCTGAAGGAACTATTTGCCTAGTTAACTATTTGCTTAGGTGTGGTTGCTGGGACTACTTTTCCTAAGGACTACCTTCTGAAGACTATATAAGCCACGCCCTTTGTACAGAACATGCTTCGCGTTATTCTGCACTCCTGCAGCGTAACGCTCACCGTGTCTGCAAACTCCAGGCCAGTCTTCAGCCACGCCCGTCCAGTTGTTTCTAGCCTTGCCAATCATCCTCATTAGTCACCAGCACCGTCTCGTATGCACGCAGTCAGAGTTTACCTCGACAGTGGAGCTATATGTAACTATATGGATCAAGAATTGGCTTCAAGGATGTGTTTACCTCTTTGCCCAAAGGCAATAACTGATTTGGTCACCACCGTTGATGGAACAGAGATCTCTTCTGGTCCTGTAACACACTCGACGAAGGAGATGACGCTGTTATGCCCAGACGGGCATCGAGAAGCCATTGTGTTTGACTTAAGCAATGCCCCCCAATTTCAAGTGATTCTGGGTATGCCGTGGTTAGAAAAGCATAATCCTTGCATAGTCTGGTGTGATAAGAGGTTTACCTTTGCAAATTGTGCTCACACCTGCTATCCAGAAGAATCCCCGAGCAAGACAATTGCAATAATCACAAGCCCAGCAAATCAGCTACCCCAGGAATACCAGGACTTTCAGGATGTTTGCCAGACAGACCAAGCCAACACCTTACCACCTCATAGACCATATGATTGTCAGATCGACCTAATCCCTGGAGCTCAGATCCCATGCAGTAGAATCTACCCCCTCACGGAACCCGAAAATCTTCACCTAAAAAAATACTTGGATCAGTACCTGGCTAACGGCTTCATTTGCCCATTCAAGTCTCCGGCGGCCTCATCCTTATTCTTCGTCCCCTAGAAGGAAGGAGACCTAAGGACTTGTATCGACTACCGCCCATTAAACCAGGTGACAATAAAAAACCAGTACCCCCTGCCTCTAATCCCGGAACTGCTGGACCAAGTAAAAGAGGCTCAAATTTATGCTAAGTTGGACCTCAGAGGGGCGTACCATCTTGTACGAGTTAAAAAAGGGGACGAAAGGAAGATCGCCTTCCGCACTAAGTATGGGCTCTTCGAATATCAAGTGAAGCCCTTTGGGCTTTGTAACGCCCCAGCAGCGTTTCAATATTTTGTGAACAATGTCCTTTGAGAGCTAATCGATGTTTGTGTTGTCGTGTACATTGACGATATCCTGGTGTATTTAGCTTCCAAGCAGGATCATGTGAAACACGTCCGTGCCGTACTCGAAAAACTTCGACAACATAAGCTGTATGCTAAATTGGAAAAATGTTCTTTCCACGTTACGGAGGTCGAGTTTCTTGTTTTCGTTCTAACTCCATGTGATGTTCGTATGGACTCAAGGAAGGTGGACGCTATCCTCAAATGGCCCTCCCCTACTTCAATCAAGGGAGTTCAGAGCATGCTTGGATTTGCAAATTTCTATCGCAGGTTCATCCCAGGCTTTTCGCATTTGGTGCATCCCATCACATCCTTATTACGAAAGAACAAATGCTTTCAGTGGTCGGATGAAGCGGAAAAGGGCTTCCAAGATTTAAAAGAAAAATTCACCTCAGCTCCAGTTCCTCCTGTATATCGTAGAAACTGATGCTTCCAGTTTGGCGATGGGGGCGGTTCTTTCTCAGATAGACCCAGAGACAGGTCAACTTCATCCAGTGGCCTTTTGGTCGCGAAAATTCACAGCACCAGAACTGAACTATGCTGTAACCGACAAAGAGCTTCTGGCCATCAAGGCAGCATTCAAAGCATGGCGACATTATCTCCTAGGAGCCAGACACATCATTACTGTGATTACAGATCACCGAAAATAACAATACCTAAAGTCGGCCAAGGCTCAATCCTCTCGTCAACTCCGATGGGCATTGTTTTTCGCAGAATACGATTTTGTGATTACTTATCGACCTGGTTGCCGAAACGGCAAGGCTGATGCACTATCCCGCATAGGGATGGAAGAAGCATACTCAAATCCGGACCAGTACCTATCATTCCAGGGGGAAGAATTCTCAGAATCACTACCACACTGACTCTGAACGACATCCACGAGGAAATCTCACATCTCCTCGATTCCAAGACCTTACAAGACTGGTCAACCAAATGCAAACATCATTCAGTTACTAATCATCTACCTTACTTCCAAGGACGTCTATATTTACCCACTAAGGAACTTCAAAAACAGGTAATCGCAAATTACCATGAGTCATTGGTGGAAGGCCACCCTGGAATTGCTAAAACCAAAGCCAAGATCAAGAGACATTTTGGTGGCCGACATGGCGTAAGGATATCAAAGAATTTGTGCTTTCATGTGGCATTTGTGCTCAGAACAAGGCTCAGAAAAAGAAACCATCTGGTCTACTGCAGCCTCTAGATGTTCCACCTGCACCCTGGCATAGGCTGTCCCTTGATTTCATCATAGATCTACCTCCCTGTAACGGCTTCAACACCATACTAGTGGTGGTGGACCTATTTTCCAAGATGGCTCATTTCATCCCGTTAAAAGGTTTGCCCACCGCTTCAATTTTGGCAAAGGAATTCCTGGAACAAATTGTTCGAATACATGGATTTCCCTCCAACTTAGTCTCAGATCGGGGCAGTCAGTTCATCTCACAGTTTTGGAGAAAAAGTTGTCAGTTGGTCCAAATTGACGTAAGACTTTCGACCAGCCACCATCCCCAAACGGATGGTCAAACCGAGAGAACCAACCACACTTTGGAACAGTGCCTAAGATGCATGCTGCATCAAACCGAAAACAACTGGAAGGACATTTTATGGATAACCGAGTATGCCTACAATAACTCATTGCATTCCAGCACGGGGCAAACTCCATTCTATACAATTTATGGAATGCATCCACGAACCTCAGAACTCGACCCACCTCAACATCTAGAAATGCCTGCCGTAAGCAGTCTGCACACAACCATCACCCAATCCTTCAAAAGTGCAACAGAACATTTAAAACAAGCTAAAGAGAGAGAGAAGAGATTTGCAGATCAACATAGGAGAGAAGCTCCGAAATACCAGGTTGGAGATGAGGTTTGGCTAGCCTCAAGACATATACCACTGAAAGGAACCCACACTATTAATCCCAGATATTTGGGACCATACACCATCAAGGCCATTATCAATCCTGTAGCAGTAAAACTGGAACTACCTCCAAACATGCAAATCCAACCCGTATTCCACGTTTCTCTTTTGAAACCAGTACAACCAGGAACTCGGATAACGAAACCGGCAAGACCCATTTTGGTAGATGGTAAACCAGAATTCGAGGTGAAAGACATTATGGACTCAAAGTGGGTCAAATCAAAACTTTTCTATCTAGTGGACTGGAAAGGCTATGGCCCCCAAGAAATATCATGGGAACCAAGTGACTATATTCATGCACCACGCCTAGTAAACCACTTCCATCGAAACTACCCGACCAAACCCGGACCAGTGGAACAAACCACTTTGGGAGGGGCCTTGGGGGGAGTGCTGTCACGGTCCATACCCCCAAACATCAGGTACAGACCAACATGCCCAGGGCGTTGGGTTCCATGGGGGCCTCAAAGTCCCCAAAGGATCTCGCAGGGGCCTCTTGGACTTGATCCTGGCGCCGTTTGCGCCAGGCTCATACTGCCATTACCAGCATAACAAGTTTTAAACCCAGTGAAGCACATGTAAACCAATCTGAAGCGGGCTGAAGGAACCATTTGCCTAGGGAACTATTTACTTGGGTGTGGTTGCTGGGATTACTTTTCCTAAGGACTACTTTCTGAAGACTATATAAGCCACGCCCTTTGTACAGAACATGCTTCACGTTATTCTGCACTCCTGCAGCGTAACGCTCACTGTGTCTGCAAACTCCAGGCCAGTCTTCAGCCACGCCCGTTCAGTTGTTTCGAGATACCTGCAGGGGAGAAGGAGAGAAAAAAGAGCAGAACAAGACACTTACCTGATTCTCCATCTCGGTCATCCTGG
This sequence comes from Ambystoma mexicanum, assembly GCF_040938575.1. NCBI lineage: Eukaryota > Metazoa > Chordata > Amphibia > Caudata > Ambystomatidae > Ambystoma > Ambystoma mexicanum. Next base: position 965,589,565 of record NC_090934.1, read on the forward strand.
AGTCTTCATTGCTGCCAAGCTGAAAGAGAAAGGACACCAGGTTAGCTGCGCAGACCACGCAAGCTACATCGCGATTCAGCGCAATGCTAATACTTACAGAAGCCGGCTCATTCCAGCGGTCCATTGGAGCACCATCACGCGATCGCCGCCCATCGTCCGATCACTGCTGCAAGGCTGCCACACCTGTAGAAACATAAAGAAGACATCAGGTTAGCCGCGCAGTGGGGGGGAAGCCTCATTTAGACTTAAATCTTACACAACGCCACTGACTTTCGCATAGCGCATAGCGCTGGCACAAAACTTACCTTGGAAGCCAGCTACCATTCCTCCCTCCATATTAAGCACAAAGGGAAACCTGCAAGGCAAAGAACAGGAGTGGACTTACAACTTGAACTCTTAAGCAATCCATTCCAATGGAGAGAGACTTACCTATTGATTCACAGTTGTTTGGAACTCTGCAGGATCAGTGAAGTAACTAGATCCTAAAACTACTACGCACCCTGCATACTGACGCAAGACGGAGAGCCCGCCTTTCAAAATAAAGAGGTGAGACATAGAAGAGGGGGTGCAAGAGGAGGTCACGGGAAGAGGGATTTGCCCTCGTCCTTATGGTTGGGTAACGTTTGATTTAACCTTTTTAGACACACCTGCTTTCATGACGAAGTCAGAGGGGGGATACAAGGAACTACTCATCACCAGAATGTCCTGCTACGTTCGGCGCCCCCATGGAGATCAGGTGAGCGTAACAGTACCATCCCTTGTTCCTCTCCGCTCAGGTACTGGTTCTATAGCACCTTTCTGCAGCAGGGTTAGAACTTCCTGCTGTAGGAGCGGGTCTGAAAGGGGTCTCCCTGGTGGATTGCTTTGAGGTTGCGTTAGAAAAGGAAGGTAGTAACCTTGTGCTATTATTTCTAGAGCCCAAACATCTGAAGTAATGGCTCGCCATGCTTGGTGATGCTGTGACAGCCTGCCTCCTACTGGTGTCTTGTGATGCAAGTCCTCAAAGTGGTTTTGTGGCGGTTGCTGCAGCCTCTGATGGCAAAGAGGCTGTAGCTGGCTTTGCATGTTTTGCTCATCCACCGCGAGTAGCCTTTCCCTGGCCCTTTTGAATGGCCATTCCTCTCGTCTTTCCATATGATGAGTAGTAACAATAGGATCGTCCCCTCCAAGATTGACCTGGCGCACGAAAAGGCTGAGGTTGCCTAATAGCAGCTCCCAAAGACTTGGCAGCTGCTTTTGAGGTCTGCAACCTCTCAAGGTTCTCGTCAGCCTTGCTGCCAAAAAGGTGAGACCCGTCAAATGACATGTTCAGAAGGCGGTTCTGTACATCTGGTGCGAAACCCGACTTCCGTAATCATGCAAATCTGTGCATTACCGTGCTAGTGCCCATGGACCTGCTCATACTATCTACAGTGTTCAATCCAGATTCAAGGGATTCCTGCATGGCCTCCTTCCCATCTCTAACGATGGCTAGGAATCCTTCCCTTTCGTCCCCTTCTGTTATGTGCTCAGCCGCCATTGCAATGGACTCCCATATAGTGTATGAAAACTTTGTCAAGGCACATGTGGAGTTGGCTGATTTTAACACCATGCTCCCAGCTGAAAATACCTTCCGTGCCCAGCCATCCACACGCTTATCATCCCTGTCCGGAGGGATAGAAGGGTACGCCAGTTTGTTAGAAGCTGTGGCTGCCTGTATGACCAAACTCTCTGGACTGGGATGTTTAGACCGATAGCTGGGGTCGCTACTGGCAGGGCGGTATTTTGAAGTGAGGGATTTATTCACTGGTGGAATAGAATCCGGGGTCTCCCAATTTTTGGCCACCCTATTTTGCAAGGCTACGTGAAAGGGTAGTATTTGTTCTTCAGTAGGGCCATGATCCAATATGTCGGTCAGATCATCTTGATCTTGGATGAATTGGGCTGGTGGTCTGGTCCATCCTAAGTAATCTGCCACCTTTGTCATTAGCTGACGGTATGATGGACTGGCATGTTCTCCTGATCCTGGCCTACCAAAGTCATTTTCAGGAGATGTGTCAATGCCACTTGCATTGTGTAATGATTCCACCAAGTCCCTCATTCTGCTTTCTTCTGAAATTCTGGGACATTTGGGGTGCCATATTCTAGCCCAAAAGGTACACTCTCCTCATCAGTTCTCTCCTGTTCCTCAAAAATTGAGATCAGGGACTTGAAGAATTCCTTCCTAGGAAGAGGTTTGAAAACCTTTTCTGGGAGAGGTGGAGGAGGAGTATTAATGGGTCCTGAAGGCATTACAGGTCTTCTAGCCTACTCTTTCCCTTTTTCTGGCTGACTTGGCCGGACTGGAGCCTTTGGCGCCGAGGTCGGTGTCGACAAAGGCATCGATGGCGTCGACGTAATACCTGTCGTTGACGGCGCCGGCTTTGAGGGCATCGAGACGCTCTTCGAAGACTTGCCCTTCGAGGTGCGTTCGGCATCGGTAACCTCGAGCGGTCGACTCGACTTGAGCGGCTTTTCTTGCTCGGCGTCCTAGAAGGTTCTCTATCCTTCCTCTTTCGATCACCTGGGCTCGAGGGAGCACGAGTGTTGGAGCTATGACGCTCCCGGACGGCTTCCGAAGAAGACACGGACCAAGGTTTCGTTTTCTCGAACACCTCCATCATTTTGACCGTCAATGCTTGTCATTCTTCGGATGATGAATGTTTAGGGGGACATTTCATTCTTTTTGTGGACTTGTCCGAGGACGAGGTGAAGGGGGACCTGTGGCGTTGTTTCTTCGATTTTTTTGTCGAAGATGACTAGCGATGGGAATCGCTTCGGGACCCGGACCGATGCCTTTCGCGTCGAGGAGACTTCTCCTCACGGGACGTCGACTCGACGCTAGAGGCTTTACCGTCGGATTTACGACCTACCTTTAGTTTTCCCCTCTTCTCTCGCAAGGCCTTCCCCGTCATCGTCGTGGCCTTCTCCGAGGCACCACAAACACTCTCAGTGCGGGTCTGTGATAGACATTTTTTTTAACCGCACGATATGCACTTCTTGAAACCCGATCTCGGGGTCGTAGTCGGCGTCGATGACGAAGACATATTTGTTATATTTAGATATTCTCACAGAACTCGAGACACGCCGAATCTCCGAAGCAACGTATACTGCGGAAAAACGGAACTGAGGCCAACGGGCAATGCGCGTGCTACTTATACACCCGATGACATCATCCTCGACGGAGGCCTTCGAGGGACCATCGACTCGACGACATCGACGCACGGCGCCCTCTGCCGAAATTTTTTTCAGAAGCAGCTAAAGCTGGATGAAATACATCTAATATGGGGAATACGTTGGAGGACACAATCCACTCGAAATAAATGTACTTATATTTTTTAACCAGAAATCTTGAGTCAGTGTTTGCTTGAGTCACAGTAATTGTAGTCCTTTGTGTCATCCCTACTACTGCTCATTTACTCTTGAGATAAGTCTGGCTGCTCAATCATCGCTACCACTTTACTGTGTAGCACAGGCTTGTACCAAAGGTGAAATTGTACTATCACTTGTAGTCATAATTGTCTGTAGTGTTCCCTAAGGGTACTGCAGATGATTCTGCCTAACAGTAAGGAGTGCACATTTAAGTATGTCGAAGTTTGGGCGTACACAGCTCTTTATAAAGTTTTGGAAAGAAAAGGAAGGAAGGAAGGAAGGAAGGAAGGAAGGAAGGAAGGAAGGAAGGAAGGAAGGAAGGAAGGAAGGAAGGAAGGAAGGAAGGAAGGAAGGAAGGAAGGAAGGAAGGAAGGAGGGAAATAGGCTGGAAGTTGGAGAGCGATTAGGTTTTTTTTACAGGTCTGGGATAATAGAAGCATGCTTAAAAGACAACGGAAACATTTAAGTGGACAAGGGAAGATTGAAAATCGGGGTTAAGTAGTGAAACAAAGGGATACATTGAATGGATAAGAAGTGTGGTACGTGGCTTCGGGGAGAAGCAGAAGCGTGGGCAAGAATGGAGGCAGAATCTGAGTCACAGAGTATAGAATTCAGAAAAGGATGGGGAAGAAGAAGAAATAGGGAGGAAACTAAAGGTGGGAAAGATAAGTAAGAGGTAGAATGATGAGCGTTAAGAAGAGACATTACAGGTAAAGAAGAAGACCATTTAGAAAGGAGTAAAAGGAGAAAGTATTCTGTTGATGAGGATGATGGGATACAGAAGAGGCAAGTGAGGAAAATAAGAGCTTTTAGCAGCAAGCAATGAAGAGTCATAAGAGGAGTGGAGTGCTGATTGATCATTGAGATGAGAGGGGTTACAAGTTATTTTTCAATGACGCTCTGCCCTGTGTAGGGAGGTTAAGTGAAGGTTGGGAGTCAGCCAGAGTTGGCGGGGCTAACAAGACGGGAAGAAAGATCAGAGGCAGGGGCGTAGGAAACACACAAAATCTGGGGGGGACAGGGGACACCTTGGGGACTTTACTAAAGACACAACCCAATTCAGCGTATCTTCCTTTGGGACGTTAACATCCATCTCAACTCTCCAGATGTGGCTACTGTTCTCTTCTGCAACCTCTGCAACACTCTTTCTTCACTATCCTCCTGTCTGGCCCAACCCACTCTGCCAGACACACCTTGGATGCTCTGATCTCAACAGACATCCCTCTCTCCTTTCCTCTTACTACCCCTCTCTCCTGGTCTGACCACTCTCTCCTCTCCTTCCACCTTGACCTCCCCTGTCCCTTTATGATGCCTCTGCCCACACTGCCTGTCTCCTTCTCCATCATTTTACTGATGAAGCGTGCGTCAGTCGCTGCAGTTGCCTCCTCCTTCATCCCTCCCCTGGCCCCTTCATTTGACTCTCCTTCTGACTCTGTTCTAGCTAACCTCTATCTCTCTATCTCCAACACTATGGACATCCTTGCCCCCATCATGGGGATCCACATGAAGCCTTCCTCCAAATTTAACTCTTGGTATGACTCTGACTTGACAGCTTTGAAACAGAAGCGCAAAGCTGTAGAGCGGAAGTGGCAGGCATATAGCTCATCCTCTGACAAACTGGCCTACCGCCTACTCCAAAGGCAATATCATCTTGCCATCTGCTCCAAGAAGAGGGCTCATGTCCAAGTCTGCATCTCTGGAGCCACCAATAACACGGCTGAACTAGTTCAAAACTGCAAGGAACTTTCAAATCTCACCGCTGTCTTCTCCTCTCTTCCTCCCTCCCAGGCCCTCCGTTCTGCAATGGCCACCCACTTCTCCAAAACGCTAGACATTCTGTCCTGTCTTCTTCCCCACCCCCTTCTCTTGCCCCGTACCCCCCCTCTACACCCATACTCTCCTCATTCTCTCCCATTGCACCAGATGAGAGCTCTAGAGTTGTCCGCTCTGTGAAACTCTCCTCTAAACAAGTGCTCCCCTGCTCCTCCAGAACCATCAAGGACAACATCACCTCTCTCGCCCCATCCTTGGCTGACCTCTGCAACCTCTAATTTGCCATTGGCTCCTTCCCACTACCCGTAAATCACTCTTTTGTGCTTACCCTTCATGCCTGGCTAACTATCGCCTTATCTCTATCACCCCTTTTCTGGGCAAACTCATGGAGAAGCTGGTCATCCTCCAAATGACCCTCCACACCGAAGTGGCTGGCTGCCTCCATGACCACCAATCCGGTTTCAGGGAATCCAGAGGCACGGAAACTGCTCTCCTGAACACCTGTGAAGACCTACTCTCTAATCTGGACTCAAACACTCCCTCTGTTCTGATTCTCCTTGAACTTTCTTCTGCCTTTGACACTGTCAACCACTAAATCCTATTAAACTTTCTCCATGATACCCTGGGCATCACAAGCAGGGCCCTGGCACAGCTTACCCCCTTCCTTTCAAACAGACCATCCCAAGTGCAAATGGGTCCTTTTCTCTCCTCCACCTTTCTCTCTACTGTGGCGTCCGTCAGGGCTCTATCCTATCGCCATGACTCTCGAACATATATCTGGCCCCTCTGGCCCACCTGATCGCCACATTCTCCCCTCACATCCAGTGTTATGCAGACGAAACACAGATCTCCTTCAAGCTTCCTTCCTCTACCTCCTCCGCCTCCTCCCTTATACCTGACTGCCTAACTGCTATTCAGGCATGGTGCTCTGCAAATAATCTCTGTCTTAATGCCAGTAAGACAAAGATCCTTCTCATTGGGACGCTGGCTCCTTGTCCCCCCCACTCCCAATCTCTGGCCAGACTCCTTGGGTCCCCTCCCCTCACCCACTTGTGAGGCAAAAAACCTTAGGATCATCTTGGACTCCTCTCTTTATTTCTTTATTTCTCTCCACACTTCACTGACCTTGCCAAGAAGTCCAACTTTTAGCTGCACCTCCTCAGGGGCATTCTACCTTTCCTCACCTTCCCCCAAAAGGTTATCGTCTCCAGAGCCCTGGTCCACTATAGGATGAACTACTGCAACACCTTCTTCCTCAATCTGCATCTTTCCACCCTTTGCACCCTTCAACTAATCCAGAATAGGACTGCAAGAATTATCAAGCCCAGGGACCACATCTCTACACCATAAATTCTCCACTGGCACCCAGTGACTGCAAGGGTCACATTTCTGGGGCCTGAGACCTCTCTACATCCAGATCTCCCTCCCTAAAGACCTCCCGGTTAGTCCTCTGGCCCCAACTTTCTACAGGTCAAACATTTCTCCAAGCAGAGAGTAAAACAGAGAGTGGGAGGTAGATCCCTTTCCTCGGCTGGTTCCTCCCTCTGGAACGACCTCCCTGCACTCCCAGGACTTGAGCCGGATCTTCTTAAGTTCCGGAAACTTCTCCAGACTTTCCTTTTCTCCTCTTCCTTCCCTCTCCACCTCCCTTACTAACTCTCCCTCAGGCTGGGGCCTGGTCCCTTCAGAGTCATACAGGGGCCAGACCACCCCCTACAAGTCCCTCCAGCATCCCTTGCCCTTGGTTCCCTTTCCCGGACTAGCCCAACCTGGTCCACTCTGTGCACCGCACTCCTCCTCCCTTTTCCCCTCTTCCCCTGGCACTGCCACCTTGGCCCGCCCAGTACTTGCCCGCCACCACCCTTGTAGGCACCACACTCCAGCACTTCTCCCTCTATCCCCTCCCCCCCTGCACTTACCACCTTCACATGCACTTGCATGCTAAGATTGTCACAAGTCCAATTTAACCCTTTTTGTTGATTTGTGTTGCCTGGAAACACTTGTGTATAGGCGCCATACAAACTATATGATATGATAGGTTATTTGTAACACAATTAACAAAGTGCTTTTTTTCGAACAACATATGAACACTTCTCCCAAATCTTAGGAGTAACCCCTTAAATTAGGGTAAGCATATAATGATGTCTATACTATAGTATAGCGTACATTACGAGTACGCGGACACGAGCATCGCGCCATGCCGGTAATGCCCCAACTGCCATGCTGCTAAACTCCCCCAATAGTCCCTTACCTGCTTCGACGACAGGGCAGATAGCATCTCCGACTTGACGCAAATAGTGGTGACCGTTAAATAGCTGAACCGGAAACAGCGTCAAAAAGTGTAAAAACACAATCCATTGCCATCCTCTGCCCCCTGGACCTGTTTGTAGTACTTTGCTGTTGGAAAATATCTGGAACACCCTTACCATGCCCAAGGCTCTCAAAAAAACAACTGACCGCCAGCGGAAAGAAAAGATTTCGACTGAGGAGCTACTAATGGTGACACAGACCCTATCTGAAAATGCTGCAGTGGTCTTCGCAAACGACATGCGGCGGGAGACACTCCTCCAAAAAAAAGCAATCTGGGAGGAGGTGGCACTGAAAGTAAGTGCTGTGGGCACCAGCACCCGCAATGTACGTGAGTGCCGGAAAAGATGGGATGACCTTAGACTCCGGGTCAAAATGATCTTGGCAGAAAATCACAACATTGCCACAGCAGGTGGATCGGGGTCGCCAATTAAACTAAAAGAATGGGAGGAGACATGTGCCAACCTCATAGGAGGTGAATGCATCGAGGGAGTCAGGAGGATGGAGCATGGCATGGCAGGCACTTTGGATGGAGGCAAGTGTACCAATGAAAGCATGCAATGTGAATCTACTGGTCCCCGCAAATGTCAGCCCAGAATCACCTCATGGATGGCCAAACAGCCACACATGCATCCCACCCTGCCCATGTCAGTGCCAGACCCAAACACACACACACATGCACACATCAACAGAGCCAAGTGCCACACACAACACTGCATGGATGAGCCACTGAACTGATACATCACCTGCATCCTTCACAATGAAGTCCAAATGCCCACAACTGCATTGATGATGTATCCTGCATTAAAGGATAGTTCCGGGACTTTTTTTTTATTGTCCCTACGGTTCGGCCATGTGTTTTTAAGCATAACTCGGTAGATCGTAGAAAACTTTCCTATGGACCTTACCCGACTTTTCGTCCATTAACGCACTCGAAATCAGCCGCCATTTTCTGATAATCCTATCATTTCCCCCCATCGCCCTGGCTGCACTGCTTTTGCGGCACTAAATCAAATCCCCCGCCCCTGAGCCTGACATCAGCAGACGCGTACCGCCCATTACCCAACGCCAAAGCACGTTTCGTGTCAACAATCGCTGCGCCTCAGCTAATGAAGTGTCGCCATGGAAATGGCAGGACGCCTCTTTCCTCAATAAGTATAAACACACCGTTTCACAACACACAGCAGCAGATTTTCGATTCCATTACTCTCTCTGTGTTACTTTGAGTATTCTGTGACTCGTTTCTGTGCTCTGGTCAGCTACCTTCGCTGCTTCTAGGCCTTGTGAACACCTGTAACATCTCTGTAAATTATTTTACTTTCTTTACCACACAATGGCTACAATAATGCCGTATATGTACGAGCCCGAGTACACCGAGGAGGAACTACTGGAAAGGCAAGCACGCGAAAACGATGGGGATTCTGACGGCAGTTGGGAGGACCAGTCAACGGATGAAGAGCCTGGACCATGTCGCATGGACGGCGTCTCCACCTGGTGCACGTGCAATCGGTGCAAGCTAATGCCAACTGAGGAGGAGAACTGCTGCTGCTGTGAAAATTCCGGGTGCTTGGCCTACATTTCGGAAGGCGAGCCAAGTCCGCAATGCATCACCGAGCTGCCAGAGTTCAGGGAAGCCTGCCTCTCACGGACCGTGTTGAGGATGATGATGGTGCTTATGCACGAACTTCGCGGCACTGTTCGTCCGCGTAATCCGAGTAACGAGTAAGTATACTCTGGTTGTGATGTCAATGATGCCACTACTATGTCATGGTCGTCTCCCACATATAAAATTACATCTACATATCATTCGAACGCATGTAAATTGGTTCCATATTGTGCATTTTCTAGATAGAATTTTTTTCAAAGCAGAATGACATTTTTTACCTGAATCGACAGTGATAAGAAAGTTTTGTCATTTTAATACAGTTTGCATCTTTCATTTTCACAGGTGGTACAGGCTGGTGGCCTATCGTTGCTTCACTTGGTGGCTTCACGGGAGGCTCGGACACCGCGTTCGGAGAGTAATACCTGCCTGTGCGGTACTTGCCATTAGACAACATTTCCCCAGCGACAGTGGACAATACCGCGGATTTTCCCTGGATGTGCTGCAACCGGAACTTTACAATGTGTAATGTTTATTATTTATGTTCAATTGAAATAAAGATCTAAAATAAAACCCAACATATATTTTAACAATGGTTGTTTTGATTTTTTAAATGAATCTAGTGTGTCTCCATTGAATAGTCTTCCTGTGCCTTGTCTTGTCACACCACATATTCTCCTGGGAGGGTGAGGTATTTATAAACTCACCCCCCTGCCTTCCATGTACTAGATCCTGCAGCCTGCCTCTTACATGCAGTTAGATGGCCTCTCCTTGGTGAGGCCCTGCGGCAAACGAGTCTTGTCTGCACGACCACCGCCCCAATCCACCCCCCGCCCTATCAAAGGCAGTTCGCACCGGGGTACTTGCCCTGCCAAGTGGAGGTGTCAGGGAGCGATAAAGGCCAAGAGGTGCCAAAGACCATGTACACTTCAAAGTGGTCTATGGAGCATGGGTTTTTGTTCCCATGTCTACCTCCAGACCCCGTGTCTCCTGCCAAGCATCCCCCCTCACGCTGGACGGCCCCCTGCAATCCACATAAGTGTGTCTCCATTCACGAGTCTTCCTGTGTCTTGTCTGCACGACCACCGCCCCAATCCACCCCCCGCCCTACCAAAGGCAGTTCGCACCGGGGTACTTGCCCTGCCAAGTGGAGCTGTCAGGGAGCGATAAAGGCCAAGAGGTGCCAAAGACCATGTACACTTCAAAGTGGTCTATGGAGCATGGGTTGTTGTTCCCATGTCTACCTCCAGACCCGTGGTCTCCTGCCAAGCATCCCCCCTCACGCTGGACGGCCCCCTGCAATCCACATAAGTGTGTCTCCATTCACGAGTCTTCCTGTGTCTTGTCTGCACGACCACCGCCCCAATCCACCCCCCGCCCTATCAAAGGCAGTTCGCACCGGGGTACTTGCGCTGCCAAGTGGAGCTGTCAGGGAGCGATAAAGGCCAAGAGGTGCCAAAGACCATGTACACTTCAAAGTGGTCTATAGAGCATGGGTTGTTGTTCCCATGTCTACCTCCAGACCCCGTGTCTCCTGCCAAGCATCCCCCCTCACGCTGGACGGCCCCCTGCAAACCGCATAATGCCACGACATATACACGTCATTCATTCACAAACACACCCCTGTTTCGAATTCTTTATAACCCACTTCATATTTCTAATGAGAACTTCTTTGCGCTTTGCTAGTCAACCCGTGAAGGTGCTGGTTATCTGCTCTTCGTCTCTGCGAACTTCCGTGACCACTTCGAGGAAACTCGTCAGTTTGCAACCTGTGAACTGCTCCCTGTTCTACGACAAGAAACTGCTCTGATCCCTGCATCTGTTTGTTCGTCAAGGTAAGGCCATGTACCATAATCATTTTGCGTCCAATTTCTTTTCGTTCAAGACAGTACATGCAAGGAACTAGTCACATGTTCTGAGTTTAGTTACAAGAACCAAAACAAACCTTGCATTGAACCTTTATGTGTCATTTAATTTTTTAACACATTGGTATTCATAGAGAATTGTTGATCTTTACTTTTCAGAACTTTCCACAATGCCTGCCTGTTCCATTGGCGGTTGCCCTTCGAAGACCCATAATAAATCTGAAGGTACTATAATGCATGTTTTCCCTAAGACAATAGATCAGATACGAGAATGGGTCCGATATTGCGGATATCCACCGTCTGAGCTTGAAAGTAGAGTCCTAGAAGTTTTTGCGGACAAGAGGGGTGATCGATACCGCATCTGCAGCAGGCACTTTACCTCTGACATGTACTCCACATCATTGCTAATAAAGAAGAACACACCGCGAGCGAGGCGAAAATTGCTCTCAACCGCTATTCCCACTCTATTCGTCCACATCCCTCCACTGGCGAGTCAAGTTTACGTATTTATCTCTCGGCCTTGCGGTAGTGTGTAGCATTAACTAACAATAATTTCCCCATTTATGTATCCACTCAATATGAAGGCGGAAGATTCTCCATCCGTGTCGTTATTGCAGTCATCAGCCACTTCAAGCGCCTATCGGGTAATCTTACTTGGCTATTCTGCCACTGACTGTACTCGTCCTCTAGTCTTTGTTTTCAGTTATAATTATTGTTATCCAAAATAATGCAAGTACTGTCTTTCAGGGAGATGCTGAGGAGTCCAACGTATTGACGACTACCGTTGATGTCACTCAGATGCTCGAGGTACGTTTCCGGACAGTTCCATCGATGGAGATCATCAGATCTTGCATTCTTGTAGCGTGATTGTTACACACAATGTTTCTTTCGTTTTTAGTCATTGATATGTCCTTCTGTCGTCGCCCTCCTATGTCTCTTCTTTTTTCAATATTGTGTTCATTACTAACGAAAGTCCAATGTTTCAGGGAGTCGATGGAGCATTAGTCCAAGAAGAAGCGGGAGCATGCAGTTACGGGTCGGCGCAACAGCTTGCAGAAGTGTGCACCACAGTTACATCGTCCCTTGATGTTCTTATGCATTTCGAGGTATGGATACTGACAGTTCGATCAAGCGAAATCATATGACGTGATTACATCCGCTATACTTCCTTCTTTATTAACGCAAGTACTATGTTTCAGGGAGATGACGGAGCTTCTTCTACAAGAACATCACCCCTAGTAGTTGATGCAGATCTCTGGGTGGTGACACTTCCAACGATCGAGCAAATCGAATCATATTTACATATCCATTATTTATTTTAGACAACTGATCATTTGAGCAGGTCTATTTAGATGAGCCGTTGACGCCTGCACAAAGTTTATGTTCTTTTTAACAAAATAGAAAACCATACTAATGCAATTACTGTGTTTCAGGGAGGTACTGAAGCATCATCTTCAATAATATCATCAATGGAAGTCTATGAGGAGCCCGAGGTATGGATCTTGACAGTTCCATCTAACTAGCTCAACAATGCGTGAATAATTGTCGTTTGAATGTTCTACACAAAGCGTTCATTCGTGTTTTGCTATTGAGATGTACGTGGGTATTGGTCCCCAAGTACATTTTGTGTTTTCGATATTATTATACATACTAATGAAAGTTCTATTTTTCAGGGAGTCGATGGAGCGTCAGTGCGTGATGGATGTGCTTATCATGAAAATATAGTCGTTGCAGCGCAAGAGGAAGTGGAGACATGCACACACGAGTCGGAGCAACAGCGTCCTGATGTTGAAGTTCGAGGCAAGAAAGTTTCAAAGAAAAGAAAGCAAAAGAAGGTTAGTGGCCTGGGCACTATTGTCAGATACCGAAGCTTCCTCCCCCAACTCCTCACCTGTTTCTTCCGGAATGGGTTCTGTAAGAGTAGCCTCTGATCTCTTCTGATCCCTCTTCCTTGTGGGAGTCTTGTCCTTTGGTGCTCGGGCCTTTTTATCGTACAGATAGGGTCTGTCCCCTCCGGAGGCCACCTTGGCAGAGATAATCCCTGACCGCGGGGATCCCCAGGGGGCCAGTCCTAGATTCAGGGAAAAAGCACTAAGGCAGAAAAAACCCTGTTCCCAATTGGGTTCTGCTGGGTGGCAATTAGAACTCCTCTCTTCCAATTATGAAAGTTCCATTTGCAGCAGGCAAGGAAGTCCGATAGACTTGAGAACAAACTCCTCCGCTGATGAATGCTCAGTGTATCCAGGAGAAGTGGAATAATAGAACAGGAGATATAAGAAGCTACTAGAACCAGTGGTTAAGACTAAACAGAATGACAGAGAAAAGTATTAGAAAGGATAAGTAGGTAAAGAATGAAAGAACCCATACAAAGCAGACCGCGAAGACGAACCATTAGGAAGAAGGAAGAAGTATAGAAAGAAACCCACTCACCAGTTTAGAAATGCTCCTTAAGGTCCCAGTGAGCAAGGCTAGCTCGCAAAAACAGAGTGACGGCACCGGTAGCAATATACCCCCGGTACCTACAAGAATTGAAAAGACCAAAAGTGCTCAAAGAATAAAGGCAAGAGTAAGTAAGCACGGCACGGCCCAAAGCAAGCCGATACCGCGTATAGTGCAGTAGAATTTGGGCTGAGGAATACAGAAGGGAATCACACAGAAGGCGAAAATAGGAAGCCGGAACGGATGAATTACACGAGAGAATCTCCACACGAACCGAGCGCTGGTAAACAGATACAACGCGTCGGTTTGTGGGAGGAGTCAGCCTATAAAGGGTCGGCGGCCATCTTGGGTGAGATCGGCGGCCATCTTGGGTGAGGACTGGAGAGTGATCGATCGGCGGCCATCTTGGGTGAGGACTGGAGCGTGATCAAAGCTTCCAGCGCTTCCACAGCCTCCAATTCCTGACAGTATACCCCCTCTTTCTCGGGGCGCCCCCGGGTTTGCCCGGATGGAGTTGATGGAACTTCTGCACCAGACGCGGGGCGTGTAAATGACCCACAGGTTCCCACGTCCTCTCTGCTACTGGATAGTTCTTCCAATGGACCAGATAGTACAACCGCCTTTTGCGGGACTTAGAATCCACCAGATGAGACACCTCGTATTCTTCAGGTGTTGGTTTCACTCGGGCTCGTGTACGGATTACAGGTCTCTTGAAAGGATCCTCCTTATGTTCTTTGAGAAGGGAGACATGAAAGACAGGATGTATCCTTCTGAGGTATTCTGGCATCCTGAGTTTATAAGCAACTGGATTGATTTGTTGTATGATGGAAAATGGCCCAAGGAAACGAGAGGAGAACTTCCCCCTATGAACCCACTTGGGTAGGAATCTGGTGGATAACCAGACTAATTGTCCCACCTTCCAGCTGGGATGGGCTCTCCGACCCTTGTCGGCCCATCTCTTTTGTGAAAGTTGACTTGCTTGGTGTGCCTCCTTAGCGAGTTTGTGAGCTTCTTGCAAGTCCTGTAGAATCGTATCCAGAGTTGGAATCTTGGTTGAAGGCGGACTGAGCCCGGGCAGGTGTTGAGGATGGTAGCCATAGGTACAATAGAAAGGACTCATCTGGATCGAGGTGTGAAGTGAGTTGTTGTAGGCGAATTCCGCTTGCGGGAGAAAGCGATACCATTCTTCCTGCTGGGGACTACAAAAACACCTGAGATACTGCTCTAGATTGGCATTGAGTCTCTCAGTTTGGCCGTTGCTTTGAGGATGGTATCCTGAGGAAAGAGCCTTATGAATCCCGAGAACCTGGCAGAGGGAAGACCAAAATTTTGAGGTAAATTGTGGTCCTCTGTCCGAAACTATGGTCTTAGGTAGACCATGTAGACGGACTATGTCTTGGAGAAATGTTGCAGCCATCTCTGAGGCCGAAGGCACTTGCTTGAAGGCGGAGAAATGTGCCAGCTTGCTAAAGGAATCAACCGTCACCATGATCGTGGTCATTCCGTATGAAGGAGGCAGATCCACAATAAAGTCAGTGGATAAGTGTTCCCATGGGCGATCCGGTAAGGAGTGTTGGTGTAATAACCCCAGAGGTTTTCCTGTTTGATGTTTGTTGGAAGCACATATTGAACAGGTAGAGACATACTGACCTACATCCCTTCGTAGGGTAGGCCACCAGAATCCTCTCCGGACCAAATCAAAAGTCTTCCTAATACCAGAATGCCCTGTCAGGGGGGTGTCATGACACCAAGAAAGTATCTGTTCTTGCAGCTTCTTTGTGGGGATATAGAGGGCTCCTTCATGATAAAACAACCCGTCCTTTTCCTGTTTAGTAGATAGCGGAAATTCCGCACACGTCTGATAATGAGGGATTAGATCTTGAAGAAACGAAACCGTAGAAGCCAACACAGTGAGATGTGGTAAAACCAGTTCATGTCCTATATAGGATCCGGATGGATCTCCTAGGCTTCTAGATAAGGCGTCTGCCTTCTTGTTTTCTGTGCCTGGTATGTAAGTCATCATGAAGTCGTATTGTAGGAAAAAATACGCCCATCTGGCATGTCTGGCGTTGGAACATTCCAATTGTTGTAAGACCCGTAGGTTGCGGTGGTCAGTTCGAATAGTGAAAGGATGTGTGGCTCCTTGCAGGAGGTGTCTCCATTCTTGGCAGGCCAGCTTTATTGCCAAAAGTTCCTTTTCGATAACCGAGTAGTTTCGCTCACTACTAGTTAAAGTCTTGGAATAGTATGCGATCGGATGTTCATAGCTGTCTTCTGCCTCTTGAAGTAATACTGCCCCTACTGCCCCCGTAGAAGCATCAGTTTCCAGAATAAAGGGCTTAGTCTGATCTGGTTGAACCAAGATGGGTGCTGTAGAAAAGCAATCCTTTAAAAAGTCGAATGCTTTTCGAGGTTCGCCGTCAAAAGCAAATCTAACACCCTTCTTCAACAAGGAGGTCAGAGGGAGTACTTTTTTGGAATAATTGGGAATGAACCTCCTATAAAAATTTGCCAAGCCTAGAAACCCTTGCAGTTCCTTGATGTTGGTAGGATCTTTCCAGTTTCTTATGGCCTTTACCTTATTAGCATCCATTTCAACGCCTTCCTTGGACAATACGAAACCCAAGTAGGACACCCTCTTGGATTCAAATGAACACTTCTCTGGTTTTACTAGCAGATAGTGAGACTGCAAACGTTGTAAAACTAGTCGGACCAATGATCTGTGCTCAGACAAGGACTTGGAGTAGATCAGGATGTCGTCCAGGTACACCACTACCGACACAAACAGCATGTCAGCGAAAACCTTGTCCATGTACCTTTGGAAGACGGCTGGTGCGTTTACTAGGCCAAAGGGCATCACACAATATTCATAGAGCCCGAATGGGGTGCGAAAAGCCGTCTTCCACTCGTCTCCTTGTCTGATTCGCAAGAGGTGATAGGCGCCTCTCAGGTCAAGCTTCGTGAAGTACTCAGCCCCTTGTACAGCCTCCAAGACGTCCCGAATCAAGGGCATGGGATATCTATCCCGGACAGTGACCTTGTTGAGACCCCTGTAGTCTATACAAGGACGAAGTTCTGTCGAGTCCTTTTTTGGAATGAAGAAAAGGGAGGCCCCACATGAAGATTTGGATTCTTGAATGAGTCCGTTCTGCAAATTTGCATCTAGATACTCTCTTAACGCCTTCCTTTCCGGTAGTGACAAAGGGTACATTCTTCCGAACGGTACTACTGCTTCCGGTATTAGATCGATACAGCAATCCTCTGTTCTATGGGGTGGTAGTTGTCTAGGAATTATGTCCATGAATACCTCTGAAAAGTCCTGGTAATGTAAGGGTACTGAGGCCACTGTGACTGGCTTCTGGATACTTCTCCTGCGGTCTATGGTGTGGGGAGCGTTACACAAGGTCATACAGTGTTTTTCACAGAACTTAGAATTGAAAGAAACTCGGTTTGCAGTCCAATCTATGTGAGGGTTGTGTCTTCTTAACCAAGGAATCCCTAATACCAATGGAAAATGAGCAGCTCGGATCTGATCAAACACCAGGAACTCTTCATGTTGACCTAACCTCACCCTTAATGGAACAGTTTCCAATGTGATGGGTCCGGAAGACAAGGGTCTACCATCAACCCCTTCTACCGGAATCGGGGTGATCTTGGTTTTGGCGGGTACCAAGTGCTCTGTAGCCCACTTGGAGTCGATGAAGTTTCCCGCTGCTCCACAATCCAACATGGCGAACACCTCTGTGGGAGCTTCTTCTGTTAACCATAGGTCCACTCTGAACACCATTAAACTGTTATCTTCCGGGGTATTCACTGCTCTTGTGTAGCTGCAAGGGTGCTTGTTACCTCCCCCGAGACTTCCCTTGCTAAAGATCGGGGGCGGAAGTTTCCCTGTCGACGAGGAGGGACTTCAGTGCATTCTCTCAACAAATGTGTCGAAGAGCCACAGTACATGCATAGACCTGCCTCTCTCCTCCTTCTTCTTTCTTCTGGCGTCAGAGGACCACGGGCAGCTCCAATCTGCATAGGCTCATCTATAGCAGGGTTGGCTCTAGGTGGAGGAGTAGGGTTAGGTTGTGAGAAGCTTCGGTTTCTTCTTCTCTCAGATCTTCTTTCTTGCAGACGAGATTCAATCTGAAGGGACAATGTCACTAGCTCCTGAAAAGATGCAGGACGGGCTACTCTGGCTAGTTCATCTTTGATCTCGTCCTGGAGACCTCTTCTGTAGATGGTTTGCTGGGCGGAATCAGGCCAATCTGCCTTGGCTGCTAGCCTCTGGAAGCGAGTTAAATAGGTTTGGACGTCTGTATTTCCTTGTTTGATGTCTAGGATTGCTTCCAAGGATGAATAGAATATTTCTGGCCTATCAAACCTTTCACTGAAAAGTTCCGTAAAACGGTCATAATCACTCAGAAGGGGATCGTTTCGGGTGACAATGGGTGTAGCCCATGAAAGAGCATTTCCGGTAAGATTGGCTATAATGAACCCAACCTTTGATCTGGCTGTCTCAAAGGCGTGAGGTCGGAAGGCGAAATACACCCTGCAAGCGTCAAGGAATTCCTTCAGATCTCCTGGATGTCCGTTGTATTTGCCAAAGGAAAAGGGCATCGTAGGCAGGTCCCCGCGATCATCCCGATGTAGCACCACTTGCTGTCGGAGGGCTACGTTCTCTGTTCGCAGGGCCTGCACCTCCATAGTAAGGTTCTGCAGAGCAGCCACCAACTCCTGATACTGCTCGAGCGACGCCATGAAGGATCTTGGGCGTTGTATTCTGTCAGATACCGAAGCTTCCTCCCCCAACTCCTCACCTGTTTCTTCCGGAATGGGTTCTGTAAGAGTAGCCTCTGATCTCTTCTGATCCCTCTTCCTTGTGGGAGTCTTGTCCTTTGGTGCTCGGGCCTTTTTATCGTACAGATAGGGTCTGTCCCCTCCGGAGGCCACCTTGGCAGAGATAATCCCTGACCGCGGGGATCCCCAGGGGGCCAGTCCTAGATTCAGGGAAAAAGCACTAAGGCAGAAAAAACCCTGTTCCCAATTGGGTTCTGCTGGGTGGCAATTAGAACTCCTCTCTTCCAATTATGAAAGTTCCATTTGCAGCAGGCAAGGAAGTCCGATAGACTTGAGAACAAACTCCTCCGCTGATGAATGCTCAGTGTATCCAGGAGAAGTGGAATAATAGAACAGGAGATATAAGAAGCTACTAGAACCAGTGGTTAAGACTAAACAGAATGACAGAGAAAAGTATTAGAAAGGATAAGTAGGTAAAGAATGAAAGAACCCATACAAAGCAGACCGCGAAGACGAACCATTAGGAAGAAGGAAGAAGTATAGAAAGAAACCCACTCACCAGTTTAGAAATGCTCCTTAAGGTCCCAGTGAGCAAGGCTAGCTCGCAAAAACAGAGTGACGGCACCGGTAGCAATATACCCCCGGTACCTACAAGAATTGAAAAGACCAAAAGTGCTCAAAGAATAAAGGCAAGAGTAAGTAAGCACGGCACGGCCCAAAGCAAGCCGATACCGCGTATAGTGCAGTAGAATTTGGGCTGAGGAATACAGAAGGGAATCACACAGAAGGCGAAAATAGGAAGCCGGAACGGATGAATTACACGAGAGAATCTCCACACGAACCGAGCGCTGGTAAACAGATACAACGCGTCGGTTTGTGGGAGGAGTCAGCCTATAAAGGGTCGGCGGCCATCTTGGGTGAGATCGGCGGCCATCTTGGGTGAGGACTGGAGAGTGATCGATCGGCGGCCATCTTGGGTGAGGACTGGAGCGTGATCAAAGCTTCCAGCGCTTCCACAGCCTCCAATTCCTGACAACTATATTATGTTGTTTTTCACTGTTAATAGTTCAATGCTGTAAGTTGTGTTTAAACTGAACATCCCTTTTCCAATCTGTCCTCTAGTTGCGAGTGGGTGTACGAACTAGATCTACACAGACAGTGAAGCGAACGAGAGATGTTGCTTGTCAAACCTTTTGGCAGGGACTTGAGACTGGAGATGCATCGTGCCAATGGGAAGAATATGAAGTGATTGACAACGGAGCTATACCACCACCAGCCATTGATAGTGAATGTCCTCCTGGTAGTTCGGATGCAGTCGGAGATCAATTTACAGAATCCACACCCGCAAAAACTAAGACCGCGAGAAAGTTGAAGAAATTGTTTTATTCACCCATCGCCGGAGAAGGAACAGATGTTGCAATGGAAGAGAATGAAGTGGACGACAATGAAACACCATCAATATCACTGAACATAGCGGAAGACGATATCAGAGATTCTACCTTTCATGTGAGTGACATGTCCTCAACGTTACAGGCCGAACCAGCTGGGATGCAGAGTGACAGTATAAGGAAAGAGGCCAAATACATTGTATTCGATAGTTGTTTGATTGATATTATTATTCGGATGAAATGTGGGCATTCGGTTGGTGGGGAAGTATGTGGGGAGCCATTGATTAATGTGACTCGTGCAATTCGAGGCACTAACCTTAAAATACATGCCACCTGTACAAAATATCATCCTTTCTCATGGTCTGCACAACCCATGCTGGGGCAACTGCCAGCAGGCAATCTACTTTGTGCAGCGGCTGCACTTTTTAGTGGTTCAAGTTTTAAAAAGTTAGAGTCTTTCTTTCAGTTTGTGGGAATCCATTTCATTGCGAAAACTCAGTTCTACAAATACCAAACCGATTATCTATTTCCAGCCATTAGCGAAGCTTGGAGAATGGAAAAAATGTCTATTGATAGTACATTCGCGGGCAAACGGTTCAGGCTAGCCGGTGATGGACAGTGCGACAGCCCAGGATTTTCAGCCAAGTACTGCACCTACCACTTTCAGGACATGGAAAGTAAGAAAATTGTGAGTTCGGTGGTCGTGCAGGTGTCACAAAGTACATCCTCAGTGGCCATGGAGAAAGTTGGCTTTGTAGCATCATTGCAAGAACTACAATCGCGGGGAATGGTGATCGACCTGATAGCCACGGACAGACACGTTTCAATTGCCAAGACAATGAGAGAAGAGTACAAAAATATAAATCACCAATTTGACGTTTGGCATCTTGCAAAAACAATCAATAAAAAAATGTCGGCTGCAGGTAAAAAAAAAGATATGCAAGGTATTTCACAGTGGTCCAAGTCAATCAGCAACCATCTTTGGTGGAGCTCAAAAACATGTGGAGGGTCGTTGGAAATTCTACTGGAAAAATGGCGGTCAGTAATGCTACACTGTACCAACGTTCACCGTTGGAACACAAACCAACATTTCCACAATTGTGAACATGGCCATTTGTCCACAGAGGAGGCACGGAAGAAGAAGTGGTTGATTCCTTCATCACCCACTCACAAAGCCATTGAAAAGATTGTATTTGATAAAACTATAAATAGAGATTTGAGGGGACTCACGGAATTCTGCCACACAGGAGATTTGGAGGTGTTCCACAATATGTGCCTAAAGTACCGGCCAAAACGATTGCATTTTGGCATGGAGGGCATGATAAATCGGACTCTTCTAGCGGTCTTGGCACATAACCATAATGTTGGCCGTCAACAAAGTAGGACGACCGGAACTTTAGGGACGCTTCGCTACAATAAGGCCTTCACTAAAAGAAGTAAACAATGGGTGATCAAACCAGTGTTTGAGGATATGCAATATGAGTTTATTGAGAGACTTATTGTTGATGTCCTAGATAGGCACATACATGGAGTTGTGAATGAACCTGTGCAGGGGACAACTGCATTGCCACCCAACATTGCCTCTGTTCCATGTCCACCTAAAGAAGAGCTCATTGAGAAATACACATCACGGTTTAAATGATTGTAATTTGATTGTCTGTTCTCTCGAGTCTCCTCATGTCGCAGGCCCATTGAATATGTGTATCTATGTAATGTGTAAATAAAAGTGATTGCTCAGTGTACATGCAATGTGTCTCTCTACCCTTGCCCCTCCCTTCACCGTGCAGTAGTGCGAACCACCCGGGTTTCACCTGTGACTTTGCTCTCGAGTCTCCTCATGTCGCAGGCCCATTGAATATGTGTAGCTATGTATTGTGTAAATAAAAGTGATTGCACAGTGTACATGCAATGTGTCTATCCAACCTTGTTCATTTGCGCATTAAATTAAACCAAACAGTAATATAAATCATTTTTCAAAAAATATAGAATGTCTCCGTATTTATGGTTCTCTGAGGATGCAAAGCACGCAGACAAAATGCAAAGATGGAGTGTAAATTTCAAGTCCTGTGAGATGGCCTTACACTGAATGTAGCTAACTAGGAATGTGTGCTCGTTCAAAGTGAAGGTCAGCTGCTTTGATTTTTTGCTCGGGTGCCGGAATGGCCCACGACTCAGTATAAGGTTCTATTGTTATTTGACCTTGACAGGCCGGGACCATCCCGAAAGACTTCTTTTTGGGGGTGTGGTGCAATAACATAAGAAACGATAATGAATAAAATTTCAGAAACGATAGCCATTTAATGTTCGTTCGTTAGAAGAAATAACGTCGGCATAGAAGGAGTGGTATTTCGGGGCTGCCCTACGCACAGAAACAATGGAAAATGCAAATATAATGTAAGTAACTCTTTAGATGAGTTTATACCGCAATTTAAACATGTTCGTTCTATGTGGCATATTGTTTTGTACCGCGCACTATCTTGAGGAGAACCATCTCCTTTTACGGAAGCACCTCAAAACCTTCCTCTTTGCTTCTGCTTTCTCTCTCCCTCTCCCCTGCTACAACTGGTCCACTGTCTGCGACCTCGGTCCTGGGCCCTTCCACTCTCCACCTGCACTGCCTCCCTGTCAACCCCTGCACTGGGGGACTGTCTCAGTATCCTACAGCCCCCCCTTGACGTATAATACCCAGTTGCACTGTCCTAGCTATGAAATAATTTCCCGACCTAATATATTGTCAGAAAGCACCCAAGTATTAACTGAAAAGGATACGGTACTCAAAAGGATACAGGTGGTAGGGTCTTCCGGATCCCTGTTCACGCGTTTTGATAGTTGTGAAGTCAAGTTAAGACCTTCCAAATGATACAACTCTCTGACCGGTAAAACAGGCAGAGCGATGGATCACTGGAAAGGGCGTGGGTAAGGTATAGGAAGTCAGCCTTGAGTCTAGGGCAGAACGAATCCAGCAGAGTCTCTTGAGAAATCCAAGGTAGAACAAACGACAAGGAAGGGAAGATTAGTAAGGGAGACTTATCCCGAACGGAACGAGGCTCACGCTAGATACCGGGTTGATGCACCACAGGATAGCGTCCAAAGTACTGTTCACTGTCACCTTCCAATTTGAAAAGCTTCCTTCCCACGTAGAGTAAAGTATAGAAATGAATCACTCCCCCTGTTAATATCACAGGTGCAGGAGTTGGAAATAGCGCTCCTTTTAAGGTATAAACAAAGTTCACGCGGTTATGTACAGCCGCGAAGAAAAGAGCGCGTGCGTGTGGATTTACACGCGATTAGGATTCACGCAGTCCAGGCCAGCAGCGCTTGAAGATAGCGTGCGCGTGTGGATTTTACACGCGAGCAGGATTCACGCAGTCCAGGCCAGCAGCGCTCGAAGACAATATATGCGTGTGGATTTTACACGCGAGCAGGATTCACGCAGTCCAGACCAGCAGCGCTCTAAGACAATATATGCGTGTGGATTTTACACGCGAGCAGGATTCACGCAGTCCAGGCCAGCAGCGCTCGAAGACAATATATGCGTGTGGATTTTACACGCGAGCAGGATTCACGCAGTCCAGGCCAGCAGCGTTCGAAGACGATATATGCGTGTGGATTTTACACGCGAGCAGGATTCACGCAGTCCAGGCCAGCAGCGCTCGAAGACAATATATGCGTGTGGATTTTACACGCGAGCAGGATTCACGCAGTCCAGGCCATCAGCGTTCGAAGACGATATATGCGTGTGGATTTTACACGCGAACAGGATTCACGCAGTCCAGTCCAGTAGCGCTTGAAGATAGCGTGCGCGTGTGGATTTACACGCGACCAAACAGCTCCAGGAATCAGCGTGTGACGGAAACACGCTATAGAAGGCCCAATAAGTAGCTATAGTAACCTGCAAGGATGCAGACCGGAGGTTCAGCTACACAACGCCAAATGATTCGATCAGAAGCAGCGAGTGCAGTTTCCACGCTGCTTAAATACGTAATGCCGTAGTTCACGTGACGAAGCAGAGTACACGTGGAGTTAGCGACGTGAAAAGTGCAAACGTCGTTTTCCCGGCAGCGTATCGAACAACCGCCATTTGGAATAGAACGGTCTAGCTGTTCTACGAGCGTAGGAGGTAGGACCACGTCCAGCATGCATGACAGTGCCATCCCCCAAAGGGGCAACCTCTCCCCTTCTCGCGTGAAAACGCTTCAACAAAGCAGGAGCATGAATGTTAGAAAGAGGTTCCCAGGACCTATCTTCGGGACCATAGCCCTTCCAGTCCACCAGATAAAACGGCCTACCAGAACGTAGTCTCATATCCAGTATGTCCTGTACTTCGTATTCATCCGAACCCCGCACAGAAACAGCAACAGGCCGGACAGGCAATCTAGTAGCTTCAGAACATGGCTTAATGAGTGACACGTGGAACACGGGATGCACTCGCCATCGTTGTGGCAAAGCCAGACGGACATCAGCCGGATTAATCACCTGGAGCACTACATATGGACCGATGTATTTAGGCAACAATTTCTTTTTGCCTGGAATTCTCAGGTTCTTAGTGGACAGCCATACTTTCATACCAGCCTTGTAGACGGGTGCGGGTATTCTATGAGCATCGGCATAGAACTTGTCGCGTTTTTTAGCCAGCTCTAATTGCTGCTTCACTTTCCTCTGTAATATCTTCAGATCACGAAAGGTACGGCCTGCGGCAGGAGTATCCAAAGACAAGCTGGAATCCAGAGGTATTGATCGGGGGTGCTGTCCATAAAGCGCATAGAATGGTGAAGTGCCTATGGCACTATGATAGGAGTTGTTATAGGCAAATTCAGCTGCCGGCAGGACCGTGAGCCAATCCGATTGGTACTGCAGACATAGACACCGCAGATATTGTTCCATAGTGCAGTTGACCCTTTCGGTCTGTCCATCAGTTTGAGGGTGGTAAGCACTGGACATTCTATCATCAATCAGTAATGCAGAGGTAAGTGCTCTCCAAAAGTGTGACGCAAACTGTGAGCCCCTGTCTGTAATGATTACTGACGGTAGACCAAAGAAACGAAATACATGTCGGATGAATAGGTCAGCCAGAACAGCAGCGGTTGGTAAACCCATACAGGGAATATAAAGAGCCAATTTAGTGAAATAATCCACTACAACCCATATGGTATCGTATTCCTGGTTTGGTGGGAGTTCTACCACAAAGTCCATAGATATCATGTCCCATGGTTTGTTAGGGACAGGTAGGGATTGGAGTAAGCCCACTGGTTTACCAGGAGTGCTTTTACATTGGATGCATACAGAACAAGTTGATACGTGATCTATAACATCTTTTGACATGGACGGCCACCAGCACCATCTTTTGAGTAGTTCTAGTGTCTTCTTCCGTCCAGGATGGGCTGCGATCAAAGAATCATGATTCCACTTGAGGGCTTTATTCCGCGTTGAAGACGTCGGTAGGTAGAGCACTCCTTGTGTGAATGGCAAACCGTTATGTACGTCCAGATTCATATCCTGGATAACTTGTGGATGATTTTTTACCCACTCTTGTACTTCGGTTTTTAAGGATGGTTGAACAGAACAGCTACATATTACATGATCTGCCAACAACTGACTCTGTACTTGTGCTTCTTCCTTCGCCTCTTCACCCATACGAGACAACGCATCCGACTTAACGTGTTCTCGGGCAGGACGATATGTGACCTGGAAATCGTATTGGGCAAAAAAGACATGCCATCTGGCCTGTCGGGCCGTAAGGCATTTCATGGATTTGAATGCTTGAAGATTCCTATGGTCAGAGTACACTTACACCTGATGTTTGGCCCCAAGAAGATGATGACGCCATTCTCGGAAGGCATCTTTGATAGCCAGCAGTTCCCGCTCAGTGACGGTGTAGTTTCGTTCATATGGGGTAAGTTTGCGAGAGAAGAAAGCCACTGGGTGCTCCTCCTTGGTTTCAGTGCAAACTTGTGAGAGTACCGCTCCAGTAGCGACACTGGATGCATCCGCTTCAACGATAAACTGGCGATCTGGATCTGGATGTTGGAGCACGGGTGCAGTGGTAAATGCTTCCTTCAACTTTTCGAATGATGCTTGGGCATTCGAGTTCCAACAGAAAGGAACTTTAGAACTAGTCAAGGCCGTCAAAGGAGCTACTGTTTTGGAGAAGGAATGAATAAATCTGCGATAAAAATTCGCAAAGCCTAAGAAAGACTGTAATGACTTGACATTGTACGGAACCGGCCAATTCAATATGGCCTTCACCTTGGAACGGCTCATTCGAGCCCCTAGATTGGTAATGTCATAGCCCAGGAATTCCACTTCCTGTGAATGAAAGACGCATTTCTCGGCTTTCACATAAAGTAGGTTCTCCCTGAGTCTTTGTAGGACTGTAGAAACGTGTTTGACGTGTTCCAAAATAGATGACGAATAGATCAAAATGTCATCCAGATAAATCACCACAAACTGGTCCATTATGTCCCTGAATATATCATTCATGAAGAATTGAAAAGTGGCGGGAGCGTTGCACAGACCAAAAGGCATCACCAAATACTCGTAAAGACCATACCGTGTCTTGAAAGCGGTCTTCCATTCGTCGCCTTCACGAATGCGAACTAAATTGTATGCTCCTCGCAAGTCCAATTTGGTGAAGTAACTGGAAGTACCTAATTGATCCAATAGAACGTTTATCAGTGGTAAAGGATATTGGTTTTTTATGGTGATGTCGTTAAGTGCCCTGTAATCTATACAAGGCCTTAGATCTCCCTCTTTCTTCGGAACAAAAAATAGAGGAGACGCAGCAGGCGATTGTGATGGCCGTATGAAACCCATCGCTAAAGCTTTGTCAATGTATTCTTTCAACACAGCGTCTTCTTTTGGGGTCAGTGAATACAAACGGCCTGTAGGGATTTTGGCACCAGGAATCAATTCAATAGGACAGTCGTACTGTCGATGGGGAGGCAATTGTTCTGCCTGGCCCTTGTCAAAGACATCAGCATACTCAGCGTATTCGCATGGTATGGTAGTGTCGCTTTGATGAACCACGCTGATAGTTGAAGCTCCCACCATAGAGGCTAACATGTGTTGCTTGTTTGACACCTCCTGACTGGTAAAGCAATGTTCATTGCAATGAATCGAAGGATACTGGAGCAATCCCGAAACCCAGTCAACGGCGGGATTGTGAAGGGTTAACCATGCAAGACCAAGTATGATCTCGTACTGCGGAGCGGCTATGACATCGAAGACGATTTCTTCCGAATGATTATTCGATAATGTCATTTGAACAGATACCGTCTCCTGGGTTACCATACCAGAAGTCAAAACAGATCCGTCCACGGTATTAACCGTTTCAGGTTTGTTCTTGTTTACAAGGGGTATGGAACAATTCTTGGCATATGTGATGTCTATGTAATTGTTGGTGGCTCCGGAATCAACCATGGCCTTGGAAACCAATTCTCGTTCACCACAACGTAACGTCACCTCAATAATTACGGGTGCGTGTTTAGGAATGGTACTGGAGTCCGATAAAACACTCGACATAGGGACCCCTGCTATTGTCGAGTTTTGGCGTTTCCCGAACGCTTGATGGGTTTTTTAGGACATGTCGCCAATAAATGCTCAGAAGAGCCGCAATACATACATAAATGGTTCTTTCTTCGGTTCTCTCGTTCTGTATTGGGCAACCGGCCTCTCACGACGCCAATCTGCATGGGTTCGGGGTCGTTAGAGAGGACTGCCGGTGTCTCTGAACGCCCCGAGGCTTGCATGAAAGGCTTTTTCTCTCCTTTCCGAGCATTCCTTCGGGCATCGATTTGTAAAACCAAATCGAGCAACTCTGTGAATCCCGTAGGAACCACCGGAACTGTGGATAAGGCATCTTTCAGTTCTTCTGAAAGACCCTTGTAGAAAACAGCCGTTTTCTTGCCGTCAGGCCATTGAGTTTCGGCTGTTAGTTGATTGAACCGGGCAATGTAAGGCAAAAGAGGCTGATTGCCTTGCTGTAGATTAAGTAATTCCAGATCCATGGCTTGAGTGGCATAACGCATGTCAAAGACTTTACTCATAGCAGCCAAGAGATCGTCACAGTCGTACAACAAAGGGCTATTAGTTTCCAACAAAGGGTTAGCCCAAGCAGCAGCTGTGCCCCCTAAATGGGAAAGCACGAATGCTGCTTTTGTGGTTAGGTCAGGAAACGATGTAGGACGGCAAAGAAAATGGAGTCGGCACTGATTAACGAAGGTTCTATAGGTTTTGGGATCACCTGTGAACCGTTCCGGAGGGGCAAAGGGAAACTCAGTGGGCATAACCACATTGATAGTTTCCTGTGGGGGTGTCATAGTCCCCGATCCAGATGCAGTGGCCATTGGAACCTGTGCTCCCTGAGGACTACCGTGCATGGCGTCTTGCATAACGTCCATACGGTGCCGTAACATGTCCTGTGCCGTAACCATTTCATTTCTCAAATCGCTGATCAACTGAGTCAAAACAGCTAAAGGATCCGTACCCTCCATGGCTTCTGATTCTGTCAGAAAGCACCCAAGTATTAACTGAAAAGGATACGGTACTCAAAAGGATACAGGTGGTAGGGTCTTCCGGATCCCTGTTCACGCGTTTTGATAGTTGTGAAGTCAAGTTAAGACCTTCCAAATGATACAACTCTCTGACCGGTAAAACAGGCAGAGCGATGGATCACTGGAAAGGGCGTGGGTAAGGTATAGGAAGTCAGCCTTGAGTCTAGGGCAGAACGAATCCAGCAGAGTCTCTTGAGGAATCCAAGGTAGAACAAACGACAAGGAAGGGAAGATTAGTAAGGGAGACTTATCCCGAACGGAACGAGGCTCACGCTAGATACCGGGTTGATGCACCACAGGATAGCGTCCAAAGTACTGTTCACTGTCACCTTCCAATTTGAAAAGCTTCCTTCCCACGTAGAGTAAAGTATAGAAATGAATCACTCCCCCTGTTAATATCACAGGTGCAGGAGTTGGAAATAGCGCTCCTTTTAAGGTATAAACAAAGTTCACGCGGTTATGTACAGCCGCGAAGAAAAGAGCGCGTGCGTGTGGATTTACACGCGATTAGGATTCACGCAGTCCAGGCCAGCAGCGCTTGAAGATAGCGTGCGCGTGTGGATTTTACACGCGAGCAGCATTCACGCAGTCCAGGCCAGCAGCGCTCGAAGACAATATATGCGTGTGGATTTTACACGCGAGCAGGATTCACGCAGTCCAGACCAGCAGCGCTCGAAGACAATATATGCGTGTGGATTTTACACGCGAGCAGGATTCACGCAGTCCAGGCCAGCAGCGCTCGAAGACAATATATGCGTGTGGATTTTACATGCGAGCAGGATTCACGCAGTCCAGGCCAGCAGCGTTCGAAGACGATATATGCGTGTGGATTTTACACGCGAGCAGGATTCACGCAGTCCAGGCCAGCAGCGCTCAAAGACAATATATGCGTGTGGATTTTACACGCGAGCCGGATTCACGCAGTCCAGGCCAGCAGCGTTCGAAGACGATATATGCGTGTGGATTTTACACGCGAACAGGATTCACGCAGTCCAGTCCAGTAGCGCTTGAAGATAGCGTGCGCGTGTGGATTTACACGCGACCAAACAGCTCCAGGAATCAGCGTGTGACGGAAACACGCTATAGAAGGCCCAATAAGTAGCTATAGTAACCTGCAAGGATCCAGACCGGAGGTTCAGCTACACAACGCCAAATGATTCGATCAGAAGCAGCGAGTGCAGTTTCCACGCTGCTTAAATACGTAATGCCGTAGTTCACGTGACGAAGCAGAGTACACGTGGAGTTAGCGACGTGAAAAGTGCAAACGTCGTTTTCCCGGCAGCGTATCGAACAACCGCCATTTGGAATAGAACGGTCTAGCTGTTCTACGAGCGTAGGAGGTAGGACCACGTCCAGCATGCATGACATATATAAAATGAATAATTTTAATAAAGATCTGATGGTGAGACTAATTTCATTTTTTATATTTTTCAAACAGGTACATCCTTCATTATTGCATGTGTCACGAGTACCAGACACCGGCGGATGGGTTTTTCAACCACCAGTTGCTTCTCCGCGTGAACAACGTTACCACCCTGACCATTTTATGGGACGATCGCCAAGTACAAGTATGCCCTTACGCGGTACTAACGGCTAGATGCAACATACAGACCTTTGTGGTGGCCTAGTGCCTCGTTGTTGGAACAGCCATGCGATTATCAGTGCGACCGAAGAGCTTATTTTATCGTAAACCAACACCCTGTGTACTGCACACGAACATCGCTTGCCTCAAGACGAACTATTTTGGATCGAGAGCAAAGAAAAATGCAAATCGCTGAATATTCTCTAAACATTTGATGTCCAATAAATGTACTTTGCCAAGTGTACAATCTTGCCGTTTGCTTTTAAACCACAGTTTCATATTCCGAATTGTGGCGCTGTATTGTGAGATGATCTAAGACCCTGTGTACAGCAAAGGAACATCGCGTGCCTCAAAACGAACTTTTTGGAACGTGAGCAAATAAAAATGCAAACCGCTGAATATTCTCAAAACATTTGATGTCAAATAAATGTACTTTACCAAATTTACAATCTTGCGGTTTAATTTAAAAGTACAGTTTCATATTCCCAATTGTGGCGCGCTGTGTTGTGTGAGCTCATCTGTGTTGATTTCCGGGTTCTGTGTGGAGTCGCGTAGAAGATGCCTGGGCGCGTTTGCCTACGCAGCTCAGTCACGTCACGGATAGAGGCGGGGAATATGAATGTTTTCATAAAGTCTGTTTCAGGGGCGGGGGATTTGATTTAGTGTCGCAAAAGCAGGTGAGCCAGGTCGATGGGGGGAAATGATAGGATTATCAGAAAATGGCGGCTGATTTCGAGTGCGTTAATGGACGAAAAGTCGGGTAAGGTCCATAGGAAAGTTTTCTACGATCTACCGAGTTATGCTTAAAAACACATGGCCGAACCGTAGGGACAATAAAAAAAAAGTCCCGGAACTATCCTTTAAGTACATCGAACCGTAACCAATGCCATCGCCCTTCTTGTCCCCGACAGGGTCACATACAGACAGTGACGATGGTGGGAATGCATCGCAGGCACCCCCTGCGCAGAAGAAAAAAAGGCCACAGCCTACAGAGGACACCCCCACAACATCCAGGGGAAAAGGCACAAGGCTCCATTTGCATAGTCTCAAACATCGGTCGAGCGCCACTGCCAAGGCCACACCAAAGCCAACTGCCCCACCTCCGGAGGTCCACTCACCACCACCGATCACAGCCACCGAGGGACCACCATCAGCTGCAGCCAGTTCGGCAGGAGAGGCGGCAGCCACTGCGCCATTATCTGATGTGGAGGACCCAACAGAATTCGACCTGGGCATGCACACCCCAAGCCCCCCTGGAACCTCCCAGCCATCAC
Organism: Ambystoma mexicanum; assembly: GCF_040938575.1. NCBI lineage: Eukaryota > Metazoa > Chordata > Amphibia > Caudata > Ambystomatidae > Ambystoma > Ambystoma mexicanum. The sequence continues at coordinate 965,620,526 of NC_090934.1, forward strand.
CACCACACACACCTGGCTCCAACGTCACTGGTGATGAGACCATGGGAGCTTTCAGTAGCCCCCCGGTGCCTCCATCTGTTCACCTGCCTGCATCACAATGCACACCACCAGAGCCCGACACTGCCCTTGACCTGGCCAGCATCAGCCAGCGGCAACAGGGTCTCACTGTGCTGGTTGGGCAGCACGTGGAGGAGGCTGCCCGTCTCAGGGAGGAGATTGCGGAGACATCCAGGCAGTCCAGGGAGGGGATGGAGGCATGCACAGACAGGCTGTGTGGGGAGCTCATCCGAGTTCGGGAGGTCCTCACACGTATTGCGGATGCTATGGACTGCCAATTCCCACCACCACCACCACCTGGACACCACCTGGACAGTCTGCCCCTTCTTCGTCCGCCAGTTCGCGGCATTCAAGCCCACCCCGATGCTCCGCACGCACCACCAGGCGCACCTCTAGGCAGCCTCCCAATGCTGGTTTTGGCAATGACCAATAGGGAGTTAATGTGCATGCCTGGACGCAAACATTGTGGAAGACACATGAGGGAATGTTGTGGGGGATGGGGGGAAGGGTGTGATGGGACTGTTGTGGGGGGTGGGGAGGGAAGGGTGGTGGGATGTTTGGGGACATACACATTTTCCTGTTTAAGTTCATAAATACACTGGTGTTTGAGCAAAACACAGGCCTGGACTCCTTCATTGTGTATGTGTACTTTATTGACGCCAGGGTCCATTGTGAGCTCACAAACAGACACCAGTGCATTACTAGCCATATCCAGGTGACAGTACGAGAACATGTTACTCAGAATATTTGGTTGATCAGATGCTGTCTCACAGCAAGTCCCTCCTGGCCATCCCCTCTTGCATGACCTGCATCCCCTTCACCTCCATCCTCATCACCATCATCATCCTCATCAGGTGCTTCTATTTCAACGTCAGGGTGCAGTGGCACATTCCGTCTGATACACATATTGTACAGCATGACACATGCCATGGTGATCTTGGCCACCTTGTCATGGCCATACAGGAGAGCGCCACCAGACCTGCTAACGCACCTAAACCGTGACTTCAAAAGTCCAAAAGTCTGCTCGATCACGATGCGGGTACGGGTGTGTGCACGATTGTATTCCTCTTCGTGCCTGTTCTGTGGGTTCCGTACAGGTGTGAGGAGCAACCTCTTCAGGGGATAGCCGGCATCACCTATATGGGGGAAGGAATGGGGTCCTGTTACTGTTCACCTCAAGTGTGGCCTGTTCATTTCACAAACATTGACTTGGCATTGAGATTCAAGTACACAATCAACAGCATACATGCAAATGGTCTGTGTAACTGCAATGTGCAAAGGTGGGCTCAACCCTGCAAGTAGACATGCCCCATTAATGCCTCCAACAGTAATTGACATGTCCTGTGTGAGGTCAGGCCTTAGGGGTCCCTGTGCCCAGGCAGATTTGGTACCACACTGGTGGTGTACTGCCCTTCCAACATTGACGTTGCCATGCTGAGAGGCATCACTTCAGTGGTGCTATGGGTTGGTGGTGCATTGCTATGGCTAGGGGGTATCCCTTAGCATGCATTGAAGGGCACAATGCATTATTGATGTTGTGCTGGACGAATTCAGCATGACTATGTTGACGGCATGGATGACATTTGTGTATTTTGTGGCGTGGAATGTTGTGCAGTGTGGATGTGGTTTGATGTTTCTAGACTTGGATTGTCATCTGTGTTGTGTAGCATATACTTGCATGTCCGTTCATCTCAAGTACGTTGCGGCCCTCCCAGATGGACATTGGCTTACATCTGTATGTGCATTTGGACGACAGACTAAAGGCTACACCCAGCTGGAGTATTTATCTCTCCCGCCCATCCCCCCAAGCACACCCAGTTGGAGTATCTATCTCTCCCCCCCCCCAAGCACACCCAGTTGGAGTATCTATCTCTCCCCCCCACCCCCCAAGCCTGCTACTCACCAAGTAGCCACGAACGTTGTCCCGTTTGTCGCTCCATGTAGCGGGGATAGTTGAGTTCCGCAGGACCATGGAATCATGGGTTGATCCGGGAAATCTGGCACAGCAATGTGTGATTATCTTGTTGGCGTCACATACCATTTGGACATTGATGGAGTGGAATTGCTTCCTGTTTCGGTACACTATTTCATTGTGATGTGGGACGACCAATTCCACATGTGTACAGTCGATGGCCCCGATGCAACTTGGGATGCCTGCCAATTGAAATAGAAACCGACTTTGGTGTTTGCAATCTCCTGGGCAGTCCGTGGCATGTATATGTGCTCGGGTGCATGCTTCAGGAGGGCATCGAGTACCTGGTTCAGTGTCCGTGAGAATACTGGTTGGGAGATGCCATGCATCTGCCCCACTGTATGCTGGTAGGTGCCTGTGGCCAGGAAGTGGAGCACAGTCACCACCTTCAGTAGAGGGGGGATGGCAGTTCTGATGTCTATGAGGCTCACAATGTCGTGGTGTATCATGTCCACAATGCTGGTGATGGTATCCCGGTCCAGACGGTACAGGGTGTGTATCTGCTCAGGTGTTAAGTTAAATGGACTGGCTCTGATCCTGGGAGTTGGTGGGTGCCTCTGTGGTATGTTTAGGTGCCGTGGTGGTGCTTGCTGTGCCTGTCTTGCCCTCCTCCTCCTCCTGCGTCTCCTCTGTGCTGCCTGTTGTTGTTGCAGCTGCGCTGCAATCAGGTCCTCCAGGCCATGTAATGCTGCTAGTATTGGAACCATCTTGGTGTGGGAAGGGGTGTGGTGTGCTCCTTTTGAGTAGCCACAGTCTCCATTGCCTCCACCTGTGCTGATTGTGGCCACCTGTGGCAGGTGGTAACACTGCACAGTTCTTTTAACGGGTGGTTCGCGATGGCGGTATTAGCGCCATGCCGGTAAGGGGTTTTGGGTGCTTTTCCATGCCGCTATTGGCACGTCCGCTTGGCTTGTGATGATGTGCTAATAGTGGCATGGCGTAAATTACGGACGCGAGGGTCGCGCGCCCGCAGACTGGCCGCTATTAGTGGCACCGTACTTAGCGGTGCCGCAAATAGCGGTGAGCAAGGTCAGAATTTGGATGGGGATTTAGTGTTACCAGTATTCCATTACCGGTAACATTAAATCCCTACCACCTACCGTGTAATGAGGCCCACTGTTTTGTAACCTAGAACTATAATTGTCATATAAGCCAAATTTTTATTTTTTTTTAATTTTTTCTAGGCACAGTGAATGTATTTGATTGCACAAAAAATCTCTCCTGAAGATCCATTCCAAAATAATTCCGAATGGTGAAACACGTGTAGAGAGATAATTTTGAGAGAGACTATCCTGAGAGATATTTTTGAGAGACATTTCTGAAACAAGAAAAATAATAAATATATGACAAAAGCACTTACTTAATTTATTTGTAAAACTGGTATTCAACTAGCAAAGGAGCTAAATCAATCTAAGTTTGCGCAAAAACAATTTATCCCAACCTCCTATTTTCTGTTATTTATAACGTGCTTAATACCCAGAGGTTTATAGGCGCAGACCTGGGGATCGAACCTGTGGTGCTCTGTGTCGTCTTGCTTCCAAGGTGAGTATGGTGCCCTGAGCTATCCTCCCGAGACAAAATGTCCAAAAAAATAAATAAATAAATTCAAGCTGCCGTAGAGTGCGACTGCTCAGGTCAACCGAACAAGCCAGGCTCTGCCAGCCCCACTTCCGGCTGGCCACATTTGGTAAAACCAACTTCAGTGTCATGGCTCCTGCCTTGTGGAATACTCTACTTCTTCACCGCTCCCTAGGCCTCCTTTTGCTCTTCCCTGATTCTGACTCCGACTTCTTTACACATCTCTGATTGTTTGTCTTGTCCTGTCTTTTGTGCGCCGTGAGGCCTGTGGGCGATTTGGCGCTCTATCAAGAATTAAAATAAATAAATAAATGGGGTAGGTGGAAAAGCGTAAAGTGGCAGGTTTGACCAATCCAGGTGTAGAGCATCTCCCAGGGACTGAAGACCCTGACTCTGTTTTGATGCAAACTGAGGACATAGGTCCTCATTACGACCCTGGCGTTAAGGGGTTAACAGCGCCGTAAAAGGTGTCGGCGCCGTAAATCCCTTAACGCCTGATTACGAGGTCCCTTTGCGGCTCCCGACCTTAACGGCTAGTCTGGACCAGCCGTTAAAGTAGGGACCCACAAAAGGACTTTTGAGGTAATTACGGTACCGCAATTTGCGGTACCGTAATTACCGCCTTCCCCAGTCCCACTGAGACCTATCGGGCAAAAATGAGAATGGGGAAGGGCCATTGGTAAATTGGGAATTACCACCCCGCCAACCTTGGAATGGGGTGGTAATTCCCCATTTACCATTGGCGGAATCGGTAAGTTACTGGCATTAACCATGGCGCTATTAGCGCCATTGGTTAAGACCGGAGTCGTAATGAGGGCCATAGAGTGTTGTGCTAGTTGGCAAAGTGGTCTACTGCTGGATGGCCCCATGACTGAAATATATTGTTTGCTACTGACGGTTTCAGCTCCCACTCGTGCGGAGCAGACTGTAACCTGCTTAGTTTGTCTTTTAGGACGTTCTTCTTTCACTCCAGATGGGATGCCAACAATAAAATGTGATTCTTAATATCTTAATACCAAATCTACTCTGCAAGGAGACACAGGGGAAGGGAACGAGTACCCCCCTGCTTATTGACATAAAACATTGCAGTAGTATTGTCTGTGAACATTTTCACCACTTTTCCTTGAAGGGAGGGAAACAATGATTTTAGAGTGAAAAATATGGCTCTTCGTTCCAGGACATTTATGTGGTATCTTTTTTGTTGAAAAGACCAAAGGCCATGTGTGGTTAGACTAGGACAATGGGGTCCCCAACCGTATGGATGAGTCTGTTGGAATAACTATTTGGTGAAGGGGAGGCTGAAAAGGAGACCCGATAAACAGGTTTTCTGTGGAGTTCCACCAGGCTAGTGAGTCGTGAACTTGTTTTGGAATTTGAATTTTCATATCCTGAGAATGCAATAGTTGGTTCCAGTTGCAGGCAAGATGACACTGAACTGTTCTCATGCGGAGCCTTGTAAAGGGAACTAGGTTTTTTACGAGAGGCCATAAGCCCCAATAGTCTTTGAAATCACCAAGCTGTTAGAAGCTGATGTGTTAGGAACATTGAGATGACTTGCTGAATTGCTACCACCCTTTCCGGGGGAGGGAAGGCTTTTTGTAGAGTAGTATCTATTACTGTTCCTAGAAATTGGATCCTTTGCGAAGGGATGAGTTTGGATTTTGCCACATTTATCAAAAACCCTAGGCTGAAAAGAGTGTGGCGTGTTAATTGCATATTTTGAAGCAATTCCTCCGGAGACTGGGCCTTGAGAAGCCAGTCATCTAGGTAATGATATAGATGTACTGTCCTTAACCAAAGGAAAGCTGCCCCTGTTCCCAGAATTTGTGTGAATACCCTGGGTGCAGAATTGAGTCCAAAGGGCAGACATGTGAACTGGTAATGAGACCGTCCTATGGTTAACCTCAGGAACTGATGGTGATATTTGAAGATGGCAATGTGAAAATAAGCATCTTGTAGATCTATAGATGCCACCCAATCGTTGAGTTGAAGAGAGGCTAGCATCTGAGGAATGGTAACCATATGGAAGTTTTCCATGAACAGAAACTGGTTGAGATCTTAGAGGTCTAGAATTGGCCGGATCCTGCCGGTTTTCTTTGGGATTAGAAAGTAACGGGAATAAACCCCCCAACCTAATTCCTCTCGAGGAACCAATTCAATCCCTCCTGAGGATAGGAGTTTTTGGATCTCTACGAGGAGCTAAGGGATGATTTTTGGAACTTCCACAGAGAGGATGGGAGAATAGCAGGAAGGGTGAGACGGTAACTGTGTTGAATAATATTCAAAACCCATTCCTCTTGAATGATGCTTTCCTAATGAGGAAAAAAGTTGGAAATCCTTCCTGCTACTGTGGATGTATGCTCCTTGATAATAATTGGAGCAGAAGGTATGTACTTCCCCGAGAGGAAGTCAAATAGACTTCTTTTGATCTTGTGAAGAATTTGAAGAAGATGTGGACCACGACTTTGATTTAGGTCTATATTTTCTCTTCTTAGAAGAGTAAAACGATATTTTGTGGATGTAGAAGGAGCTAAATTCCCCTGAGGGCATGGTTTGAACTATTTAAAGTTTTGGTGATACGGTTGTTTCACTGAAATTGAACTAAGGGTTTTAGCAGCTGTGACACTGGATTTACATTTTTGAAAAACCTCATCAGTGGCAGGATCAAAAAGTGTTTGGTGCCAAAAGGAAGGTTGAGAACTTTCTCTTGAATATCCTGGTGAAGAAAAGAGGCTGATAAGTATGCATGTCTATGGTGTGCAGTATTTATATCGAAAATGTTATACTGAAAGAAACATATTTCGAGTATTTTATAACAAAAACATTCATACCGAATGCATTTTGGGGTGGGGTAAAGGCTTACATTTTTTTGGGAAACATTTGGGGTGGATTTGGGATTTAAAAAAAATGCATTTGGTATAAATGTTTTCGTTATAAAATACTCTATATATGTTTCTTTCACTATAACATTTTCGATATAAAGACATGTAACCCATGTCTACGCATGCAGACTGCATTAGTGACCTCTCTTGCTGTTGTATCAGTGAGTTCCTTAACAACTTGAAGCTATCGGATAGCCGCCTCTCTACCTTCTGAAATCCAAAAGGAAAACTCATCAGCGGCTTCCTTTGGGAGCAGATCAGTAAAGCACTCCAGGTTCTCCCAATTAAGGATATTCAATCCTGCTAAAACTGTAGCAGTGGTCACTTGCCTGAGTTGTAGGGTAGCATTAGTGTAAGACGTTTTACCTTGTGCCTCCCAGGCTTTTGCATTCCTATTTAGAGCTGAAGATGGAGATGGAAAAGGAGCTTTGCCCCTGGTGCCTAGAGCAGCTGAAACTACCATAGATCTATGTTGGAAGATTTCCCATAAGTATGAAAGGCTCTTCCTTAGGCACTTTATAATTGGTATCTAAAGCGTTTGAGATGTGAGGATCCGAATGAGGTTTTCCCCAATGTGCTAATGCTTTCTCTAGGACAGATAATTCCATGGGAAGTAGGTTTTTAGACTGCTGAGATGGCAGTTTGCCAAAAACAACAGACGTTTCAGGTATATCTTTAGGAATGATTTCCAAGGCCTGCATGGCTTTTGCTACAATCTCATGAAATACCTTAGCTAGTGATGGAGAGGTGTCGTCATTGTATCAGTGTCAGTGTTGTTAGAAACTTTTTGTTTCTTGGACAGAGGAGCGGTATCCTCATTCTTGACTGACACAGCGATCGGCGCAGCAGCTGAATCAGTGGGAACTGATCCCTGTGGAGGTATAGTAGGAGATATTTTGTCTTTAATGCGTTGAGCCAGAACTTCTAAGAAGGACTCAGAGAGCATGGTTTCTAGAACCGTATTGGTTATGTCATTTGCCATTTGTGAAGGATTAGGTTTGGGCTCTTGTAACCTAAAAGGTGATATAGAAGAGTCACCCCTGGTAGACTGATGGTTTGGATTATAAATGTTGAAAACCACAAGTCACGGCACTTGAATATTAGTTAAAACAAGATGTAGTCCCAGTAGAGATGCTGGGACTTGAGTTGTTTGAGCCAAATTGTCCTCAGACTGCGGAGAATATTGTGGCAAAACGTGAGGAGAATTCACTCTCACAGGAGTACTGAATAATTGTTCCAGAGGAACTGTAAAACCTTTTGAAGCATCAAAGTTTTCAGAATCAGACACAAAAATTGAATGATCTTTCTGACCATCTGGTACCGAATCAGACAGAGACAACGGGTGACTTTTTCTGCTTGTGCTTCTTTGGGGAAGTTGGTACCGGACTGGATGTCGAGTGAGAATGTTTATGCCTCTTGTGAGAGGACTTATGTGACTTCTTCAGTACCAAGGAGCTTGTGGACTGAACTGCAGAGACTGAGAATAAAAAGATGTTCTCCTTTGGTACCAAAGTACTGGAAGGTTTACTTGCAGTAGCCACCATGGCTGTAGCAGATACAGGGGAATCGGAAGGTACTGAGTCAACCCACAAGGCATGCGCCTCTTTGAGGGAACCCTTGCCTGTTCAGATTACCGAAGCATTCAAGGTTTTCCGTGTACCATAACAATTTTGTCTGGTTTAAACACATCTTCCGGTACCGGGTGGATATTTTCAGACTCTTTCCCACCTGGAGGTACTAGTGTTTTCCCACCCACAGATACTTTCAGGTGAACACGCCCAGGGTTTCCCCCGAAACGGTCCTGTGAAGACCCCAGAACTGAGGAGGCGGTCTTCCCCTGGGTACCGTAGGACCATGCAGAAACACGCACCTCACCTGAAGGTACGGTCCCCCTCTTACCGAGGTCGGCCTCTCTTCTGTTCCGTACGAAATCTTCGTCGTCTTCGGTAACGGTCCCAGCTGTGACATGGAGAGAAGATGAGCACGCAGATACTTCGGATGAATTCCGCAGCAGAAGACACAGGTACTCACCGGGTGATGTATACCCCAACACCGAACCAGGCATGATGGGGATCGGCCGCAGAGAATTGCTTCCGACAACGGATGCACTGTTTGAATCCTGTCATATACGGCATGTGTCAGAGAGAGGCACCACGAAAAATGTAAATTAAAATGAAAGAACAACCGCTAAGAAAAAAGGGATGCACAGCAAAAAGTAACGCCCCAAAAAAGGAGGGAGTCGCAGCACAGCAAAATTCTGACCAGCCCAGTAGGCAAAAAATCAGGAACTGGATGTAGAAAGTTGGTGATGATGGGTTAAGGTGTGGGCCCGGCACGCGGATGGGCGAACGTGTGATGTAGGCCCTTGTTAGGGAACATTTTCATTTCTGTGCTAATTCCCTTCAACCTTAGAGACGCCCAGCTCTTTTGCTGGATTTAGGACTTTTTAATTTTAACTCCTGAGTGAGTGGGATCTTTTTCTTACTCTCTCGTGTGTTTTTCCCTGATTTGGATTTTATGTTTTCGCTATTTTTGGAGTCTGACAAACTTTAGATTTCTCTTATGGTTTAAATACCTTTTCTTGGGGGAACTACAGTTCCCAAGAATAGTAAAGTGAAATTGATATTACTTACCTTTCTACTTTGTAGGTCCAGCACACACCATCTTATGTGGAGTGCTGGAGGGTTACCTTGTAGCCCCTTATCCTACTTTCTCATGTGACATTTATTGTTACCCTTGCTACTATAAATGGCTGGTGGCAGTGGTTGAATTTTTACTACCATTGTGCTTTTCTACCACAGGCTGAATCCTCAGCTGTAGTAGAGCACCCATGGGTCCCCATTTTGTCAAAATGGCCCCTGTCTTCTTTTTTCACTATTTTATGTTTGTGAGGTCTTTCTTGGCTTGTACTCTGTGCGTTGAGACAGATTTGAGCCCTTTCTGTGTTTTGCCCCTGGCTCCAGTGTGTCTGAAAGGACAAGATGTGAGGGAGGGCCCCGAAACTCCCCTGTCCTTTGTCTCTAGCAGTGCCTGAATGAAACCATGCCTGATTGGCTGGATGGCTGTCCTAAAAGGACAGCCACCCTGCTGTGTGAATCAAAGCCTAGGCTGTGCATGAATGGGAAAACTTGCTTAAAAGGCGAGGGTTTTGGGACTAGAGGCAGAGTCGACCAGTGGAAGAAACATCCGAAGCAGAAATCGTGAAGAGAAGCCCGCTGCAACCTCCTGGACCTCGAAGTACCGTTGAAGCCTTGTGCTGTGCTGACCTCCTTTTTCGAATTGACAGAGAAGCTCCGGAAGGGACAACATCTTCCCTTGGGTTAGTGGGACCAACTAACCCCAAGATGAACGCCACTTTGGCGCTATCCCCGACTTGCTGTGCCACTCCGTTACTGCAGAAGCCCAATGCCAGGGGTCAAGTATCCATAACCAAATGCAACCTCTTCCTTGGAACGAATCCAGCCAAAAGCTCCAGGAGCCTCCTAAGGACACTCCAGAAGCAGGAAATCCCAATACAGAATCCCCTCACCAGAGTGCATGACTGAGAGAGCAAGGAAAGTCGAATTGGGGATATTCGATCTGCAAGAGTGCCGTTTGGGAAGCGCTGAAACTGCAACATGACGCTGAATCGAAGAGAGCCCGTTGCTGTTGATGACCTTCCCAAGTACTGCTGCGCCGGAGCCTCCAGACATCCTCCCTCTTGTTCCCGCGCTTGAGGTTCAGGAACCAGGGTCTGCTTGACTGTAGCAAGACGTAATCCAGCTGGACCCTTTTCTCATAACCAGAGGTACTGTATTGGCCTGGAGGTACTTAGCTTCTTGCCTTAAGTCGTGCTGTCTCGCTTGAGATTTGCACTTGTTAAACTTTCCGAGTTGATTTCAACTCCCCTTTGCACAGGCCTAACAGCTTGGGTGTCTTCAGTGATTCCCGTTGAACTATCTAACTTTGTGAAAGACTCCATCCGAGAAGTGCATCAGAACTATAGACTTCGTCCAAATGACTTTGGCTGTCCTGTCTCCCTAAATGCACCTTACCAAATCCATTGACCTAGGCATTGCTTGACCTTCAATAGGTTGTAGCTTGTTGAAAACTGTTACTGCTGGGAAAGGCTTACCTAGATTTCATTGAAGGATTCAGTTGTCCTCACATTATAAGAAACTCTTCTAACTTATATTTTCCTTACTTCTTCCTTCCTGAAACTCAGCATCTGAAAAGTATATTGGTGTGATATATTAATGCAATACTATCCTTTTTATTGAAGTCACTTTAGGGTGTAGGAGAAATGTATTAGCATCTCCAAAGAGTATTCTATCCACCAGCTTCATTGATTCTGAAAAGTAATTCCAAAGTTTGCTTGAACCCTTACAAATAATTACCTTTTTAAAAGGGAGGGAAAGACAAAGTTAATAGAAATTAAATCAAACCAACAGGTAAGTACTCAGGGCAATTGAACAAGAGGAACTACAGTGCTAGAATCAGGCAGAAAAGGCTTAGGGCCAAAGTCAATAGGTCAAAAGTCTTTTGCTCAAGATCATACAGTTCGGGGTAGTTCGCAGTAAAGTTTGTGGCAAGGATTCCGGACGAGGTTGGTTGATAGAAAAGTTAGTTCAAAGAGAAGCGAAGGACAAGTCCTTGGATTGGGGAAAGATTTCAAACACTTTCACCGCAGTTGAACGAAACGAGCAAACGGATTTGCACAGTACCTTAAAATGGAGAGGAAGCTGTAGCTGAGGCGGACGTTCCTGGTAGTCCATGCAGGCTCACGGTTCCTGAAGTGACTGTCGGACTGACAAGAAGTAGGAAGACTGGAGGGTCCTGCGCTACCCAGGGAAGAAACCAGCAGCAGTGCAAAACAGCGAATAAAAAAAGCGCTCCTTAAAACCCAAGCAGGGTCCGACCTTCCTGGCTATCTGGCCCACTGTAGCTCTGTACAGCGAATTCGACCAGAGGAGGGGGTCCTGGCTTGCAGTTTGGGCGAACTGGTTGGTCCCACCAGCTCAAGGGAAAAAGTTTCCTGGAGGATCTTCTCTGTCGTCGGATTCTGAAGATTCAGACCTGCAGCAGGGCTTCACCGGGCGGTTCAGTCGTTGTAGGGGTCCTCTTCCATCAGCTCCTCGTTGGTTCTTTCGTTCCAGTGGTGACTCTCCCTTTCCAGTCCCAGAGACCTGCTTTTTATGCAGTTTTCCCCCATTCATACTGCCTGGCTGTCAATCACACAGCAGGGTGGCTGTCCTGGCAAGGACAGTCCCCTCAGCCAAACAGGAGTGCGACTTGGGTTACCAAGGGAACCCATGGCAGGGGTCCGAAGATCCCTCCCTCACATCCTGCCTACCTAGACTTTCAGGCGCCTTGAGGAGGGCTTCTGTGCAGAATCCTGCGATAAGACAGTGAACAAAGGACTCCTCCCCGGTTTGGCGCGCAAATAAAAACACGTGAAAGACTTTAACAAAAAGAAATGGCGAATAAACCTAGCCTGAAAAAGTGAGGGTAGTTACCACTGCCACCAGCCAAGTCTTGATGTAAAGGGAGCGAAACAAGGCTCCAAGAGACACAGACAAAAAGGATAAGAATTAACCCTTTCCAATACTCCATGAAAGATGGGGTGTACTGGGTCTGTGGTTTAAAGTGACTAATAATAAAGTTAATGCCAACTTTACCTTTTCTGAGGGACAGTAGTCAGCCCCAGAAAATGGAGTCAGTGGGAAGTCTCAAAGACAACCCTGTGTCACTGCACTGAAGATGTTGTGTAACACACATGGAAAATATGAGGCCATGGAGTAGGTGAGGCTCCAGTGCTCAGGATCACACAAAAAGTGAAAACACACACAGCAAAACACATGTAAGAGTGGGAAAAAGGCGCACACTCTTATCAGGTGAAACAAATAAATCCTAGAAATCCAGCAAAGCTGCTGAGAGACTGATTAGGTAGGGAAATCAGCCATTTATGAGATTCTGCCTAACATAGGCCCCCAGCACCCGTGCGTCCACCACCGGCCCCACAAGAGAAGAGACGGTCTCAACAGTCTTTTTTGACGTATATACAACACTTTTGGTAGAAGTATCTAATTAAACAAATAAATACAAAAAGGGGCATACATGTAAAAACCTATAAAAAGAACTCTGTCCCGTTAAGGCAGACGGGTTGCTGCAGCTTCCTACCATGCAGCACAGTGATCATGTGTTTTGGGATTTTGAACGACCATGAGCGTTTATTTCTGTTAATGTAAGATTTTTGTAATCCTTTATTTCCCCATTCAGTCAGATTTTCAGCCAGATTTTTCCTCCACTCTCCTGTCACCATGCAACCTCTTTCTGAAAACTGTGCTTCTTGTGTTGATGAGAAAATCAAGAGTAGAAGGTAGTATTTTCATTTCGAGTGTCCTTGATTCCCATACCACTTAGGAAGATAATATTTTTAAAAAGATGTAATTAAGAAGGCCGAAGGAAAGGAAGGGAACCGGTCTTGGATCCAAGCTGAGAACTTCCTTGTAGTGCTCCATAACTCTTTCTGTGTCATAAGCTTGAAGATCACAGCATTTGTAAAAGGGCCAGAACCTTCTGTGAACTGTGTTCCCTCAGATAAGTGAAAAAGTCACTGCTTTCATGTCCCTCAAAATTGAGGAGGCCTTCAACTTCAAAGGACACATTAACACTGTGAGTGTGAGAGTCCAAGACATTGAGAGGCCATGGATTTGTGACCTTGGAAGGCTGTAACAATGCCAGGCTTAGCCAATGAGCTCCTCGTGAAAAACAGCACCTCCTTTTAAAAGGTGCTCGCCGACCATAAACTGAATGTATTTTCTGTGTTTACGGAGGATGGCTATGTCACAAATGAGAGTGTTAAGAGAACCAAAGAGAAAAGAAATTGAAAGAAAGGCACATTGTTGGATTTTAATTTAGAGTGTATAAACTAAAAAACGTAAGACTATCACTTGTAGGAGATTATTGGTAAATTAAAACAGGTATGAATTAGATAATGACCTATAAATGCAGTTCTCCAATGTTTGTCTCATACATAGTTTCTTTTGTTTTAATAGAATAGCAAGCAGTAGTAGCATGCCAATAAAATTGCATCAACATGGGTATGCATAAGTAGCCATTAATGTTCATATCTCAGCAATACAGTATTTTGCATATGATAAATCAAGAACAGGAGGGTTAAGCTGCACATTGCTTAAGATAAAAGGTGAGCTAGTACTGCCAGGCCAACCACTGTCGCCAATCTTGTCTCCTCATCCAACTGCGGTTATTTGCAAAGGTGTGGGATGCCCCTACTGGGAATAGAATGCACTTGTCACCACTCTGCCCAAGGTGTAATAAGCCGCAATCTAGCCCCCGTTTGGGTGACCTACTGCAGCTTGTCAACAGGTAATGCAGGACACTACCCGCCACGCCTGAACCAGCTTGGAAATTGCTTGTTCTTTATTCATTCTACTGAAGGTTCTGAACAGAGGATCAGTAGTACTAAAGGAGTTAGGGTGTTGCCGATGGAACTTAAGTACCTCTTAATATCCATGGTAATTAAGGACTCATTCCGCTGGATGGAGTGTCTCCCCAAAAATGTGGATAGAGATGACCTTGTTGAGTGTGAGCACTGAAACCACCATAGGTAAGAATTTGGGTTGCAGCCTAAGTACCACTCTGTCTTTGTAAAATGTTATGTACTGATGTTATGGCCACAAGGAAAGTGACTTCCAAGAGGGGAACCCAATGTTAAATCTGGGAATAGGTTTCAATGGTGGATGCATAGGAGCTATAAGTATGCTATTTAACCTCCATCACATTCAGTGAACGGGGAAAGGAGAATTAAAGTCCCGTCATTATTGTCTAAACCGTTGGGTCAATGAACAGAGATCGAGAATGTGGACCTTTAGTGAAAAAGGTGATTGTCGACAATGAAACTCAATTGAGGCATACAACAGCCCCTACTTTGCCAGCAGCAACACATAATGACATAGTTGGGGCAGCCTTGTTCTTCTCACACCATAAGCGAAAGCAGTTCAGTTTCTTCCTGTATTCTCTTTATGTCAACTTGGCTTCTGCCACTGCCAACATTGCCATGTAATCATTTTATAGCTTCATGTGTCTGAAGCAGTCCTGTACAGGAGCCAAGCTGTCAATGGCAGGCACCCTGGGGCATGATGAAGGACCTTCCAGCTTTGAGTGTTGGATGTGCCTCCAAGAGGATTAGATCTGAGGATGTAATTTTGAACAACTTCTGGACCACATCTGTCATGCCCATGCCTGGATGATCATGATCACCTTTCAGGCCTATTTGTTTACCCTCCTTAGCACTCATAGGATCAAGTGGACTTGAGGAAATGAGCAGAGGAATATCCCTGTCCACGGAAATACAAAAACATTCTGAAGTTGTCTGTTGTCCAGTTTCCACATGTGTGAAACAGATTTGTCTCTGCTGAGACTGTCCACTGCAATGCAGACTTTCGAAAGGAGGTGTTCCACTTTGACACAGTTTTTCATTTTGTGCCCAATTCCACCGGAGCTGAGCTTTTCAGTTCCAGGAGGGCCAATGTAGTAGTTTGATGTAGTACTGTCTGTACAAACTGTCACTTTGGCACTTGGGATGATTGTCAGAAAATATTTCAGGATCCACAGAATGCCTCCTAATTCTAAGACATAGGTGTTGTCCATGTTCCTTTTGTCATAAGATGATTCAGAGGGTCCCCCCATTCAGTCAGTGAGGCATTCGTCCTCAGAGTGAAGGTGGATACCCTGAAGGGGATACCCGGGTCCATTGCCTCTCTATTTCTTCTTGAACTGGTTGCATTCTTATTGTGCAGTAAGGCACTTACAGCATACAGAAGGACATCACACTAAGGGGGGACTTGACCCTCCATAGTTAGCGGTTTCCCTGGTGGTGAAGTTCCCCACTAGGTCGGGCAGACTTGTGAAACCTTTAGTAGTTGAACTTAAAAGTGGGATGGTTCAATGAAGGTCTGCTCCTAAAAAATGACTTTTTGTGCCAAGACCAACAATTATTTTTAGAAATTCACTGACAATCTGAGTTTGGTAAGATGAGACAACATGAGCACTACAATGTGAAGGATGACATTACTGCTGAAACCTTCCTGGAACCAATCTTCTGGGTACAGCTTGACAGAGGGGGAGGGTGACCACAGGGTCTAGGCAAATAATACATACCGTTTAGGCAGAGCTTTGAACTGTAGCATATTCCATTAATGACACATCTGAGAAGAAGGCTGCGTCTATGATGAAGTTGCATGAGTGAGTATGCCTCCTCTAGTGTCTATTGTGACTAGAAAATCTTGTTGAGTTGACCCATGGAATTACCTACTGAAATATCGTCATTTTGAAGGTCACCTTCTAAATTACTCTGTTCAGCTGACATAGATATAGAAGAACAAGTTACTTACCCATGGTAAAGTTCGTTCGACTGGAAATTCCTCCCACGTATTCCTTATTTTTGATATTTCCTAATATCCAGCTTGCTTCTTCGGAAACATTTTTTTCCAGTAGAGGCCGCTGTGCGTCGATGCATGGTCAAGTCGATGTCCCTCTGAGGTCTCCGTCCTGACGTTGACGTCATCACTGGTATAAGTAGCGTTCGCAGCCCCCGTTGCTCAGTTCCGTTTTGAAGAGCGAAGCACTGTCTTGGGTGAGACGGTTACTCCCCTTGAGAGAGCGCAGACTGTAACCACAAGGGAAGTGTTAGTGCGGGTTGGCTGGGAGGGGCGATAAGGAATACGTGGAAGGAACATCCAATCGAAAGAACGTTAACATGGGTAAGTAACTTGTTCTTCAAATGGATTGTGTCCTCCCACGTATTTCTTATCTTTGATAAACTCCCAAACCAGTTACGTTATTCAGAGGAGGGAGAAAAATTGAAGTGATCAAGAATGCACAGAGTGTGGTACTGCCTTTCCAAAAACAGACTTTTGACTAGTGGAGGAATCCAGGCTGTAGTATTTCGTAATGGTGTGTGCAGACGACCATGTGGCAGCTACACAAATATCCTTTATTGGAACTTCCCTCTGCAAAGCAGACAAACTTGCAATACCCCTGGTGGAGTGAGCCCTTAGATGTTCTGGGGGGGGTCTTTAATGGGCGGTCTATAACACTCCGAAATTGTTAAAATAATCCATCTAGAGATGGTTTGTTTAGTGATGGGTAGACCCAGTTTATGACCTGTATAGCCCATAAATAACTGATCATTCTGTCTCAGTCTTGCCAATCTGGTAATGTAGAAACTCAGTGCACGCTTAGGGTCGAGTCTGTGAAGCCTCTCTTCCTCTTTTCATGGGTGTGGCGGAGGATAAAAGATGGTAATGTCATTTTCTGAGGGATGTGAAATTCAGAAACAACCTTAGGGAGAAATGTAGGCTTCACTTTCAATACAACTCTGTCTTTATGAAAAACAAATGAGGAGGCTTGCGGGATAAAGCCTGTAGCTCACACCCAACGGCAGATGTTATAGCCACTAAGAAAACTGTTTTCAAGGTGAGAAGTCGTAATGGGCAAAAATGAAGAGGCTCAAAAGGAGCACACATTACATAGTGTAAAACCAAATTGAGATCCCACTTTGGGACTCGGAGGACAAACATTAGATAATCCTTTTAAGAATTGGATTACCAGAAGTATCTTAAAATAGAAGACTTCCTCTGAAGTGCGCTTGAAGATGGATAGCGCTGCTAGATATCCTTTGATTATTCCAATCTGGAGCCCCAGATTTGCCAAGTGTACAAGAAAAGATAACACCATCGGTTTATTGCATGAGAAAGGGTCAACATTCTTCTCTCTAGACCAGCTGCAGAACTTATTCCAACGGCAGGGGTATAACGATTTGGTTGCTGGTCTTCTGACCGAAAGAAACACCTCCATTACGTCATCCGTGAGGTCCCAATCCTTGTATCTCAGCCTCTCAGAAATGATGCGTGAAGGCTGAGAGTCCTGATATCCGGATGGAGAACCTGACCCTCCTCTCTCGAGTGAGAAGGTCCTCTCTTAGTGAAAGACGAATTGGAGGGCAGATGGACATGTCCAGAAGGTCCGTGTACCACATCCTCCTGGCCCAATCCGGGGCAATTAGGATCATGGTTTTCTTGAACCTTCTCAACCTCCTTACTATGTGAGGAATGACGGGGACTGAAGGAAACGTGTAAAGAAGTGGAAATTCCCAGTCCACCACAAACGCATCTGGGGGAAGTTCCCTTGAGCAGTACAGTTCGCACTTCCGGGTATGTACTGGTCACAAACAGATCCACTTGGGGTGAAGGGTGAAGATCTCTTGAAGGACTTCCTGAGATAGTTCCCACTAATGGGAGACTGTGCTCTGCCTGCTCAGAGCGTCTGCCGTTGTTGTCTTCTCTACAGCTAGGTGAACTGCCGACAGAGAGATTCCTTCTTGTATTGTCCAAAACCAGACCTGCATTGCCTCTCTGCACAGTGGTAGTGACCCTACGCGTCCTCTCTTGTTGAGGTAGTACACTGTGTTGTCTGTCATTTTCAGGGCATTCTTTCCCTGTACAGAAGGCAGGAAGGCCTTCAGGGCTAGTCTGATTGCCATCAGCTCTAAAAAGTTGATATGTAGTTTGGACTCTGATGGAGACCAACGACCGCTGATGGTTAAATCGTTGGTATGGGCTCCCCACCCTGTGAGGGAAGCGTCCGTCTCTACTGTTATATCCAGCCGTGGTTGCCAAAACGGTTCTCCTTTCAAGATGTTCTCCCGACAGGCCCACCACTGCAGATCCAGTGCGACTCTGTTTGGGATTTGAAGGAGATCTGACATCCCTCCTGAGAATTGTGACCACTGGGTCCTGAGAGCCCACTGGTGAGATTTCATTCTCAGGAGAGCATCTGGCACCATAAAAATGCAGGATGTAATGAGGACGAGCAACCTCAGAAAATGGAAGATTCTGGGCATTCTGGAATTTGGTCACCATCTGCAGATTGTCTTGAGCCCTCACCTCTGGTGGTGAGGTTTTTTTTCTAGGGATACATCCTGGACTGCTGCGATAAATTGGACTTTTTGTGATGGTATCATGTGAGACTTCAAGAAGTTGAGGGAGAAACCCATCATCCTGTGAAGAAAGTGACAGGTGGAGTTGAGATGTTCCAGGGCCTGTTCTGGGGAACTGGCCCTGATTAACCAATCGTCCAGGTACGGGTAGACATGAATCCCCCCTCTCCTGAGACTCGCTGCCACTACTGCCATTAGCTTGGTGAAAACCCTTGGGCGTAGGTTAGCCTAATTGGCAGAACCCGAAACTGATAATGAGAGTCGCCAACAGCAAACCTCAGGTACTTTCTGTGTTTGTGATGGATCCGCACATGAAAGCAAGCATCCTGAAGGTCCAATGATACCATCCAATCCTGATGCTGGAGGGCCTGAAGGATCTGAAAAAGAGTTACCATCTTGAACTTGTCCTTCCTGAGGAACTTGTTCAAGTCTCTTAAGTCCAAGATCGGTCTCAATCCTCCGTCCTTCTTTGGGATTAGAAAATATGGGGAGTACCAGCCCTTGTTCCTCTCCGCTACAGGTACTGGTTCTATAGCACCTTTCTCTAGCATGGTTAAAATCTCCTGCATAAGGAGCAGATCTTGAACTTTCAAAGAGTTGTTCCTCGGTGGATGACTCTGAAGTTTTTTCAGGAAAGGTAGATAGCAACCTTGGGCAACTGTTTACAATGCCCAAGCATCTGACGTAATAGACTGCCATTCTGTCAGATGCTGTGATAATCTGCCTCCTACTGCAGTCTTGTGTTCGAAGACCTCAGAGAGGTTTTGGGGCGGCTGACGCAGTGGCAGCAGCTGCTGTTGCAGTCTTAGTACCTCTCCCCCGTCCACCATGGGGGAATTTTGTATGTCCTCTTTGAGCTGGCTGTCCTCTGCCTCTTCCAAATGCGGAAAAATTATAGAGAAAGGACCTACCCCTCCAGGGTGCACCTGTGGGGCGGTTTGGAGTTTGCCTTATTGCAGCTCCAAGGGATTTGGCCACCGCCTTGGAAGTTTGCAGCTTCTCCAAACTTTCATCAGCTTTATTTCCAAATAGATGGATGCCATTAAAGGGCATGTTGAGAAGCGTGGACTGTACATCTGGGGCAAATCCTCACTTCCACAATCAAGCAAATCTGCAGATTGCTGTACTAGCTGCCAGGGCTCTGCTGATACTGTCAACAGAGTTGAGACCAGTCTGGAGGGACTCACACAGAGAGTCCTTCCCATCCTTGACAGGGTTAAGGAACCCGTCTCGCTCCTCCCCTTCGGGGATATGGTCAGCTGCCATAGAAATACATTCCGAAGGGTATAGGTAAATCACAATGGCGTGCACGTGGCATTGGAAGATTTTAAAGCCATACTGCAGGCCGAGAAAACCTTCTTACCCTTGGCATCATAGCATTTATCATGCCTGTCCTGCGGTATCATGGGATAGGCATTCTGTCTTCCTGAAGAAGTAGCCGCCTGCACTACCAGGCTTTCTGGTGTCGGATGCTTTGATAGGTACAGAGGATCAGAACTAGCAGCTCTGTATTTGGCTGTAAGCCTCTTAGTTACGGCAGGGACAACCTCAGGTGTTTCCCAATTGGAAGTTACCCTTCTCTGCAAAGCCTGATGAAATGGGACGATTGGGTCTTCCTGAGGCCCTTTGTCCAATATGTCTGTTAAATCGTCCTGTTTGAAAACAGGCGTGGGACTGGACCATCCCATATGCTCCATGTCCCTTGTCATGAATTGTCTATACGTGACTTCAGCATGACCTCCTGGATCTGCACTACCAAAATCATTTTCAGGAGAAGTGTCAATGCTACTCGCCTTATGAAGACACTCCTGCAAGTTTGTTATACGAGATTCTTTGGATACGAGTTCATCCGGTTCAGAAGGTGTCCCATATTGGAGCCCAAATGGTCTTTCTTCTTCAGAGGACTCCTCTGCGTCTTCTTAAATTGAAGAAAGTGTTTTGAAGTACTCTGAGTGAGTTTGAGGTGCACTTTTTCGGTCTTGCCAAACGGGTTTCCTTCGGTGTCAATGACGTAGATTTTTTATGTTTCAAGAACGCACTGGCATTAGCCATGAAATCTCACGAATTAGAGCATTACATTTTCTGCCAAACACGGCCATAAAACCCAACCTTCCATCTTAAATCCAATATCGTTATTACCATAACTGCCTTGTGAAGGAACCTCCAGGTTCGAAACACGTGCCGGTTGACCACTCTCTAGACCAAGTGTCTACTTTATGAATATTAAAAAACACACCTTCATACACTGCATCCAGGATGCAAATCTTTGTAGTCACAAGACTATATGAAAACTAGTTGCTGCAAGGTAACCAGGAATTCCCACTATTTCATTACAAAAGGTGTTGGGATCACCTTTTCACACCTGTGACCTTGCACAGAACAATAAAAGACAATCAGAATAAAAACCGAGCTCAGCACAGGCGTGTTCTATCCTAGTGCCCATTTTTCTCTTATCTACTTATGTCAAGACCAGACACCGTCCCATACTTTACCATTTCAGTACCTAGTTTCATATATTATAATTCTCTTGGGCACATTTGATTTAATTTATGTTATAACCACCTTGTCTTTACTTGGAGGAGATTACCATCCCTCTTTCCTCATTTAAAGGGATGGTCTAGTAAAAATTTTTATTTAAAAAATAGATAGGCCACATAAAAAAAAATACTAGCATCCTCCGTTTTAAAACTTCCTATGTAAAATTTTGAGCTATTCAAGCTCAAAATTCGAAAAAGCAGGCACAGGGGCGCAGCCATTTTGTGAAATGGAGGCCCTCCTGTGCTGGCTTTTGCTTTTGCGGCACTAATGAAGGAAAAGCCAGCCAGCTGTAGTAAACAAAGGCTACCGCTGGGTGGCTTTCCCTTCATTAGTGCTGTAGGCGGAGGACGGGGACCGGAGACCAGAGCAGGAAAGCTGCAGCTGAATCTCGGTAAGTGCTATTTATTTTTATTTACCTGCAGCTGATTTCCCATTTGCCCGAGAGCCCCAAATGGGAAATGCTAAATGCTGCGTTGTCTGACTAAATCTGCTTTCCCATTTGGGGCTCTCGGGCTCCCCGTGGGGAGCCCGAGAGCCCCAAATGGGAAAGCTGATTCAGGCAGACACAACGCGGTTGTTTTCCGCAATGCCGTGTTGTTTCTGCCTGAATCTGCTTTGAATCTGAATCAGCCCGAGAGCCCCAAATGGTAAAGCAGATTCAGGCAGACAACGCGGTTGTGTTGGAAAACGCTGCGGTTTTTCTTTCCAAGTTTCTCAGGCTCCTCCGAGCCGGAGGAGCCTGAGAAACTTGGAAAGAAAAACCATAGCGTTTTAAAGCTGCGGTTTTATTTCTAAGTTTTCCGGGCTCCTCCAGCCCGGAAAACTTAGAAAAAAAAACGCAGCTAGTGCTTATTTTTTGTAAAAAAAATAAATAGCACTTACCGAGATTCAGCTGCAGCTTTCCTGCTCTGGTCTCCGGTCCCCGTCCTCCGCCTACAGCACTAATGAAGGGAAAGCCACCCAGCGGTAGCCTTTGTTTACTACAGCTGGCTGGCTTTTCCTTCATTAGTGCCGCAAAAGCCAGCACAGGAGGGCCTCCATTTCACAAAATGGCTGCGCCCCTGTGCTTGCGTTTTCGAATTTTGAGCTTGAATAGCTCAAAATTTTACATAGGAAGTTTTAAAACAGAGGATGCTAGTATTTTTTTTGTATGTGGCCTATCTATTTTTTAAATACACATATTTACTAGACCATCCCTTTAACACTTAAGCCGTGTTAAAATCAGCCTCCAGATTTGATATAGTGCCATATGGACTCCTTCTAGGCCAGTATTTAGGCAGAAGTCCCAAAACTCATCTGTTTTAATGGCATCATATCGTCCTACAAACTCTCCCAGCAGTGTCATATATATTGCCCCCATCCTCGGGCAAAGTATCAGGACATGTGTTTCAATATTATCCTGGGACTTACAAATACAGCATATTCTTTGTTCTCTTGGGATGTTTTCCCAGGCCCACTGAAGTGCAAGTACCAGGAGTTTATTAACCCGGAGCAGTAATACAAAGTAACGCACAGCTGGGCTAGGACATTGAAGGAGGTATCTCTGTGGTTTGAGATAGGTGTATCTAATCTTGTTCACATATTCGTAGTTGCATATTGTTCCGGGATGGGAGAAATTGTTGGTCCAGTCCCACTGCTCACCCTTGTTTTTGTATATGGTTTTAAACAGCTCGTATTTAGTGCCACGTATAATGTCCTGGGACCACCCAATATTTGTAAAGCTCCCTTCGTTCAGCTCCACATAATTATGGGAAGCCATCGTATCATGGGTCGTACCCAGAAAATGCAACATCGGTTGGGATTGAGATTTAATATAGAGCATTCCTACGAGTATAAGGACATGGCTCTTCAGAGACACTAGTCTCAACTCCAAACGGATATAAGCCATGGGAGTAGCCGGGAGTAGATTTAATAATTCCCTCCAAAAGTGTACCTCTATTAGATTTAGCCATCCCAAGTCCTTCATTGTTAAGGCTTCTATACCGTAGAAGATTGTTGGTGTAAAACTCTCTTTATAGAGTTTAAGGACCCATTCCACTGAATACCCAGCCGTTTGTTTGGCAAACTTATTCATTATGGCGGTTAGCAGTCTAGCCTTTCTTTTCTTCCCCTTCATAATGGTATCATAGTCCCCATCCGCCCTCAGCTCGGATCCAAGGTAGGGATAGCTTTGTACATAATCTATGTTGTTATCTGTGTCTGCCAGTATGTTAACCCTATTGATCTTTCCTCTTGACAACACCATCATCTTAGTCTTGTCATTGTTAATTATCAGGTAATTTTGCAACGCATATTCACACAGATCTTTATATTTATTTTTAGCTCCCCTCATTGTACGGTCCAGTAAGACCAGATCATCATCATACAGTAGGCTTGCTATATGTCGGGAACCCAGCTTGATTGAACAGCCTTCAACCGACAAAAGTTGTAGGGGAAGGTCAGCCAAGTAGAGGTTGAATAACAGCGGCGCCAGTGAGCACTCTTGTCTAACCCCCTTATTTATCTCGACTGGGGACGTCACCAAGCCTGAGTTATTCAGGCACACTTGCACTTTGTTATTGGAATAGAGATGGATCACCATGGCCAATAGCCATTCCGGGTAACCCCATGTGCGTATCTTCTGTCACAGACATGCGCGGCTAACAGTATCGAATGCTGCACTGAAGTCCACCTATATCACATATAGCACTGGGTTCTCTTTTTTAACTGCCTCCGTAATCAGAGTGTCTAGGAGCCTGATGTTATGTACGGTCGTCGCACCTGGACGAAAACCAGTTTGCGTATGATGCAGTATTGTGATATCTATTTCGTCATGTTGGACTATTTAGGCCTCTTACCTAGTAGTTTGGTACAATGCCCCCTGTGGGGTCCTGTTATAGAGTAAGGATCATCTGGTCGTTGAATATATGATGGCTCCTTTTGGGCCCTGTAAAGTGAGGGATAGAGGGTTGCATGGGTCAAGTGTGCTAATGGGTACATGGTACATAGTAACATCAGGCCTCATGGAGGCATAGCGTGTTCCTAATGTCTGCAGTCCTGTACAAGTGGTAGCTCCTGTCGGGCCCTGTATTGGGAGGGGACGAATTGCATTCATTTTATGCAGTGGGTCCAGTTGCACTGATAGGTGGTACATCGTGGATACTTGCCTCATGGAGGCGGAGCGTTGAGCTGGTATCTGTGGATAAAGTGTGGGCCAATGTGAGTCATGCCCGGTGGCATGGCGTGATGAGTGCTGGGCACAGTTGTGGGAGTGCAGTCCCCGGAGGTTGGTTGTGATAATCATCGTGCCTGGTTGCCTGGCTTGTGTATTAGTGCAGTGAAGCAGCTGTGGCTTGGTGCCTTGTTTAAGGTCAGCTTATACGTAGTCCGGTTGGTGATCATTTTGGGCTGATGCCTAGGGTATGGCTGCATGGTGGTGCAGGTAACGTGTGCGGGGTGTAGCAGTGGGTTTCTGGTGATGTGGGTGCCGACTCCAAAGGATGGTGGCACCCGATCAGGAGCGAAAAACTAGCGAATTAAACATGGAGGCAGTAGAGCGCAGCGGGGCGGTTGCCTGAAGGGGCCCCCAAGGGGTGGGGGCATAACCCGTTTGGTGAGCAGGGCTGGGGGTCATGCTTGTCTAAAGAAATTGATTAGCAAAGAGGAAAATGGCGGGGCGCATGGTGCAGTGAGCTGGTTATAGGCTCTGTGCTAAACTAGTAGTTCGCCTGAATAAAACAGCTACGGCTCTGTTAGCCGGGTGTAGCAAGGGGGCGAAGGACCATGGAATCTCCTCACTGCGGTCATAAGGACCGGCGCTAGTTCTTACCTTGAGTTCCGTGATGTGCATCCGTTACGGTTATTGCAGATGTGTACTGTGGCCTGGGGTATAAAGGAGCGTGACCGCGCATGCGCACAGGCGTGTAGCGTTTGGCTTCCCTATGCGCATGCGCGAGGGGAATAGCGTGACAGACGCGTTTGCGTGTAGCTAGTTGGCCGATCTGGGAGATGTAGTTTGTTAAGACCCGACTATTCACTGTAGTTGTGGGTGAAAACTTACGGCCCACAGTGATGTGGGCGTCTCCTATGGGGCTGGTATTCCCGAGTGTACACCGACAACATGCGTGCCATGTGGGATCGTGGCACGTACCTGGTTAGTAAATGTGGGGTCCTGAAGCAACATTATGCGCGCTATAGTCTGGGTCCTGACATGCTGATCTACCGCCTAGCGTGTGTGCTACGGAGCGAGGTGCGTTTAGGTGGACCTCGCTGAAGCCTTGGTCCTGACATGATAATCTACGCGCCTAGCGTGTGTTCCAAGTAGCGAGGTGTGTATAAGTGGACCTCACCTATAGTGGTCTGGTGGTCAGCATGAGGGAGGTGGGTGTGACCTTCTTATGTGGGCCTGCTGTTAGCCATTGCTGGTCAATTACACTTGGGTTTTCAGTACTTGGCACAAGGTATTAATATTTAACAATAAAGAATTCAGTTGAGGATGTCGAGAGTGATCTGTCTTGTCAGATGCCGTTTGACAGGTTGGCCTGAGGAGTGTGATAAGGGCATGTAGTACAGAGTGACTTTTTATAAAAACACATTGAAGTCATGATCGCTGTTAAGGCCATTTTTAACACATCTGAACCGGCAGATGAGTCTTGCTTCCTCCTGTCGTAGCTTTAGTATTCTGTCGCCTCCTCTTGCTCCCATCTTTACTGTTTTTAGTCCAACAAATCTTATCTGGCTCTTTTCTTCCATCTGGTGGTTCTTCTGACAGTGGTCTGCCAGAGGTAGCTTAGGGTCCTGGGAGTGAATGCTGTTTAGGTGTTCTCTTATCCGAATTCGCATCTCTCGGACAGTACTTCCTATGTATATTTTGTCACATACACAAATCAGTGCATAAATCACATATTTTGTTTCACAGTTTAGATGTTCCATGATTTTTAATGGTCTGCAGCCTTTGAATATTGCACATTTAGTTTGTGTGACATATTTACACATGGAACATGTTCCGCATTTTGTGAAGCCAATTGTTGTTGGACTACTGAGCCAGTCTTTTGGCGAGAAGTTTTTCTCGGACAGAACATTAAAAATCATGGAACAGCTGTGTGTCATCAGCGTAGTTTGTGTAAAATATGCCAAGTAGGTCCAGGTGGTCGAAGAGGGGTTTTGTATAAATGTTAAAGAGGGTGGGGGAGAGGCAGGAGTCTTGGGGAACTCTGCAGGTGACAGGAGTAGGTGTAGCTGCAAAGTCATCGATGAAAACCCATGAAGATCAGTCAGCTAGGAATGTCTAATCCAATTGGTGGCCGATGGAGAAAAGATAGCTGTCAATGCCAGTTGTGAACAGGGGGTTTGGTGGTATACCAGATCGATTGCTGCGGGGAGGTCCAGCATCATCAATAGGGCAGGTTTGCCAGTTTCCTTGATGGCATCAAGATGAATTTTCAGGTCATGTAGGGCAGTTTCGGTTCCGTGTTTGGGGCGGAATCCCAATTGGTGGACGCCCAAGATATTATTCTCCTGGAGATACTGTTGAACCTGGATGTAGGCTACATGATCCAGGATCTCCAGGAGGTAAGGTACTGTAGTGATGGGGCGAAAGTTTGAAGGTATGGCAGGGTCAAGGGAGTCTTTCTTGAGTACCGGTGGGACCCATACTTCCTTTAGGGAGGTTGGCACAGAGTTGGTGGAGAAGGAAGCATTAATGATGGTTGTGATGAAGGGAGAGAGTGTCTCGGCACAGTCCTTGATGATTGGGGCTTGCCAAGTGTCACCTTTGCAATGTGAAGGTTTGAGACTCTAAATTATCTTGGTGATGTCCGGGACTGAGACAGGGTGGAAGTTGAATAGGGCACAGGTGTGGGCTGGTAAGGTGTTGGGTGCTGCGCGCTGCAGTGTTTTGGCTAGCCTGCCAAGTTGTTTAGGGATGATTATTTCTTTGAGGGAGTTGACTTGAAGACTAGGGGGGTCTCTAGCTACCGGAGGATTGTGAAAAGCTCCTGCGAGTTTGGATTTGGCATTGCTGATTCTGGCATTGCAGCTGCTTGCTTTGGCAGAGTGAATTTCCCTTCGGTAGTCTTTGACGAGGGTGGAGAAGATGGCTTTGGAAGCAGGGGAAGGTTTTTATTTCCAGGATAGCTCAGAGGCATGCTTTTTGGCATGGGCTTCAAGGAGCTCAGTTGTGAAACAAGCGTTTTGCAGGTTTGGCTTTCCGAAGTTTAAGTGGGGCAAGGGTGTCGACTGCCTGAGCAATGTTAGCTTGTAGATGTCGACCAGAGCTGCTTGATCTGTCACGGAGGATGGGGGTGAGCAAGGGTAGCAAGTAATGGGACAAGGTTTGTGTTGTTGAGGATTTTTGTGCACCCAGGCCATACCTTCAGGTTTAGCAGGGTGAGCTGGTCTGGGGCGTTCTGAAGGGGGGATTTTGAACCCAATGGTGTGGTGGTCAGACCAGGGGCAAGGGGAGGTGATGGGAGTGGAGATGTTGCAATTGAGGTCGCTGATCTAGTCAAGGGTACGGCCTTGGTAGTGGGTGGGCTACAGGGAGCATTGCATGAAGCCAGCTTGGTTGAGTGCAGTGGCTATGCTGGTGGCGAGTGAGTCTGCTGGATCGTTGAGGCCTTGGTTGAGGTCCCCAAGTATTACACATTTTTGTTGGATATGATGGAGGAGAAGATGCTTTGCAGTAAGTTATAATGGAAGGCAGGGCTGGGGCCAGGAGGGAGGTAGATAAGGAGGATGGTGATGGAGTCAGTAGGTGACATGGAGAGCTTGGCGAGTAGGGATTCGCAGTTGGGGATGGCGTTGGTGTGCGTGGGTCTGATAGTAAGGGTGTTTTTGAAGATGAGCGTGACGCCACCTCCTGTTTTAGAGAATCTGTCATATTTTAGGACGGCGTAACTCAGAGGGATGGTGTTGAAAAGGGCTAGGCCTGCCGCGGGGTGGAGCCAGGTTTCAGTAATGGCAAGTAATTCGAGGTTGTTGGAAGTTATGAGGTTTGCATAGTGGCTGGGCTGGGAAGCATAGAGCGGGAAACCGCAGCGTTTTCCAACACAATAACGTTGTATTTATGTTTGCGGTCGCTTCAAAAGCGACAGCAAACATAAATACAACGTTTTTAAAGCTGCGGTTTTATTTCTAAGTTTTCCGGGCTCCTCCAGCCCGGAAAACTTAGAAAAAAAAACGCAGCTAGTGCTTATTTTTTGTAAAAAAAATAAATAGCACTTACCGAGATTCAGCTGCAGCTTTCCTGCTCTGGTCTCCGGTCCCCGTCCTCCGCCTACAGCACTAATGAAGGGAAAGCCACCCAGCGGTAGCCTTTGTTTACTACAGCTGGCTGGCTTTTCCTTCATTAGTGCCGCAAAAGCAAAAGCCAGCACAGGAGGGCCTCCATTTCACAAAATGGCTGCGCCCCTGTGCTTGCTTTTTCGAATTTTGAGCTTGAATAGCTCAAAATTTTACATAGGAAGTTTTAAAACGGAGGATGCTAGTATTTTTTTTATTATGTGGCCTATCTATTTTTTAAATAAAAATGTTTACTAGACCATCCCTTTAATGTCTGGTTTGAAGAAGAAAACACCCACTCACCTAAAATACTGACAAATCAACTATCAACGATGGATCTACAACAACTGGTGAAGGAAGCGACTGACTCGACAGGACACACCGTAGATGTAATGTTTTGAAAAGGAAACCTGGTAACTGGTTACTACTCCACACACAATGCAGATTCTCTGGAGCGACCACCTCATAATACTCTTCCTGATCGATCTACCAATGCAAATACCCCCCCAAAACTCCTCCAATTCAGAAAAGAAAATGTAAATCCATAAATACCATGGAACTAAAAACCAGACTGGAATCCACCAAACCACTGACTATCCTCTTGGATTGAACAACATTGAAGAAAGAACTGAGACAATAAATAAATGGCTTACAAAAACACTAGATGATATTGCACCAGAAAAACTGTTCACTCACTCGGTAAAGAAAAGAACAGCTAGATGGTTCACACCTCACTGAGAGCACTGAAAAGAATTTACGAAACTGGAACAAAAATGAAGGAAAAACTGCAATCAGTACAACAAAATCACATACCAAAGATAGATATGACTATACAAAGTTGAAGTCCTCAAAGCAAAAAAAAACATACTACACTGCATGCATCACAAATTCAAGCAACACCTGTAACAACTCACCCACACTCTCGCAAAAACTACATGATGAACTCATACAAGCAGCCTTTACCCAGGTTGAGATGTCTATGATACGGTTGTTTCGAGACGTGACGGGTGCACGTGTTTGGAAATAAATGGTTAGTGGTGGCTGTTGAGCGACTCGAGTGCGGGAAGCTTTCAGGTTCGGACAGTAGGGGCTTTGATTACCTTGAACCACAGCGAATTGGGGCTCTGTCTGTTTACAAGCCATCACGTGATAATATCACATGATCGCGATACGTAAGGTTGCTTGGCAACCGACGGTCGCAAGACTAGCAGACGTCACATTTACGGGACGTACCTGCACTCGAACTTGTGTTCCTTACGATGCGAGTCAACGAAGTCGCTTGCTCCCCACAGTGAAGGGAGTGGATACTGAGACACACTACGAGCGTATGTTGAGGGAGGTGAGCAATACCCCATATTGGAGCCGATTATTATTCTTTTGAACAAGGCTTTGCCTGGTTATATTGGGCTGTAATAGATACGTGCCTGTTTGGGTTTAGGATCTACTTTGGAGGCTCAACAGCAGGATGTTACCTGAACGAGTGGAGGTCGTTTGAAACCTTTTGAGACACTTGTATCCATCGGGAATGTCACATTTCTCTACGGCTCTATTAAGGTGAGGGACCAGAGGTGTTGGGGACACGCTGTGCCCTATGAGATTGCTTTGAGATGTTGTGTGCATCTGAATAACAGGTCTGTGTAGATGCTTGCTAACAGTCTGTTAGGGGGGCTTTGCACCCTGTGATTTTGTTTTTGTTTTGGTACAGTGTAACCGTGGGGTCTGTTGTTGGACTAGACGACCAGTGTCTACAGAATTAAGGAGATGTAACCTTATTTTGGCCTAAGAAAATTATTCTCTTGAGACGCCAGTTTTCAGGTAGAGATTTAGTCACATTTTCCTACCGTTTTCTTCCCCTTTTTTGGTATTGAGGGCTAGGGCTAGGTGTAGTAATGCAAACCTGTGACGCCCACATATTGATATGTTTATATTGTCTTTGTTGCACCCACAGATTTTGGAATATCTTTTTGAAACACCAAGAATAGAATTTTGAGAGGAAAAGGACTGCCATTTCAGAGCACAAGAGATATGATTGCCCCTGAGGAATGTCCAGTTAACACACAACACTAAGGACAGAAACTTATATAAATCGGGCTATGACGAGCACAGTGTGGAATAATAACAATTAATTTGGCACTGTTCTCAGTTTTCAGGTTCCAACTTTGTGTTTCCTGTGCTTTTTAAATGTTTAAAATGTGTTTTTTTTAGGTTTGTGTATCTTGTATTGTAACATGTGCATATGCTTTTTAAATGTTTTAGATTTCTCTGTTAGGGTCTTGTGTTTTGAATATTAAAATATGTGATTTGGAACATCTTTTGAGGATATATACGTATAATTGACGAATGTACAAGGTAATGTCATGATATTACCATTGCGTGCATTTTGGACATTGTTAATGTTTACTAGGGATTAGACTCCTCCTTTGTTTGTATAAGAACTCATACATGCCAACATTCTGACGCACCTGGGAGGGAGATTTCACGAGAGAATTCAGGAGAAATTAATTTACCCATAGGAATGCATTGGGGATAGAATTATTTTAGACGGGAGAATGTGAAAAATTGCTATATTTGCAATATTTTTCATTTAAAAATCGGGAGTCTCCCGCCTAAATCGGGAGTGTTGGCATGCCTGTGAACTTGCAAACCATTTAAAAAACGAAATCACAAGCATCTAGCAAGTCATAAAAAGTATGCCCAAGAAGAACAACAACACCGCTAATGAGCCAATTATGGAACCAACCACAAGACTAAACTACTTCACACCAATTTTGACAAAAACATTTTCCAGCCTAGTCAATCAAAGCAACAGAGCAGGCTCACCCGCAGACCCTTACCCACCAGACATGTACAAGACTATTGTTATCCAAAATAAACCTGCAGAATACTTACGCAACCTCTTTAACCATTCACTGGCAACAGGAAATGTACTACAAAGCTTCAAATCGGCATACATCAAACCAATCCTTAAAGACCCCTCAGGAAACAGAGAAGATATAACCAACCTCTGACCAATATCAGAAATCCCCTAACCGGTGAAACTCTTTGAAAGCTAAATATACAAACAAATTCTGGAACATGTAGAAAACAACTGGATAAAAGACCGGACACAAGTCGGTTTCAGATTAGACCATCCACCTTATGGCGATTTTGCGATTTGCCAAAAAAAAAGCGAAATTTGCCATTTCCCTCAATTGCCGCTATAAATCATTAAATGAGCGCGAAAAAGACACGTTAGCTTAGTGTGTCTTTTTTCGCGCTCATTTAATGATTTAGAGCGAACACAGCAGGCTGCTGATTACAGCACCTTGAGGGTTAACACCTCTGCGTTGCAGGCTCAGGATTGGGGGAGGGTCATGCAGGCCTGGGAGATGCACAGCATTTGGCTGTGACTCCAGGCACCTCCAAGGCTCATCAAGTGCCTGCCCTGCCGAGCTGACAGAGTTGGGGAAGCGTAGGTAGGTAAGCACTGGCTTGTCCACTCACCTGCCCCCAACTCAGAGCACCCAAAGAGGCCACTGGACAGTTTTCATTACCGGCGCTCGACAGGAAAGTAAATTACTTTCCTGTCGAGCGCCGGAAAAGAAAGCATAAACGTAATGCTTTCTGACGTTCGTCTTCAATTGGTATCATGCAGCCCAGCCTCTGCATGATACCAATTGAAGACTCTCGTAGCTGTATTCATTTCAAATTGCTTTAATGAATACAGCTACGCGAGTCTTCAATTGGTATCATGCAGCCCAGCCTTCAGGCTGGGCTGCATGATACCAATTGCTTTACAATTACTGTAAAGCAATTTGAAACGAATACAGCTACGAGAGTCTTCAATTGGTATCATGCAGTTACAATTATTGTAAAGCAATTTGAAAACGAATACAGCTACGAGCGTTTGTATCATGTAGCCCAGGCTTGAATCAAGGCTGGGCTGTACGACACCAATTACGCACAAAATTGGGTGTTCAAATTTATGAAATGCAAATGCCATTCGTCCTGTGCAATTTTGGTGGTTATGCAAAGCCAGTTTAATGATATATAAATATTTCACCTTGATATGCTAATTTCTGATGACCATCACATGCCATTGCATTTGTTGATGAGTCCCCCCACTTTAATTTGTAGGACTTGACCCCTGGTAGTGTTGTGATGTTTCATTTCTGTTTGTGGGTGTATTAAGTTACCATGTGTGGGTGGCATAACCAAGGAATGATGACCATCCAAGAGAGTTTATTTTTTGGTTAGGTATTATGGGCTTGCAGTTACTGCCACTGCAACGCCCCTGTGGCTTGGGCCTCATGGATTCCTTCCATGGAGAAGTGTAGAGTTGTTCCCCCTCTCTCCTGGGGTCATAGGACAAGCGAAAAGCAAACCTATGGGCTTCAACCAGGGTTACACTTTTGAATTCAACCTATCTGTTTATTTGCTTTCCACTTGTCTGCTGGAAGTAGTGGCGCAGCACCATTTCCATGGAGCTGATCAGGCTATAGCTCCCCTCCCCCACCACAATCCAAAATGTTAGGCTGTGGTGACTCGACCTGGCTGTCCTACAAAGCGTGGCCAGACAGAAGACAACATTTTGTTCCTCACTAACAAAAGCCTTACAATTACTTCTTGGTTTTAGGCTAAAAAAGATGTTAAATTATACATTTTTCAACGTTAGAAAATGCCGCAAAAAACGCAGTTGTGTGAGGCAATTTTTTTCTTTTTTGTGCCGCAAAAATTTCCATTTCATGCCGCAATATCCATTTGCGATGACCTAAAAATGAATGCTGACTCCAGCAACACCTTAGCGCTACTAGTACTAGACCTATCAGCAGCCTTCAACAAAGTCCACCACGAATCCCTCATAGGAAGACTCAGAGAAATAGGAAGCAGCAACACAGCTTTAAAATTGTTAAAATCCTACCTGACAGAAAGAATCGAAGCAACATGGCAAATCCCTTTCAACTCAGCACCACAGAAAACAACCTGCGGAGTTCCGCAAGGCTCATCACTCTTGCCACTACATTTCAACATCTGCACAACCATGCTCATCAATCTCATCAAAAGACATGTTCTCACCTGCTACAACTATGCAGATAAACACAAAAATCTACATATATAAAAGAAGAAGTCCTGACTGACTGACTCATCAACGCCCAGCTCAAACCGTTTAACCTAGGAATGTGAAATTTGGAAGGTACATTGTTTTCATGACATAGGCACCCATTATGGAAGGAGTGTTGGAAATTTCGTCGCTAAGGGGGTGAAAAGGGGGGGGTGAATGTTTTATTAAGATGTTATAGATGTAAAAATTGGTATTTAGATTCTTCTTCAAAAATAGAGAAACACGTGTTTTACCATTATCCAAAAATCCACTATAGGTAAAATCTTTGCATCTTTTTTACGTCAAAGGCTGGCTGCGTGGTCTATGTCAGAACAAATCCCTAATATCCGGCAAACAGGTTTTACCAAAGGCGTGGGGGTGGAGGTGAACCTGTTGCTCCTAAACATTCTCAAATTAGAAAGCCAAAAGGCAAAGACGAGACTATTTCTCGCCTTCATAGATCTGAGGGGTGCTTTCGACAGTGTAAACCGAAACAAACTGTGGCAAAAACTGGCAAATTGGAACTGTCCAAGAAACCTCATCGAGCCAATTAGAGTACTATATACGCAAACCACCGTCAGCATAAGACTAAACAACGAAGGCACCCTATCCAAGCGGATGCCAACCAGCATAGGTGTGAAACAGGGATGCCCATTAGCTACTGAACTCTTTAAATTGTTTATTTCTGACATCCCTGCTCATCGCAAAGATGTGCGATGTTTTCCACCAAAACTGAATAACATCGAAGTAGGATGCATAATATATGCTGATGATGTGGTTTTACTGGACAGAACCTTCATGACTACCTGCACAAAAATGACCTGGAGCTAAATATTGAAAAAACTAAGATCATTATTATTAGCCAAAATCGTCCGAAAAGACAAAAAATCTTCAAGTGGAAAATCGATGACATCTGTCTTGAAACAGTCAATTCAATCAGATATTTGGGAATCATCTTTAACAACTCAGTCCATGAACATCACTGGAAAGTTGACATGGTCAATCGTATGACTCAATTTGGCATTCAGGGACAGTTGCTGAACAAAACGTTTGGCAAGTTCACTTTAACACCGGTCTTGATTTTCTATACCCAAAAGGTAGTTCCAGCAATCACCTTTGGATCAGAATCCGGTTGGAACATAGATGTCTCGTTTTGGCAAAAATTGGAAGGAATCTTCTGGCGGCGTGTTCTGAAGCTTCCAACCTACATATCAATGACCCAAATCAGACACGAACTTTCACTGAATTCTCTACATTCGCATGTAATGTGGAAGTCCTTAACAGTAATGCGAAAGATGAATTTGTCTCCGACAGCCCCTGCATTCCAAATTTTCTCTGCGACAAGTAACACAGGGAATTCGAAACTTCTCGATGAGTGGAAGCAAATCATGCTGAGAATCTTAGCCACTGCTGATCTCAACCTGAACGATCTACTAGAGAGACCACAACTAGCAAAAAAAAAGTTCGAACAATGGTGCTGGATTTCGAACAATGATTCACGTCTCTTGAAACCGACCACCTTAGACGCTGGAGTTGGGGCACTTAAGCTAAATGTTACAAGCAACTACCTAAAACACTGCCCGTCTCGACATCATCGAGAGCAGTTTCTAAGGTTTCGTTTAAATGCCATAAAAACGAAAGAAATGATGTGGAGTCGTCACTTTAAAGAAGTGAGTAACAATATATGTCGTTTCTGTCACTGTGAAACCGAAACTTCTGAACATCTCCTCACTAGATGCAAAGATACCACCGCCAAACGGATGACGCATCTGGGAGACTTCATTCCTGTGGACTGTATTAGTCGAGATTGGTGGTCATATGCGGCAGCCGGACACTGTATAAAATTAAGCTGTGCCGTAGTTGACTACTTGGACTCTCTACGTCTCGACACAAACTTTATTTGAAACAACGTTTCATCCAGGATTTTCAGAAGTGGCACGAGCGGACGGTAATAGTCTGATGGACCTTTGCTTGTTTCAGAGAAGTCCTCTTCTCTTTTTCTTCTTCTTCCTTCTTTTTGGATACATAGGACCACATTGTAATAAAAGTCTGATGTCACAATGCTTGCATTGAGACATGTCAGACTGGTGTTTCAATAAACAAAAACAAACAAACAAACAAAATCCAGTTAAGGGAGGTGGAACAGGGGGGTGAATTTTTTGTTAAAGGATACCCATATCTCACAAACCAAAGATGTTAGAAAAGTCAAAATTGACATTTTAAATCTTTATTATAAAGTAAATTTACGAGCCCAATTTCTTGCTCCTAAACTCAGTATTTCTCAAGATGTGGATATCACTAAAAAAATGAATGCTCTTTTTTTACATTTGACAATTGAGTCATCATATATAATTACAATTTAATATTACAGTAATTGTAAACAGAATAATAATAACATACTTGTAATGTGCTGGATGGACACCTTGCCGCAACTTAACTGATTGGTGCCCATGTACGAGAAACACAGAATTAACGAAAACTCACAAGATTAATGTCAGCGAGTGTGCAACCCAAATGGGAAAACACGCGAGGGTGCAGGTCATTGCCAGTGGTTGCATTTTTTGCTATTTTTTTTAATTCGATGATTCATATTTTGGGGCTGCATTGGTCTGTTCCTAGATACGGTTGATTTTTTACTTCATTTCAATTATTGTTTCTGTTTCTTTAATTTAAAATATCTTTCTATCTTGACCTGCTTCATTTCTTTTACTACTTTATATAAAAATTCTAAATTTTAATGAGCATTTTTAATGTAAATGGTGTGATTACACCACACACCGTCGTAACAATTGTAGGCGATGGAGCGTGCCTTTCCTGGTGCTATCTTGCGTTATGTACGGCAGTCAAAATCTAGGGAGAGGTAAGCAAACAAATGGTTGATCATGTGTTTGAAAACTGGGATGAATTCTGTATAATGTCCCACAACAAAGATAGTAAAAACTATGCACGTGCCAATACATGCTTTGACGACATGTCCCCACCCCATATTTATGGTGGTCTATGCGATTTAATATACCATAGGGAGGGAAAACCCAATTTTTACTACCTTGGTAGTAGCTCTACCTTTTATCGGGGTAGCAATGATATTGAACATAGGAGGTAGTTAGCTCATATCAACAACTTACAATCAACATTCATTAAATTCGCACTGTAAAAATTAACTATTTCATAATTTTTTAATAATCAGTTTCAATGAAAAAACACACACTAGCTTAAAAAAGCGATGGGCCAATCCCTTTCCCTTTACATAAAACATTCATATGTTGTCTAAAACAGACAGGTTAGTCGTGACACTTTGAAGCAATCTAGTAACATCTATCTAGTAGATGGGTAATTGATTTGGTGACCAGCGCAGGGAGCTATTGCTGACTTCCACTGTTCATGGAACCTACGTTTAGGTAACTATATCGTCAGTCTAGTGTTAATTCTAGATGGGGGAACTCGATATGTTTCAGTTCTCTAGACATTTTACGGAACTTACTTCAGGAGTGGTGTCACTGTCTCTGGAAGTATTACAATTAAAAAAAAAAACTACTTTGACAACAACATTAGAGCGTGCTATCCGTGCATATCTCTTGAGTTGATTGTTCTTGTTGCCAGTGTTTAGTATCGAACTTGAGTCTTCTTACTGCAGCTGTTGATATAGAACAGGGAGATATAAAAAAGATATAGGCTATAAGTGTTTTTTAATTCTTTTAGATAAATATAATTTATCAGACTTGGCTAGGTTAGATAATTACCTAGTCTTGTCAGGGCCAGAGGTTCTTTGGGAGGTGTCTTCCTGTATAAAGCAGGATCTAGTCCTCTTGGTCCGTAGTTGGCTTCTAAATGAGTCTACTGGGACCTGCAAGTTTAGTTTGTATTGATTAATATATACTGTCGGCATAGCTAACTACCTCCTATGGTCTATGCGAGTTGACAGCAGCTGGACTTTACCTGAGCCTCTGTGTAGTTTGCTAATGAACAATCAACCAGAACATACTCATTTTATGGACCGTATTTGGGAATATAACGATTGTTTTCAAATGAAGTCCTTTGGTACAAAACAGATTATAGAAGACGGTTTTATGCCAATGTTCGAGGTGCAAGGTCAGGTATGCCACTTAGTCAGAGTTCTTCTATCTGTTCTACATCAATAACCTCAATTCCTGCAAATGTATTTCGTTGGAGAGGACAAAAGGGAGGCACGCTTAAGTTGCAACAATTTTCCTGGTGTCAAACAAGTTTTGGTGAAACAATTGCACTGTATGTTGCACGATAACAATAAATATATAAGGGACCTGAAAACCACCTTAGACAAGGTGCCTCCAAACTGTGAATTTCAAGTTGTCATTTATTTCTGGGCACACATCAATGGAACAACTATCTTTGTTTTGTAGCCAATATGCCCCAATTAACGTCTGCAATAAACATTGCTTATTACGTTAAGACATCAACCTGTAAATTATATTTCATACAGTTGAACAAAAAACTTGTGTCTTTTAAAAACAATAGTACCAAATCCCAAAATCCATGCGAGCGAAGCCGTGAAAACAGGCCACAACCTTATCAACTGACTCACAGAAAGAAACAAATGGATGAGCACCAAAAGCCTTAAACTGAACTCGGACAAAACAGAAATCCTCATCACTCGCAATTGATTTCACATTCCATGGCCTACTGAAATGGGAAATCAACCAGAACCTTCTAAAGTAGCTAAACACCTCAGAGAATTAATGGGTTCGAACCACAAGTGCTTCACCCACCTACACACAATCAAGTGAATACTACCATTCTACTAATGTCCACATAGAACACTCACCGTTATCTCCCTTGTCATGACAAGAATAGACTACAGCAACAGCATATGTCTTAGAATGACAGACTACCCCACCAAAAAAACGACAGCGATACATAACGCAGTTGTAAGATACTCCTCAGACTCACTAAGAGATTACACATCACACTCGAAATGAGAAAACTACACTGGGTAATAGTCCAAAAATAATTTACTTCAAAACGCTCTGCATAACCCACAGAGCAATCCACGACCAAGGAGCGGAATTCATATAGGAATAAATCTCCATCTATAAACCAAACCGAACACTGAAGTCCAGCAATGACATTCGCCTCGAACCAAAGCAATATTCAAAGTTGAAATTTGGTGGTTCAGCATTCTCCTGCATCTAAGCAAAACTTTGTAACTCACTCCCGAAGGAAATATGAACAACAGAAGAACACCGAAAATTCAGGAAATTACTAAAAACATGGGCCTCATTATAAGTATGGCGGAGCGGGAATAAATTGGCAGTAACGGAATTACTGCCATTTTTTCCGCTACAGATTTTTTTTTTCGATTTTATTAATATACTTATAGCAAAAAAGATTTGTATACACAATAAAAAACACAACAGTTATGGGATACATACACCGTAATCGTATTTCTGATGCTTGTTATCTGCTTAGATTCACATGCGCCCGCCCTTCCTCCCCTCTGAGAGAAGGCGCATGGATTCTTGTAGTCTTATCTATCTTATCTGCTTGGATACTCTGTACTCACGCTACTCCTCATGCCAGAAAAAAACACAATCTGAGGGTCCTACACGCGTGAGCGATCATGGGTACAGTGGACGTCACACTAGGGATAGTATTACTGGCACGCCCTATGTCGACGCCCATTTTCGAGTTTCGAAAAACAAACTAATACTCCGCAGCTTCCACTAGAAGTCGGCCTATGCACAGCATGTGAATCTAAGCAGATACAAGCATCAGAAATACGAGGCTTGTGGAATCTGCTTAGATCACATGCTGTGCATATATTAGCGAGCAGTGTTAGAAGAAGAAGGTGGGATGTGAGAAGGGTCATGAGCAAATAAATGTCTTAGAACCGCTTGGACCACTCGAGTATCTGTCTTGGAATGAGTGTCAATGCAGTAGTGCTGAGTAAAGGTGTGAATAGAGCTCCATGTAGCTGCTTTGCAAATGGTGTCAAGAGGTACATTTGCAATGAAAGCCAGAGTGGCCCCAATGCCTCTTGTAGAGTGGGCCCTTGGCGTAAAAGGCAGAGTTTTATCTGAAAGAGAGTAGCACAGCTGGATACAATTGACTATCCATTTGGAGATGGCACCCTTAGAGACGCGATCTCCTTCTCTGCCTGTAGCTATGGAGACAAACAGTTGATCTGTCTTCCTTAGCGGTCAGGTCTTGTCTACGTAGTAGAGGACCGTTCTTCGCACATCTAGTGTGTGTAGTTTCACTTCAGCAGAGCTTTTGAGTTCTTGGAAGAAGGCCGGTAGCTCAATGGTCTGGTTAACATGGAATTTAGAAATGAATTTAGGTGAGAACCTAGGGTGAATTCGTAGAACCAGTTTATCCTTATGAACAGTAAAGAAAGGATCCTGCACTGACAGAGCCTGAATTTCACTGACCCTTCTTATGGGTGTAATGGCTACTAAGAAGGCAGTTTTATATGTCAGGTGTTTGAGACTGGCTTTATGTAAGGGTTGAAAGGGGGGGCTCATGAGTTTAGCAAGCACCACATTAAGGTCCCATCCTGGTGGTGGGTTCGAAATTTGGGGGTGGAGTCTCTTTACCCCTTCCATGAATGCTTTAACCACTGGTACTTTCCACCACGACACTGTTATGGGAGGTGGTGTAGGCTGATAGCACTGCCAGGTGTACCCTGAGTGAATTAAATACCAACCCTGCGTCCAGCAGGTGGAGCATGTATGTGACAATTGTGGAAGGAGTGCAATCAACTGGGTTGATGTGTCTATTCTGGCACCAAATAACGAATATCTTCCATTTATCAAAGTAACAGTGTCTTGTTTTTGGTTTCCTGGATTCCTTTAGGATATCCATGCATCTCTATGGTAGATTGAGATGGCCAAACTCTATGACTTCAGGAGCCATGCAGCTAAGTTCATCGAAGTGGGTTGAGGGTGCACTGTTTTTCCTTGATGCTGGGGTAGTAGATTGTGCCAGCACGGGAGTTTGATGGGTTCGCACACTGCCAGTCTGCGCAAGTGCAGGAACCACGGTTGTCTCGCCCACATGGGAGCTACTAGGATGAGCGTCGTCGATTCCCTGTGTATCTTGTTGACCAACTTCCTCATCAGAGGAGTGGGTGGAAAAGGGTAGGCAAACATCCCTGACCAGTTCATCCACTGGGCGTTCCCCTTCGAGCCTGGTTCGGGGGAACTTGGATGTGAAGTCTGGGCATTGTCTGTTTTCGCTTGTGGCGAATAGGTCTATAGTGGGGAATCCCCATTGTGAGAAGAGGTCTCCTACGACTTCTTCGTGTAGACACCATTTGTGTTCTTCTGGGAGGGGATCTCTGCTCAAAGTGTCTGCTAGTGAATTGAGATCCCTTGGAACATGTTGAGATGACAGGTAAATGTTCCGTCTGAGTGCCCATTTCCAAATGTTTTGGGCAAGCTTGGACAGATTTGGCGAACAAGTCCCTCCCTGTTTGTTTATGTAAAACATAACTGTCGTGCTGTCTGTTAAGATCTACACTGACAGGTTCAACAGGTGGGGTTTGAATGCTTGAAGCGCTCTGAAGACTGCCAGGAGCTCTAGCATATTTATGTGATTCTTGGCCACTGTGTGAGACCAGAAACCTTGAGCTGTGTGGTGAAGGAGGTGTGCTCCCCACCCTGACAGGGATGCGTCTGTAGTGACTACAGCCTGTATCTCCGGGTCGTAAAAAGTGTTTCCCCTTTCACAGGTTCTCTCTTGTCCACCAGTGAAGACTCTCTACTAGTGTTGGCGAACGACCACTAGATCGTCCCACTGACCACTTTCCTGAGACCACTGTTTTGCCAACCATTCCTGCATGGGTCGCATGCGCAGGCACCCGTGGGGAACCAGGTAAATACATGACGCCATCATACCTAGCAAACACATTGCTTTGCGCACCCTTATCTGGCGACCGGACTGATATTGAGGAATTTGCAGTAGTAAGTTCCGAATTCTTTCCTCTGATGGAAAGGCCAACCCCTCTTGGGTGTTTAAGATAGCTCCTAGGAACTGCTGGAGGTGCTTGGCACCAGGCTTGATTTTTTCTCGTTGACTGAGAAACCCAATTCGAAGAGGAGGTTGATCGTTCTTTGGATGTTGGATCTGCAAATAATGGGGTCTCCCCCGTGATGAGCCAGTCGTCCAGGTAAGGGTACACTGGGATAGCCTCCCTGCGTAGGTGTGCCACCACCACCGCCAGTACCTTGGTGAATACCCTTGGAGCCGAGGCTATACCGAAGGGCAGAATCTTCTGTGCGCTGCGAACATGGAAATATGAAAATGGGCATCATTCATGTCCAATGTTGCCATGTAAGCTCCCTTTTTAGGAGGGGGATTACCTCTTGGAGCGTAGTCATGCAAAATGTTTGGGGCTTAATATACTTGTTTGCAGGGCGTAAGTCTAATACTGGGCGCATTATCAAATATTTTTTTGGTACAAGGGAGTAAGTTGAATAAATACCCTTGTTTACCTGGTTGCCCGGGACGAGTTCTATCACGTCCTTTGCGAGAAGATTGACGATTTCCTCGAGGAGGATCTTCTGGTGGTCCAGGGAGTGAATTTTCTGTTGTGGAGGGTGGTTGCGGGGGCGCTCCAGCAGTTTGATGCAGTATCCTGCGGACACGGTGGACAGCCCCCATCTGTCCGAGGTGATCCCTTCCCATGCTTGGGTGAAGTTTGAAATGTGACCCCCTACCTCGGACCCTGAGCGGAGTGTCACTGTTTGCTGGGAGGCGTACCGCGTCTGCCTGGCTGCCTCTCCCTCTACCGCGGCCCCTCTCGTTACCTCTACTGTAACTTTGGGTACCTTGTTGGTTGTTACCCCATGATGTACCCTGCCCCTGTGAGAAATTGGAACCCATCTGGGAGTTTTGTCCGCGTGAGTGACGAAAATTATTATTATTGCCTCTCTGGTTCATGGGTTTGTTAGTCAATTGTCCCAGGGACTTTAGGGTATTGTATTCATCTTTGGCAGTTTTGAGTGCCTCCTCTACTGCTTTGCCAAACAAGACTTTCGGTTCCACCGGCATGTCAATAAGAGTAGCCTGGGTCTTGGGTTTAATCCCTGACTGTCTGAGCCAAGGGTGTCTCTTAATGACAGTGCTCTCTGCGATGAGGCGGCCTGCATTATATGCAGCATCAAAGGTCATCTTAAGGATGTACCCGGACACCGATCTACCCTCGGACGCAATTTGGGCTAACTGGCCTTTTAGTGGTTCAGGTGCGGAGGCGATAAGGGCAGCTACCTGCTCCCACTGGTGGCAATTATAGCTTGCCAGCAGAGTGGTGGTATTGGCGATTCTTGCCTGGTTAGCGGAAGTGGATGGAGGCCACTTTTCTTCCCAACCCATAAATCCTCTTGCTCTCCTTATCTGGGGGAGCTTCAGATGATGATAGAGGTGCCCCCGCTCTCTTTCTGGTGGTAGTGACTACCAACGAGTCGGGTTTAAGCTGGCCCCTTATATAAAGTGGGTCTGACTGGGCGGCTCTGAATAATTTTTCAATTCTGGGGTTGACGGCTCTAGTGGGATTAGGGTTGAGGAGGGAAGGGTCAATTCTGCGTTGAATGAATTTGAGAATTGGTATGGCTTGGGCAATGGGTTTTTTATCCCCCATCATTTCCTCTGCAAAGTCCCTTTCCTCTTGAGCCCCTCGAGTGTCTAAGTGAAAGTGCTCTGCAGCTCTAAGTAAGACCT
Source organism: Ambystoma mexicanum (assembly GCF_040938575.1). Lineage (NCBI taxonomy): Eukaryota > Metazoa > Chordata > Amphibia > Caudata > Ambystomatidae > Ambystoma > Ambystoma mexicanum. Next base: position 965,663,590 of record NC_090934.1, read on the forward strand.
CATTTAGTAGAGGCTGATTATCCACAGGTGAGCCAGTGACTGGTGGGTCTTTGTTAACAGGTGAGTCTAGATTATAGACCTCTGCCTCGTCCTCCTCCTCCTCATCCTGGTCCTCGTTGCCTCCGCAATAACCGACTCCCGCTTGGTCGTCCAGCATTTGTATGTCTGAGTCATCAGCATACTGGTGGTAGGGTTGAATAGAGAATGGGTCTGAAATTAGACCTTGAGCTGGAGTTTCATTACAAGGTCTTTTACTAGGAGACTGAGGGTCCCTGGATCCTGAAGGAGTGGAGTCGTCAGGGGTGCTCTGATAGCTCAGAAAATGATCCGGGTTTTTGGCATAGAAATTAGCCAAAGAAGACATTCTTGACATCACCCTGTCGATGTCCTCCGATCTCCATTCCCTGGAACTGGGGATGAACACCTCTTGCTAAGGTCCCTCTACTGTTCCTACGTCCTGTGGGATAACTTTAGGTCTAGTGGCCGAGACAGGGGTAGTGGACTTATCTTTGTCTGAAGATTTATGTTTGTCCTTCTGGGCCTGGGGTACAGAAGCTGTGTCTGAGGACCTCTTCTGCTGTTTGTCTCTTTTATCCTGGGTAGAGGAGTGTTTCCTTGATGGCGTGGCCTTCTCAGAATCTTTCGACGCCTGGCGCCGAGATTCGGGGGTGTGTAGGCTATCTCCGTATCTTTAGAGTGAGAATGACGAGACTCGGAGGCAGACGTAGAATGAACTACTGGAGCCGACACTAGGCGTACAGCTTGGGGGTGGAGGTCGGATTCGTCTTCTGACAACCATACCTCAGTGACTTTGGGGAGCAAGGCACTCTTGGCAACTTTAGACGGTTGCCGTGTGTCGTGAGGCGATCTCGACCTGGAACGCTCAGAGGACGCGGATTCTGTGGACCACTCTCTACGTGCCTCCTTTTTTTGAGCACTCGACGCGCGTGTCGAATCTCGGCTGGGGTTAGTGTGTTTAGGTGTAGTAGTATGGGTAGCGCTCGTGTCGCCGGGTATTTTCCCCATAACTGTCCCGCCGGACAATCCTTCGAGGTCGGGGACTATCGCTTCGGTGTCTTTCGACGCCCGTGCCCTCGCCGTCCGAAACGGCGGCGTTGCTGCCATCACTGAAGGAACCCACCGCTTCCATGGCCTCGAGCTGCCTGGCGTGATGGGCCCAACGTTTAGTGGAGCGGTCCTTTAGTGTTTTAGCCTTCAAGAGCTTCCACGCTCTGCAGTTAGCTTCAGGGTGGTCCCTAGGCAGACAGAGATTACAAACGGTATGTTTGTCAACCCAAGGAAGCTTGCGGTTGCACTTGGGGCAAAATTTAAATAGAGTAGTCTCCATATGTTACCCAATGGCAGCGGGCGAGTGTATGTAGTAAATAAAGTGAGTGTGATTATGTCCACCCCCCTACTCTCCCTACTTGCAGGGCCGAGGCCAGAGGCCTTCCGAGGCCCAAAGTCCGTCATGCAGTCTCGACAGTTGTTCGTTCTTCGGACCGGCGTCGATCTTCGATGTCCGACGTGGGATTGGAAGAACAGGGATTTTAGATTAATTATAAGCAAAAGGCTGAAAGCCAGGGAACTCTGCACAATGCTTTTGACAAGTATTGCTGAAAAAAACAATCTGAGGGGCCTACACGCGTGAGGGATACACACGTGAGGGATCATGGGTACAGTGGACGTCACACTAGGGATAGTATTACTGGCACGCCCTATGTCGATGCCCATTTTCGAGTTTCGAAAAAACAAACTGTAACACTCCGCAGCTTCCACTAGATGTTGGGCTATGCACAGCATGTGATCTAAGCAGATTCCACAAGCCTCAGAAACACATATCAAATATAAAAATACATGCAAATTACAAAATACATAAAAACACATAGAATGCAACCAATACAACACATAAAACCAGCTTCTATAAAGGTTAATGGGATTACATCCAATTTGTCAATATTCTACCCAGGTTGGCATATAGAAATATCAGTATGCATAGAAGGGACCCTAATAAATCAGAATTCATACAAATCAAATATTTCAACACATTTCAGATACATTTTGACCATAAAATAAATACAATTCTGATCATTCACATCCATAAATATTTTCCATAGGACTCTAGCGTCACAACAATTAAAACAATTACTATAAGATTTTAGCATGTTGTTACGGATTTAAGTTAAACTTTCACATTCTGTCAATATATGCTCAAGAGATTCAATAGTTTTTTTACCACATAACTGCCAGTTCTCCAGCATGGGGTCTGGCATGGATTCACATGCTCATGAATATTCCCCGTCGTCAGGCCGGGAATCCTCGGTAAAGAAAAAATCAGTATCAGTTTCATTTCTGATCTGTCTTTCTTAGTAGTAACCAATCACTGATCTCTGGGTCATACTGCCCCCAGCCAATGACTGCCCTCTACCTAAGCCCCTCCCCTGGCAGCCATCCTCAGATTTTTACCGCACGTTTAAGTGTTGGGAGTCCTCGTGTTTTAGCTCTCGAGCTTTTACTGCGTTTTCGTGCTTTTTCAGGAGATTTTTCTCATTTTTTTGGTTAATCGAGCCTCAAGCTCCACCGTTTCTACTTCCGATAACGGGGACCCGTTTTGGAATTCTTCTACGCCCCTCAAGGGTGAAGTTTTCATCGAGTTACGCTTCTTGGAGGATTCCAGAAGATCTGTGGCCTACCTCAACCGACATGGCCCAGGAGAAGGGAAGTTCGACGCCCGTATCCAAGTTGTTCAGAAGCTGCCCAGGATGCGGATTGCAAAATGTTTTCAAGGAGGACGAGCATTCAAGATATCTCTACTGCCTTCATGAGGACAAGACGCACGTGGAGAAGGACTGTGCGTTCTGCAAGAACCTGTCGGAACGGACCAAGCAAGATCGTTGTTCCCGCCTCGTCGCCTGGCTGGAGAAGGGCACAGCAGGTGAGAAGGTGAAGAAAAAGTCTGAGCTGTCTTCTAGGTCCTGTGAGGGCGCCCGGCGACGGGTGCCCAACAGAAGGCCAAGCACCGCGAGTCCGCGGGCATCAGGAGTGCCGAAAGGTCGGGCTCCTCGGTTGCCAGGCAGGGCGCGACTTCCCCGGCACGATCAACCACGAGCCAGCGCTCTGGTTCGGGGAAGAGGAAGTCAGAGAACCCGGGTAAGCTTCTGGAGAGGCCCGGTCGATCTCGAAGGGAGCCGAGGGGGAGCGAGGCGATGACCCTCCCCCCAAAGCGAAGGGCCAGGACGCACCTAAGGTGGTGAGGGCCTTGATCCACCGGGCAAAGGCCTCTATCGAGGTTGTCGCTGCGGCCCTGGCGAAGCCGGCAGAGGCTACGCCAGTGGAGGCGGCCTCGGGGCCCAGAGTTTCCCTGCCGCCGCGGAGGGAATCCTCTTTCCAGACCATCGTTAAGACCCCCGTGAAGACCCTGGTGGAAAAAGAGGGGGGGGGGTGGCCATTACGGACTCAGATTCAGCCTCCGAGGAGGATCCGGTGGAAACCGTGGAAGGCCTCAACGAGAGGTTCATAGCCCTCAACGAGAGGTTTGAGAAGGTTCGATCCCAGGGGATGGTTCCCGCCGATGTGATCGAAGATGGCGACGACGAGGGCCCAGTGGAGCAGCCATCCCGTCCGTCGCAGACATTACCCGAGCCCCAGGATAGCTCGGCGGCCTTTTTGTTGGCGATCCAATCCTTATGTACTGAGATAAGGACGAGGTTACCACGGACCCCGACGGAGGATCCAGAACCAGGCCCGTCAGGAAGCCCTCCGAACAAGCGGAGGAGAGTCCACCCCGCTCCGCCCTTCGTGCCGGTGAGGCCTGTGGACCCCTCATCCCCCTCGCCGGACCCTTGGAAGGATACGGCGACGGATACAGCGACGGGGACGGATGACGACGGCGGCGATGACACAACGGACATCCCATCATCACCCCCCCTCGGGCCTCTCCGCCCGACGAAATTGTCTCTTTTCACGCCATGATAGCCAGGGCATCCGAGCTCTTCCAGCTCTGCCCTGAGGAACAGAAAAATGAAGGATTTCTTTACCAACGACGAGAGGCCAAGAGAAAGACGGTCCTCGCGGTGCCGTTGCTCGACGACATCTGGGACGAGGGGCTGGCTATCCTCAAGAACCCTTCCACAACACCCACCAAGAGGGACAGGTACGAGAAGAAGTACCGGGTCCCCGATGCCGCAACCTTGTGCCTCAGGGCCCAGCCCACGCCGGACTCTGTCGTCTCGGCAGCGGCCAAGAAGAAAGCAGCGGGTGCAGCGGCTTCAACTTCCACTTCCCCGCCGGACAGCGAGGGCAAGAAGTTGGACTCCATGGGACGACGAGTCATCTTGTCGGCGGCGACGACAATTAAGGCGGCCAATGCCTTAGCGATTGTGAGCCGTTACGACAGGGAGCTTTGGTTCAAGATAGCTCCTCTGCTAGACTTCCTACCAGACGACAAGAGGGGAGGCCCTACAGATTCTGCAGGAAGGAGAGGTGGCGTCGGATCACGCCATAACGGTGGCAACGGACATTGCCGATACCGGATTTCGCCAACTGGGCAACAGGGTTTGCCTCCGACGACGAGGATGGCTCAAGGCGACGGACTTTCGCCAGGACGTCCAGACCAGAGTGTTGGACATGCCGTTCGACGGCAACAACCTTTTTGGTAAGGCGGTGGCATCATATTGGATCGAAAGAGCGTGTGAGCAGTGAACTATATCGACTGACTTTGTTTTGTATTAGCCATCATCCAAGCACTGGGAGCGTTGCTCTTTCCTGTCTCATACCGCTTCCTGGAGGAGGCGGAGTCAGTCTGACCACGTGTGTGATCACGTGACTGGTAGGGTCCTGAAAACTGCGCTCGAGCCACCCTTGCGGCGTTAAGCCCGACGGTGAAAAGCCCACTGGCTGTTGTGCGGCGGTTTGGCGGCGTATCCAGAAGAGAGACTGCAGTGATTTGTCACTTTGATCCCTCAGGAAATCTATTATTAACAGTGTTAATGTCCAGGTTTGTGCTTAAGCAGTGAATTTAATCATATATCGCTAGAACATGAAGATTTTATGATTACATTTTATGTGCTGGTGAGTGTGGGCGAAGCTCTATCCCAGTAATATTTTGATACCTTACTATAAAGTGCTAGGTGCTTGTCACCTTATAATGTGCTAATTTGTATTTTATCAGATTATTATTGTAAAGTAAGATTAGTTTTTATTGGTCATTGTTTATCTTTGAGATTTATTTAGTAGGTCGAGAACTCTGTCTCCTTATTAATATATTGCATAAGAGCTACTGCCTGCACTTCAACAATGGCTAATGGACTGCGCAGTGGGCGGTGCACTGAGGCAATATCGAAAGCTTTTACTGAAACTAACATTGACTCTTTAGGTCACAAAAGGAGTATTCTTAACAATGAGCCATCTAATAATAATACTTTAGCAGAGGTAGCTAAAGCTGATAACCTAAATCGTAGTGATACTCCAACACATGCTACTTATTTGGCCCAGATTCATGCTGTCTCTGCTGCCAGTATGAACAATTCCATAAAAGAGGAAGAAAATGAAGATGTCAGGGTGAGTTTGGGACGTTGTTCAACTCCATTGCTACCTTGCACTTCTAATGAAGACCCGTTTAGGATAACTATGAGGAAAATGGCTGAATTAGATGAACAGGTCAACCAATCCATTAATATGATGACCCCACTTGTTCATAGATCATCTAATATGGATATCTCAAAAACAATTTGCAGAGAGGACACTATGAAAACTCACAATGAAACAATAGGCGAAGGAGGTTCTTAAGGGATTTCGCATGTTTTATTGTACTCTCCTGAGCAAACTAAAGATCAAAGAAGGTTCATAAATGATGATCCTGAGGGGAGTATATCTGATAGCTGTAGCGTTGAACATCAATCTCCTAGTCCCCTTCCAGTGATTACAAAAATACTAGATCTTCTCGACAAGGGCCATGAACTTACTCACTTGGAATTAAAGGAATTAAAGGCAACTATGCATTATTTCTGTTCCAAGATGGATAAAATCGAGGGCTTCATAACCGCAATTGATACCCTGAGATCTATGCAATATGAAATATGTGGCCAAGGATCCAATGAGGCTCCAAATGTGAGCCACGAGAAAAGTATGCAATGTTTGCAACCTGGTTACCAGGACTGTGACCATACTAGACAGTTAATTGGTGCTGAAGTGTAATTGTGAGAATGATCTGAGAGAGAATAAAGCAGCGATAACAGCATTAAATGATACAATTGTTTCACAACTATTGAATAAAGCACGGCCTTTAGATATGCCGCTTAGTCCTACTGCTAAGGCTCCAACCTTAGATATGCCTGATAGTCCATCTGTCTTGTTGGATGAAATCGAAAAACAAAAAAAGGCAGAGAATGAAAATTTTCCTATTGAAGTAACCCCCACCTTTATGTCTCGCCGGGCTAAAAGGATGCATATGCGTGCTGTGAAAAGACTTGCCAAAAGAAGGAGGGAGGTTTTACTACATAAAAAAGAATCAATGGTAAAGGATATAAAATCAACTTCTATCCTAGAAATTGCAGATCAGGAGCATATTGACTTGGATCAATTGTCCAAAGAGAGTCAGGATGCCCTCACACCTGCAATTGATGTAATAGTGGACACGAGAAGTGGAGGTCTCGGTAATTCTTCGCTATTGAAGGAAGACGTGTATATCAACACGGGAACGATAAAAACTAGTAATACACAATCGGCAAAACCAAACTCTCAGAAAACTATAATTTGCAAAACTGTGTCACATCAAAAAACAGGCATAATTATTCCTAAGGACCATGTAACGCAGGAAAAAGAAAATGAAAAGTCTGATATAGATTTCACTATTAAAAACTCGGCAAAATCCATCCTAAGTAAATATTTCCCTATTGTAGGCAGATGCTGTACGTCAAAAAGTCAAATGAAACATCATGACGGAGGTGTCATCGTCTCCTTAAAAACACCTATAAGGAAATCCTATAGTGAGATATGTACTAATGTCCTAAATAAGGGAATACATGTAAATAATGAATGTATGCTGAATAAAGAAAAACAATTAGAAGTAGGAAATAGAAAGAGTAATAAAACGAATGTAATATGTGACGAACCTTTGAGGCCTGAAAATTGTTTATTGGACAAAAAGAAGAATGTAGTGATGGTAAATGGCCAAGGGAAAAAAGCGGAAGTGGTTGAGGCACTCTCTAGGACCCAGCCTGGGAACTTAGCAAGAAATGAAGTAAACAATGCAAACTATATGGGAACTTCTTACGCCGCTAACAATATATCTATCCATCGTCCTGCATTAAGAAGGTCCTTATCTGAGAACAAAACTAATATGAATAATTCATACAAGGAAAACGACTTATTCGATAGCAAGAGTGAATTCTCACTCGAGCCTAATCAAAATGCAAATGGTATTGCCACTACTAATTCCTCGTGTGGTTACTAGGGCATCTCCGATAGCAGTAATATCAACAAATACAGAAATAAACACACCTTCCATTAGGCCACAACAAATTGAATCTGAAAGACAGTATATTATTGGATTTGAGGGGGATGAAAGGACATTGGTGGATAATCGCATTAATCGATCCTATGTATTCTCCGTATTCTCAAAAATACCTCAATTGAGAATGATTAAATCTGAAGATATTACAAGGGTTTCTTTGGCAAGCTCAAACAATCACAGGGCTATCTGTTATCTTAGCTCTGAGGCTATAATGAAATGTATCTGGTTTAGCCGTGAGGAAATAAAAAAATGAGGGTTTGGTGCTGTTTACTTTTGATTGAGAGTCGGAGGCCATACTATTCTTAGAAACACCGGGCAAGGGCGTTGAAAAGATCGAAGAAGCAGGTAGGCCTTGTACGCAATCCGAAGTAGGTTTGGAAGGAGGAATGTTGGAAATATTGAAATTTGTAGCCAATACAAAAGGGCTACTGTGGTTGGAACCTATGCTTTCGGCAATCTTATGTCCAAAAACATCTATTCCTGCTAAATAGCCATTCAATGATATGAGCATGAAAATTATATCTTGGAACTCCTGTTGACATGTAAACTAAATGAAGTGGCACTCTGCTTTAACCTATGAAGACCAACCAACAATAATAATGGTACAAGAAACGATGAAAACTGAGCCATTTGTGATTCCGGGTTACTTGACTTTTTCTTCACCTGCAAGGAGATCTCTGTTAGGGCGTCCATCCGGGGGCTTGATGGTTGGAGTTAAGATATCCTTGCAGGCTCAATCGGAATTGGTTTGGGAATCTGCCAGTATATTGGGGATCCATCTTACTATACCCTCACTTAGATACTCCTCACTAATGATAATTTCCCTATACTGGAATCCCGCCTCCTCGACAGTTGAAGAGATGTTGGACGAACTTGATGCATGGTTATTACACATATCTGGCAGATACCAGTCTTGTGAAATCATTATAGGCGGTGACTTTAATAATGACTGTAGAGATCTGACTGAAACCCATGAATTTAGATCGTCCACTCTTTCTCGCAGTAGAGGAGTTAAATTTAGAGAACTCCTCACAGAGTGGGATATGGATTTAATGGTTAGAAATTATATGAAATTTGGAAAAACATGGGCAAGAGGCACGATGTACTCAATAATAGATTATATATATGTATCCCACAATCTTATTTTGCATATGGCACCGCTATTAATAGGTCAGATTGAGATTGGAGATCATGCACAACTTTCTACTTTTATTCAATTGAAATGTCATTCGCTTATGCCAAATATAACCCTGGCAGTGGTCGAAACTAATCGACCTCTGCATTCCATCAGATGGAATCGAGGGACGTGTAATTTTGTTGTTAAACAAATATCCTCAGAGATTGAGAGGATTAGACGAGTAGGGGGAAATTATGAAAAAACATTGTGCACGCATTATTCTGAAATAGTTGCTACAGCACTTGAGCAGTTTGGCAAAACACAAAATAATGTGAAACATACATACTTATATGATCACACATGTAAACTATTAAAAAGGGATAAGAATAGGGTGTTGAGATTTTTAAAGAAAAGCAACTTGGGCATCGAAGATAGCAAGGCAAGGAGGAATAGAATTTTATTAGCATACAAACACAATTTGAGATCTGCTCGTATTTCAAAATATAACGAGGTGAATTGTACATTAATTCACGCCATTTTGTCTCATGACACTCGTATAATTTGGCGCACCTTGAAAGCTGATAATAAATGTGTGGCACTGTTCTCGCCGAATTGTATTCCTGAGCAGACATGGCAAACATTTATAAAGGTTAAATACCAACTGCCTTGCAAATTTCTTTTTGTCCCGGATGTTTCTCTAGAATATTCTAATATCCCATCCCAAGGCTGAAGTGGAACTGCAGTGATATTATCTGGGCAATTTCCAGGTTGTCATACTCAAAAGCTGCAGGACCTGATGGCCTCCCCCCATGTCTTTATAAGGCGGATCCTGTGTTGTGGGCTGGCATTATAAATAATACATTTGATTCTATCATCAGGTCTGGGGATGTCCCACCTTCATGGCTAACCGCAAATATAGTACCCATATTCAAAAAGCGTGACCCATCTCGCCCAGAGAATTATCGTCCAATATCATTAATTGATACTGAGGCTAAGATTTTTGCAATCCTTCTCTTAAATGAACTAGAGAAAGTAATTGGGGTCAATGGCTTGTACTCGAAATACCAAACTGGATTTAGGAAGAACATGAGCACAACCCTAAATGCTTTTTTTATGTCGCATGTTATTGCTGGAGCAAAAGAAAAGAATTCTAATCCTGTCTATATAGCAATGATTGACATGAGCTCAGCTTTTGACACGGTTGTCCGCAATTTATTGTGGAAGAAAATGATGAAGATAGGGATTCCAACTGTGTTGATGTATTGGATTATAAAGTTGCACAAGAATACATAGTACAGAATAAGAATTTCTCCAGAAGGTGGCACCACTGCTCCTATCTGTACAACAATTGGTTTGAAACAGGGTTGTAACCTTGCGGCCACCCTGTTTAACTTAGATCTATCTGACCTGGGTGAGAATTGGGAAAATGGGAATTTGTTTTCTGTCAAAGTGGGGAGTATTCATTTGAAATGGATTGCATTTGCTGACAATATTATTTTGTTTGACCCTACCCCGGTAGGGCTTCAAACTAAACTCTCATTATTTGAGACATTTGCAAAAGCACATAATTTGACACCTAACCCAGCTAAAACTGCCATTATGACTTTTGGAGTGAAATCAAAAAGAGGCAATCTTAGATGGCAAATATTGAATACACAAATTTATTGTGTGAATAATGCAATTTATTTAGGGTATTATTTATCAGCCCTCAACTCCATTAACTCTTGGTCTACAATCATTAAAAATAAAACTCGCCCATTATTGTCTCAAATGAAAAGGATTTTTACCCAATATTGCAAATTCTCTTTAATCCCGCTAATAGATTTTATGACATTAAAAATTGAAAGTCTCATACTGTATACATTAGATATTTGTCTATGTGACATGACAATTAAGCTTGATAGTTTACAGGACTCTCTTTTAAAATCCGCAATGTTTCTTCCAATGTCGGTTCCAAATGCCATTATCCGACATGAATTGGGGCTGGTTTCACTCTCAACTCGTTGGAAATGGAGACAGTTGTCCAATTATGTTAAGATTCATTATCCTCCAACTAACTCACTGTATATGGACTTGAACAAAATGTTGGGCTCTCAAACTTCTAAATCTTTTTTTAATTATCAATTGAAAATGCAACAAACCTTAGATAATGTAAATATAACTGTTGAGGATATACAATATCGCCCTGGTTTTGCTAAGAAAAAACTTTTTGAAATGGATTGGTGTAGAACAATTGATTTAATTAAGACCTATGGGTTATATAAAGAATATGGTCGATATGTTAAACAGCACATTCCACGTTACGATCATGTTTTGTTATTTCCTTGTGAAAATATTCGAAAGGTATATATTCGCTATAGATTGAACCTATACCATACAAGAGAAAGAACTAAGAACTGGGAAATGAATAAATCAAATAATTGTGTGGGATGTCGTTTTGATGAATGCAACGAACCCTATGAAACGTTGAAACACCTTATATTGTATTGTCCACATTTTAAGAACATAAGGACACTTAAACTTATGAAATTTGTGAAGATTGAATTTGAGGACTGCCTTGAAGTCTTGTGGTCCAGAATGATGCAGGGATTACACAAACCCTTAATATATGAGTTGGCAAGTTTTTGTAAACATATTGAGAATGAATTAGAGCTATTTTTGTAGTTGATATGATTGATTAAATGATTATCTGTAAGATTTTAAATTTTCTAAAGGTTCTACATGAAATGTTTTATGTATTTTGAACCAAATGCAAATAAATAAAAATAAAAAATAAGGCGGTGGATGAGTCCCTCCAGGCCATCAAAGGAGACACGGAAACAGCCCGTGCCCTAGGAGTCCTTCTGCAACGGCGGCCCTTTCGGAACTCTGGAGGCAGACAGGGAGCCTCCAAGGGATCCAGCGGCGGCTCTTCTACTTACCGCCAGGCGGCCCGCTCCTCGTCCCAGGAGGCCTACAGAGGCCGCGGCAAGCAAGGAGGGTCTCGCCGCCGTCGGCAAGGAGGCCAAGACGGCAAGGCCTCTTCCAAGCAGGACTGAACCGGCCGTAGCCTCGGGCCCCCTTCGAAGCACCCCGGTGGGAGGCCGGCTGACGAAGTTCGTCAGGGTGTGGGAGTCCATCTCCATCGACCGTTGGGTGCTGGACACCCTGTCCCGCGGACACTCGCTGGAATTTCAAAAGAAGTGTCCTTGCATTCCTGTTAGGAAATCCCAGCGTTCATACTGGAAGATATGGAAATTACATCATCCTCGCTACCGTCAACAGAAACCAAGATGGCGGCTGTTTGGTTCCTTTTTTCCTAATGCTCCAGGCAGGTCTAGCTTATTCCAAGATGGCGACCTCCTCAAGCCAAATGCTATATCGGTCTCGTTGAGACCCAGGTAGGTGCGTCGCTACTCGCTCCACTCCCGTGCAGCCTCATAGCAGCTCACGCTCCTACCTTTCGATCATTTGCCTTTCTGACTACGGTCTTTCCTCCCCTTTTCTCCTCGCTAATTCCACCTTCCTTTCCCTTCCCGTGGCGGTATCCGTTGCCGCTTCCTCCCCTCTCCTTCCTAATTGTACTTCAGCTTCGCTGTGCCTCCTTGTTCCTTCTCCTTGCTCCGGGTGTCGTCTCGCCCCGTTGAGCGTCCTGGTACTTTTCCTTGCTCTCGGATTTCATCTAGAAGACAAGAAGATTGTCCTGTTCCGGACATTCCTTCACAAGACTGGGCTTCACGGAGCCGGATTCCCTTTCTACTTCAGCTGGACAATTCGGCCAACATTTCTAAGGACTCATCACCAGACCTGCTTGTATTTTGGTATCCAAGCACATCGGGTTTTATTCCCCGGAGGGTTTCCTGAGAGTGTCGCCCACGAGGCGCTTAGAGCCCATTTATCCTGGTCTCTTCAGCGCCTTCTGGGAGGCATACCACAAACTTCGATACTACAGAAACGAACACCGAAGGGACCAGTTCTGTGAGTACTATCTTTGTTTATATTGAGAGCCTAAGAATTCCTCCCATGGCCAGGAAGGAGAATCAGGTCCCTCAACTGCTTTTAGAGGTAAGGGCGATGCTCAGGAAGGGGGCCATCAAGCTCGTCCCCAAGAGGCTCCGGGGCTCTGGGGTATACTCAAGATACTTCCTCGTCAGAAAGAAGATAGGCGGTTGGCGCCCCATCCTGGACCTGCGTCGGTTGAACAGGTACATCAAGGCACAGAATTTCTGGATGGTCACCCTCCAGCACGTGCTGGGACAGCTGGAGGAGGGCGACTTCCTATCGTCACTGGACCTGGAGGATGCTTACTTCCACATCCCCATTCTAAAAGGACACAGAAAGTTCCTCAGATTCATAGTCCAGGGGCGTCACTACCAATTCAGAGCCCTGCCGTTCGGATTAAAGTCGGCACCCAGGGTGTTCACCAAGTGCCTCGCACCTGTGCCGGCACGGCGGCGCCTGCAAGGGATCCACGTCTACCCCTACCTGGACGACTGGCTAATCCGTCGAACACACAGCGAGGACCGTCCGCCTGCTCGCGGAGCTGGGATTCGCCATCAACTACCCCAAATCCCATCTGGTCCCGTCGCAGGTGGCACTGTTTCTGGGAGCGAAGATCGATACAGTGAAGCATTTCCGTCGGAAGAAAGGACAAAGGTCATTTTGGGCAAGGTGCAGCGCCTGTTAGCCACGGATGTGGCCAGAGTGAGGTCCATCAAGTCCCTCCTCGGGATGATGTCCTCATGCATCTAACTTGTGCCCCTTTGCAGACTTCGGATGCGTCCGCTACAAGAGTTCCTCGACGCCCGCTGGATTTAAGCGGCGGGCAGCTTCGAAGACAGGATCCCGCTCGACGAGGAGTTCCGTCGGGCGATTCTATGATGGGGTGCCCATGCGCACCTCGCGGCAGGCATGGACTTTCAGGCCCCGGCGTATCAGGAGACGGTAACGACGGACGCCTCCCTGGAGGGATGGGGGGCCCACACCGGAGATCTCCACGCAAGAGGCTTCTGGCTCCCGGAGGAGAGGGCTCTACACATCAACATCCTGGAGCTACGAGCCGTGTTCTGGGCACTCAAATCGTTCCTTCTGTCCCTCAAGGACAAAGTGGTGAGGATCTTCACCGACAATACCACCACGATGTTCTACATCCGGAAGCAGGGAGGCACCCGATCCCCAGCCCTATCCAAGGAGGCCCAGGATCTGTGGCACTGGGCTGTCACCAGGGGATGTTTCTGGTTCCCTTCCACCTGGCAGGAATTAAAAAACACCATTTCCGACTCACTCAGCAGGGAGCTGCGCTCGTGCCACGAGTGGGAACTACGCCAGGACCAGGTGGATCGGCTCTTTCAACGGTGGGGCAAACCCCAGATCGACCTGTACGCGACGGCGACAAACTCCAAGTGCCAGAGGTTCGCCAGCAGGTTCGCACAAGCGAGGAGCATGGACAATGCTTTCTCGTTCCTTTGGGACGGCCTGTTCCTGTACGCGTTCCCTCCATTGCCGTTGCTGCTCCGTCTCATCAACCAGCTCAAGAGGTCCAGGTGCAGGATGATCCTCGTCGCACCGGCGTGGCCGAGACAGATCTGGTTCCCGGACCTTCTGGACTTGTCAGCGTCCCCACCTATCAAGCTGGCGACGGACGCAAATCTTCTCTCCAGAGAAGGAGGCGCCATTCTCCATCACGACCCTGAGTCGCTGAACTTGCAGGCTTGGCTCCTGCAGCACTAGAGTTTGGAGGATACGTTATCCCGGCTGACTGCAGAGAGGTTCTTGCAAAAGGCAGGGCGTCCTCAACTCTCAAATGCTATGGACATAAGTGGAAGAGGTTCTTTGTCTGGTGCCGTGCACAGAAGATTAACCCTCTGCAGATTACGGCCCCTCAAGTATTGCCGTACCTACTGTCGCTGACCAAAGCTGGACTGGCTCACGCCTCCATCAAGATACATCTGGCTGCCATTTCCCAATACAACAGAACTACAGGACGAGCGTCCTTGTGGTCTCATCGCCTGGTGAAGGAATTTATGAAGGGACTATTCCGATCGTTCCCGCCGGTGAAGGCCCCTGCCCCGGCGTGGGAGCTCAACGTGGTGCTGACCAGGCTCATGGGGGCCCCATTCGAGCCTATGCATTCGGCGTCGTTGAAGTTCCTGTTGTGGAAGACAGCATTTCTTGTGGCCATCACCTCCGCACGACGAGTGGGAGAGATCCAGGCCCCATCTTGCAAGCCTCCATACTTGACTTTTCACGACACAAGCGTGGTGCTGAGGATGCACCCCTCCTTTATGCCCAAGGTGCCGTCGGACTTCCACCTCAACGAGCCCTTGGTGTTGCCAGTTTTCTTCCCGTCGCCTTCGTCTCCGGCCGAGAGGACTTTGCACTCGCTGGATGTGGCTAGAGCGCTGAAGTTCTACGTGGACCGCACGAAGAGTTTTCGGAAGACATCACAGCTGTTTGTGAACTTTGGACCTGTGAATCAAAGGAAGGCTCTCTCGAAGGCTTCCATTTCCAGATTGCTCTCCGGCTGCATCATGCACTGTCATCGGTTGGCAAACCGACCGCTGCCCGGCCGTCCGAGAGCCCATTCGACTAGAGCGATCGCTGCTACCATGGTGTTCCTGTCTGGTGTGCCCCTTCTGGACATCTGCAGGACTGCTACGTGGAAGTCGACGCACACCTTCACAAGATTCTACTGCGTCGATCGGCACTCCAGGGAGGAGTCCAGGGTCGGCCAAGCAGTGCTGCGCAACCTGTTCGCTTAAGGTGAGCCTGGTGAGGAGGCAAGAGATGCTTAATGTTGAGTTGTTGTATTGCTTAATGTTGAGCCTGTTGCCACCTCCTGTGGTTGTGCATGTGTATACTGCTATGCATTCTTATATTCATGAGCATGTGAATCCATGCCAGACCCCATGCTGGAGAAGGAACAAGTTACTTACCTGTAACTGTTCTCCAGCGTGGGTCTGGCATGGATTCACATGCGAACCCTCCCTCCTTCCCCTCTGCGGCTCTTCACTTGGCCATACTGCCACTTTACGTGCTACCAAATCTGAGGATGGCTGCCAGGGGAGGGGCTTAGGTAGAGGGCAGTCATTGGCTGGGGGCAGTATGACCCAGAGATCAGTGATTGGTTACTACTAAGAAAGACAGATCAGAAACAAAACTGATACTGATTTTTTCTTTACCGAGGATTCCCGGGCTGACGAAAGGGAATATTCATGAGCATGTGAATCCATGCCAGACCCACGCTGGAGAACAACAGTTACAGGTAAGTAACTTGTTCCTTACACTCATTATGTATTAGGCCATTCCTCGCACCTCCAATTTCCAATGCTCTGCTTTTATTGAATTTTAAGAGTAAATACTGTCTTATAACACATGATTCAGGAAATGCCAAAATGTAATTGGGAGGGCTATTTCGAGTATTGATATATTCAATAAAAGGTCCACTGTTTGAGTTTCTTGAAAGTTGCACAATATCATTATATTGGTCAAAGGATAAAATCTTCTTTTTGAGACAAAATTTAATTTGTTTTAGGTTAGTCACAGACAAGGCTATTTCACATCCAACCTTCCAATTATTGAATATAATGAAAATGTTCCCCCACACTCCAATCCTGCTCAGAAAGGCCCTAGCCTAATATACGGTTATTGTATTGTTGTTTAATGTGGTTAGATCAACTGAGCACATAAAAGATCTGTTAACAAAAGTGGATGAAATACACGTAAATTCATATTCAAGATAAAAATATTCCACGGTTACAGATTGTGGCATTCAAAACAATCTTCGTAACATTTTTGCTTCAAATATTTTTAGCTCTTGCTATATATTCAAGGTATGGTACTAGAGTTGAGGAGTTATCTCCAGAAACATGCTTGAGGTAAATTATCCAACTCTCTGCTGAAAAATCGGCAAAATCAGCTGAATTACAAAAAGCCAAATGGACTCGAAATAAATGGGGATTTACACAGCCACTTGTAATCCGGCAGTAATTCCTCTGGACCAAGTGGTGGTAACGGTGATTCAGTTTGGTGGTATCTGGGTGGATTTGCTGCTGAGATATCACCAAACTCGTAATGAGGCCCATAGCTCTTTAACTCACCAAGTTAATGGGCCTCATTACGACCCTGGCGTTAACCATGGCGCTAATAGCGCCATGGTTGAGGCCGGTATTTTACCAACTCCGCCATGGTGAATGGTGGAATTACCACCCCATTCCAAGGTTGGCGGGGCGGTAATTCCCCATTCACCATTGGCCCTTCCCCATTCCCATTTCTGCCCCCATAGGGCTCAATGGGAATGGGGAAGGCGGCAATTACGGTATTGCAAATTGCAGTACCGTAATGACCTCGAAAGTCCCTTTGCGGGTTCCTTCCTTAACGGCTGGTAAAACCAGCCGTTAAGGTCGGGACCCGCAAAGGGACCTTGTAATTAGGCGGTAAGGGTTTAACGGCGCCGACACCTTTTACGGCGCCGTTAACCCCTTAGCGCCTGGGTCGTAATGAGGCCCACTGTCAAAGAGAAACAGCCAATCACAATACAAGGAGAGACACCCAAAACCAAAAACAACCAAAACTTAATGAACCAAAACTGGGATGCCCAATGCAATAAAGCATTTTAACGCAAACCGCATTACAAGAATATGAACCCAGACAAACTAACCAAAATAGCCCTTGCAGAGAAGCGCACAGACCACTCTCATCACTAATCCTACTAAATTCTTTCCAATCTCCTATACACTCACCGTCAACCACCAAACAAAATACACCTCTACCACAGCAGAAGCTTGAAACCACCACATACAAAACACACTATGCAACACCCAACTGAACCCAACACACTACAGAAAACGAAACAGACACATAAACTACCCCATACACAGTCCTGCACCAAAACATCACCAAACCCTTACCAACTAAAAGCACACCCTACACACAGTGACCTTTTTTTCTTAACTGAAGCTACCAACAGCTAAACAAAGATCTCTTGCACTCTCCCTCTCCATCCCACTAACTGACCCTCCCCAGCCTTCCTTCCTTTTCAAATCCACCAGAGCGCCTGGGGACCATTAAAATGGTGGTGGTGTGTGGTATAAATCTCAATACCATAACATATTATAGATTGGTTTCTGTTATCCTTACTTCAGTTATTGAGTGTAAAAGTTAAAGAAACATTGTTTATGATTACTCTATTCTTCAAGAAATGCTTTAACATTAGATACACTAACGTAGGATTTTTTGAATCATGAACGGAAACAACTTCATCCCCACTACTATCAGGGTATATAACATTTGACAGCTCAATATACGAGAAGGTGTTATGTACGCACATAGGGTGAACATTCAAAATGGGTATTCAACACATCAAATTGTCTAATGGTAATTTCCCTTGGTAAGAGACAACTCTGTTTTGCGAAAAAGATAAATGGGTTGCTGGAAATTAGGAATGGCTCGTCTATTTTAACGTGAACAGTTTGTTAACATCAATCTTGACTGGCAATACAATTAATGTGCCTCATGGAATAAATGCAGCATTCGCATTAGTATTAAAACGCATATGTAAAATGTTGTATTGCTTACCAAAATAGAAGGTGGTATGTACCACTGCAAGGCTAATAACTACTTCTGATATTTCATCATGAACCATACGAGACAGCCATAACATTGTTAATTTTGTGACTATATAGCCAAATATCGGACTTAATAGAAATTTCAATATCATCCTTAAAGCAATCTGGGTACCAGCTGAGGGAGAGACAAATCATGAACATTATTTGCATTTTCAATTAAAAATCATGATATGCATTACATTGAAATCGCCATAAATGTTTCTATCAAATAAAGCATACAATTATTTCCCCAGAATCACATTGTTTTAGGTTGCGAATTTAGAAACGCATGTTACTTACTATCCTTTAACCTTGAGTTTCGAAATGATGCAATATCTTACTCCGTTTTTAATTTGGCTATTAGTTGGTGCTTTAGCGCCACCTATGTGCCAAAACTATTGCATTATAGTAAATATAGAAGGGTGAAATCGCATATGAGGAGGGACACAAATCTTGTAGGGGTTGTGTGGTTATTTGCCCGCCCACTGGCTGCCCATGGCCATGCTAATCCCTAAGCCATTCCCAGCCAGTTCCTGCCCCTTCCTGCACAAAACACCTCCTCATGGGAATTCTTTGAGCTTGCTTTTCTCAAGCCTACCATCAAACTTTGCACTCGAAGTGCCTGTCAGTGCTTTTTTAAAGCAGACTTCTGAGAGTTAATGGGCTTCATTACGAGTATGCAGGTCTAGAATGAACATGCCAATAATACCCTTTTCTGGACCGGCATACTCAGAGTTTTTCAGTGGGGTGGCCTGATTTATCTCCACCCTAGAACTAGAGGTACGTCAGGCACCCCACCGGCAAAAAACAGCAGGCATTATTGGCACCAGTATTACCTGTGCTGGTAATACCGGCAATCCCCCATAGTGGAATGGTGTTTAACCTACCTTTACTGGCACCTGTAATCAGCCGGTAATTCCGGCAGACCAGGCGCTGGTAACGGTTATTCCATCTGGCGGTATACCGCTGGCTTTACTGGCAAGATACCACCAGATATGCAATGAGGTCCAATGACTTTATTGGAGTTGTAAAGGCGCTACTGGTGTAGTAAAAATGTCTTGTCCAGGTCGGGCGTTAGCTACTCTATTTATAAGCAGTATGTATGTCCTTCACTGAAGTCCTGGTAAAAACAAGCATTGACAAAGCCAACAGTTTTGACTTGTGTATAAGTATTAGATATTTGCTAGGCACTGCTATTAGATGCCGACATACTCGCACCATTTTGCACCCGCTCCCATCAATACCTAGTTAATACCACCAGAGCAGCGCCTGGCAAGAGCCTTTCCCATGCCTACACAAAATCCCAAACTGTTGGCATTGCCATTGTTTAAGACGGTTCGAAGTTAGAAATAGCCTGGAAGCCCCAAGCTCTTTGACTCCTGCCTAAGCTGCTGCTTTGGTTTTGCAGTAACCTAACAAGTTCCGGGAATCTCTCATTTGCTATTGTCGACATGAGCTGAAGGCACTGCATCATCAGACTTCGGTCAGAACCTCTGTTTCTGTGTACTGCTCAAATATCCTTCTAAACATTGGTCCCAATTCGGTGAGTGTTAGGAAGAATTCTCTGTAAAGGCTAATTTCCCAAACCTAGTGAGTCCCCCAGCAGCTTTGCTGGATTTTTGGGGTTTATTTTTTTCTCCTCCTAAGAGTGAGACTCTTTTTCTCCCACTCTTGGGCATGATTTGAGAATGTCCTTTGACTATGTAATGTGTTTTATGGGCTATGGGGTCTTTTACTCTATAGGGCTTCATGTGTTTTTGGGAAGTGTGTTACACAGCACCCTCAGTGCAGTAACAAAGAGGTGTCATAGTGGCCCCCAAACATAGACTCCATACCCTGGGACTGACTACTGTCTCCCAGGGCATGTAAAGTCACCATTGACTTTACTAGTCTTAAATTATGAACAAAACCAGTACAAACCATCATATTGTGGAAGTACTGGTAGGGGTCATTTGATTGCCCCTGGGTCTGTTTTTCAAGGAGGCACTGTCCAGTCCCCCCTTGTCGAGTTTCTGGCTGGTGGCAGTGGTTACCACGTGAAATATTCCCACAGAATATTTCCTATGGGATTTTCCCATTCATTTTAAACGCACCACTTTTTTGGTGCAATATTAAAGATACCGCCGGGTTATTTATTTAATATTTATTCCCCGGTTGGGTCTTTTTGCCAGGACTCGGTTTTAAAATGGCGTTTGCGTTTGCCTCTGTAACTCCAACCCAAGTCGAGCCCTTTGTTCCACTTTTGGCGGGCTTCTGCACTGAAGCCTCCAAAAGTGATGGCACTCTGTCTGGGTCTACAGGATGTGTGGGAGGGGGGAATAGGCACCCTGGACTGAGTTGCCTCGGCAACTCAAGTCGCACACTTGTGTGATTGGCCCAGTGGTGAGCCGCCCGGCTCACCACTTAGCATGTTTCAGTGACAGCTAGGACTGATGAATGGGGGTTTTCTGCATAAAAGCAGGGCTTTGGGGACTGGAACTTCAGAAGTCGCCACAGGACCTAAAGAATCCGAAGAGGGAGAAACTGAGCCGACCTGCAACGACGACACTACCGATGGAGCCCTGCTGAACCCACTCACCACTTCCCAACGACAGAGAAGATCTTCTTCCAGGAGAGTCTTCTTCCTTTGAGCTGGTGGGGTTAACCAGTTTGCCCTTCTTTCGCCTGGATCATCTCGTGGTCGAATCGCCCGTGCCAAGCACCCCGGCGGCCGGATAGCCACGCTTCACCACTACCGCGAATAAAAGGGTAGTACCTTTTAACCGGGAAACTCTGCGGCTGGTTTCTTCCCTGGCAGTGCAACGACCTCCAGCTTTCCTCCACGTTGAGATCTTCTCTTCCCCTGGACGAAGCACCGACCTGCACCCGCTGCCAGGAACAACTGCCGCCGCTGGAGCTTTCTCACCATTTCAGGTACTGTGTCCCGCCTGGTCTCCCTTGCAACAGACTGTCCAAGGTGTCCCGTAATTCCTTGACTCTCTATCCTGGGGTGACCTCGGACCTGTTAACTAACTTTTCTGAACTGATCTAACTCCTTTTTGAACTATCTGCAAAGACTTTTAAAGTGTACTTCAACTGTGTGATCTTGGGCAGATTACGCCTTGCTCCCTCCAAGAGTGGGCCTGTCCTATGAACTTTTTGCTCTACAGTAGACCCTGCCTTTCTTGACCTGCTGTGGTTCTTTAAAAGTGTTGGTATTGTGTGTTTTCCTATTTCTGCCTTTTCTCTCCCTTTTAAAAAAATTACACTGATCAAGCGTCGGCATGTAAGCTCCTGACTCACCTTCCTCCAACGTTCAATAGGCTAAACACTCCATTAGCTTATTGCCTGAAATTTCCGGACAGGAAACTAAGGTCCACCTTTTTAAGAACCCGCTTGAACTTACTTCATACAAGAGAAATTTTGGGAATAAGACACCAATCATCAATAAAAATCTGTAGACTATGCAACGCCCCTGATTCCATAGAGACAGTTCGCCATCTTCTTTTGAACTGCCCTTCCTTAATGCAAGAACGCTCTGCTTTTCTGTCTCCCTGTTGGATCGATTCCCGTTTGATCGAAGAAGACACTTGGTGGTGTCGTCTCATTTCAGGGGAAAAAACCCGCTGGACAATAGCGACATCTAAACTGATGGAAGCGGCGTTTAGTAAAATCAACACCCTTCGGCTTGGCTTAACCTTGCCTATCTCCTCGCCCTAAATTGCCTCAGGGTGCCATGGGGCGTGGTATAGAATTTCTTCACGTACGTGACACATGATGTCTATGTAACAGTAGATGGGAACTTTCTTAAACAAAATCAGCATTCAAGATTTTCTAGGAAGATCTCAGCCTTGTAAAAATCATGTATTTTGATTATGCACAAGTAAATAAAAAAAAAGAAAAGAAAAAAAATTATCGGAGTGCCATCTTGGTTAAGCGCTCACCTCTGTGTTCATAATAAGTGGTGTTCTTTTCCAAAGACTTGTCGAATAATTAATCAGGGAGGTATATATATTTCTAGTGACTGTGTTTGAACATGCTTGACATATTAGTGCCAGTGTATTTTTACAAGTGGTGTTTTTAAAAAATTATATACTTTTATACAAAAGCTCTGCTTAGTGTTTGCTTGTGCTACTGTATTTTTGTACCTAATGTGTATACTCTATATACTGCCTAACTCTTCTTGAGAGAAGTCTGACTGCTCAGCCACAGCTACCAGGTAAATCTGGGTGGTGCAGACTGCTACCAATTGGGTTTACTGCTAACACCTGTAGTCTTGAACTTTTTGCAGTGGTCCCTAAGGGAACTGCACAGGTTTCTGACTAACAGTGAGTCACACAGGTAGAAAAGCAGAGAGGATGTGCCTTTTTATTTGCATTATTCTAAGGAATGTGCACATCACTGTATGCACATAGGTGATCTGTGCATCTCTTGGATGCTGTGCGCCAGCACAGATGATGCACTGGCCAGCCTTTGAATCTGTTAGTATTTGGCTCCTCGTGTAGTGTCTGATTACTGGAGGAGACTGTTCTGTTCACACAGGCTCAAATAGGCAGACTTTGGAGGCAGGGCATCCTTGTGCACCCAGTTTGTCATATGTATCCATTGTGCCGCTTGCTATGGGGTGCCCGGGCTTTCATCCTTGTCTATATGGATTTTAAGAACCAGCCCTGTGGGAGGGTTCTGAGAGGCCAAACTTCTGAGAGGGTTCTGAGAGATCGCTTCCTCCAGACACTCTCACCAACATCCTCTTTGTCGTTCCCTTGCCAGAACTATGGAACCCTCATAAGGTCTCTGTTCTCTCTCCTTTCTCCTCCTCTGCCATTAAAGGTGGCACCCAATGGGCAGTCCTCTTGGCCTCCTTCCATTCTTCCAAAGCCTTCATCAATGTCTATCTAAATGTACTGTCATGGTCCAGGGCTCTCAGCCCAATTTTCTCCTTCTGTATAGGTATTTCCAGCGTTTTATCAACTTCCTCTCTTCTCCTGCTACTCTTTTTACCACCTCTCTGGCTCCTCTGTCACCTCCTTCCTCCTATGCCGCATCTCTGGGATGTCCCTCTTCTTCCTTTCTGGCCCCTATGCCACCTCTGTCTACTGCCTCCGCCCCCTTCCTTTCTGGCCCCTATGCCACCTCCGTCTGCTGCCCCTGCCCATTCTCTGGCCCATCTACCGCTTCTGCTGGGCGCACCTCACTCCTGTACCCCACCCCAGAAGTCTTTCAAATGTAGCAACCTTCTCCATGTCGCTACTCTGCTGTCAAACACGCTTGACCTGGATGCCCTTGCTCTTACCGAGACATGGTTCATGGCCAGCTCTGTCATGAATTTTGACACTTTCCTACCTGAAGGCTACAAGATCCTCTGAGCTCAGAACCAACCGACCCGGAGGTGGAGTGGCCCTGTTCTTTCCAGAGTAGGTCCCTGCTTCTGATTCCTACGCAGGCCTACTCCTCCTTTGAATGCCTGGTCTGCAGACTCTCTATCTCTCCTGGCATCTCTCTGACTGTGGTCACCATCTACAGGCCACCTGGCCAGGTTTTCCTCTTCCTCTCAGAATGGGCTGACCTCTTCTCTTCTCTACTTCTCAACTTCTCCTCGGAAACCTCAACATCCACCTCAATGCTTCAATTCCCGCCTCTGGGCTCTTCTCTAACACTCTCTCCGCAACCTTTCCAATACTCTCTCCCTTTCCATTCTACCCTCTGTTCCGGCACACTCTGCTGGACACACCTTGGATGTTCTCATCTCCCCAGACATCCCGCTTGCTAACCCTCTCAACACTCCTCCCTCTTGGACCGAAACCTGAAACTTCTCGTCCCCGAGGCAAAGCCTACCCCAACACTGCCACCTTCCTTCTCGGTCATTCGGCCCATGAAGTGAGTGTCAGTGGTTGCCTTTGCCTCTACTTTCTCTGCTCCACCTATTCCGGCGGCTGACTCACACTCTGACACAACCCTCTCTAACCTGCATCTTTCTATCCCCAACTGATTGGACATCCTTGTCCCTGTCATGAGAATCCATCTGAAGCCTACCTCCAGGTGCAACTCTTGGTATGACCTTGGTATGACCCGACTATGCCGCCTTGAAATGCAAGTGCAGGTTGGCTGAGAGGAAGTGGAAGGCTTTGAGCGTATCCTTTGACAAACTGGCCTGCTACCTGTTCCAAAGGCAATACAGACTCTCTGTCCTCTCCAAGAAGAAGTCCATATCCAAGTATGTGTCTCTGCAGCCTCTAACAACACGGACAAACTCTCTAAAATCTCTGAGGAGCGGGACAATCCTACTACAGTCTCCACCTCTCCTGTTCCCTCACAGGCCCTCTGTATGGATCTGGCCTCTCATTTCACCACTAAAACACAGGACATCTTGTTTTCCTCTCCCTCTCCCTCAACCTCTCTCAGGCCCCCTCTGACCGCCTCTCCCTCTCGTCTTCCTTTTTCCTCCTTCTCTCTTATAACACCTGATGATGTTTCTAGACAAGTCCGATCTATGAAAGTGTCATCCAAACAGGTGTTCCTCTGCTCTTCCAGAACCATCAAGGACAACATTGCCACCCTCGCGCCAGTCTTGGCTGATTTCTTCAAACACTCTTTTGCCACTGGATCTTTCCCCTCTCTCCTCAGGCACTTCCTTGTGCACCCCCTCTTGGATGTTTCCTGTTCCGGTTTTCCTCGCTCCTGACTTTCTCTCCCTCTCTCTCCCTCTCTCTCTCTCTCCCTCTCTCTCTTCCTCCCTCCCTCCCTCTTCCTCCCCCTCCCTCCCTCTCTCTCTCTCTCTCTCTCTCTCTCTCTCTCCTTTTTCCGTCCTCCGGGACCGTGCGCCCTACTTACCTTCTGCCTCCTCCTGGTCAGGCCTCCTTGGATTCAGTGCCCGCCTATGAATTGCCTCGTCTCCGCTTGCAAGGTTGTTTCGACTTCCTACTAAGACTGCGGCTCCTTCGCATCCGCTCTTTGGAACATTCTACCTGGCTACTTACCCTTTGATTACATCTCCAGCATAACTCTCCAGCCAGCGGTCCATCTCGTCATCCGGATTGGAAAAGAGTCAACACTCCGCCAAGGTTTTTTTTCTCCCAATTGGGTTTTTCCCTTATTCCGGCTTGATTCTGGAAGGGGAGTCACGGGACAGCTGTTTTACCAGCAGTCACTGTGGCTTCCCTCCGTGACAAGCATGTCCATCTAAAGAAGGGGAGAGACTACCTAACACGGCGGCACCTACAAGAGACCGACAACTCCAGCAGCTCAGGTGAGGAGAGTGTGTTAGTAGGGGAGGAAGGGACCAGGGTGCAAACTCCATCACAGATTGCAACACCTAAAGGTTTAAATATGTCTTCTGAGGAGCAGGTTCAAGAGTTGTGGAAGGCTTTCCAAGCAATGTCCCAGGAATTACAAGGAGTGAAGACAGAAAATGCCCTACTCAAACAGATGGTGTTCACTAGGGAACCTACCCCCCCGGAATTACCACCTATGGCGCTTTCCTCCAGGAAATTCAACGGCTCTCCCAAGAAGGTGAAGGAGTTTATGGAAGCATGCATGGTCTATTTCACTTTCAGGTCTTGTACCTTCGCTACTGACCAAGCCAGGGTGGGATTCTTAATCTCTAATATGACTGGGAACGCACTGTCCTGGGCTACTCCACTGGTGACCAGTGGAAACGCCATTTTTCAGGATTTTGCCGGGTTCCAAAATCTACTTAAGCAAACTTTTGAACGGCCAGAGTTATCCTTTACTGCCTGTGAAGATTTGTTTGATGTTAAACAAGGCTCTCTGGACGTATTGTCATATATCTCCTCTTTCAAAACATTGACAGCCGGAGCAGGATGGCCCGAAACAGCACAATATGCCATTTTCAGGAGGGGATTGAAGGAGGAGATCAAAGATGAACTGGCCAGATCCCCTCGTTCACCCACTTTTTCGGCTCTGCTTGCTGCTGCTCTTCATGTAGAGTATCATCTCCAAGAGAGGAGGACGGAGCGCCGCAAACAAAGAGGCTCTGGCTATACTTCGGACCCCTTTTCACACTCTTCCCCTGGTCGCTCCGCTGCTACTCCTTCCGATGAACCAATGCACTTCGGCGCCACCAGAGCACCTCTGTCTACGGCTGAAAGACGTCGAAGACGAGAGAAAGGACTATGTGCATACTGCCGTTTAGACCAACACCTTCTCCAGGACTGCACAGAACTTCCAGGCAAGAGATCGGGAAACAGACACCCTCGGCGCCAGTAGGGACAAGCAACCGGGGGTCTCCAAGCCCTTCTCATTGTCCCTATGTCTCTCCTTCTGTTTCCTCTTCCGAGTCCAAAGATGATTCCAGATTCATGGTGATTCCAGTTCATCTTGACCTTGGGGGCAGACAGGTGAAGACCCTAGCTCTACTGGATTGTGGAGCGGTGGGTAACTTTGTTGATACCCTGTGGGCGGACAAGGTGGGTCTCCGCCGGATAGCCCGGAAAGAGGGCCAGAAGGTTGAAGGAGTGGATGGGTTGCCATTGTCTTCTGGTCCCATTACCCATACCACAGAGGAACTCTCCTTGACGATAAATCAACACACGGAGGACCTAAATTTCAACATCATCAGGGCTGCCCATTTTCCCATCATTTTGGGCATCACATGGCTTCGCGGACATAATCCACGGATAAACTGGACCGAGAATCAGCTGAGCTTCAGTTCCCCATATTGTGCAACCAACTGCTTTCCGCTGGAAGGTCGGGGAGATCTGCAGCCGGTCAAAATGTTTTCAAACAACCACGTTGGAGTTCATGCACTACCCAGCTTTTGTTCCGGTTTTTCTGAGGTGTTTCAGGAGTGCCTTCATGCCAAATTGCCGCCTCATCAGCCAGAGGACTGTACCATCGACCTGGAATCCAATGCCCTGGTTCCGTTCGGAAGGATGTTCTCCCTCACGCAGACAGAGAAGCAGGTTCTTCGGAAGTACTTAGATGCCAATCTGGAGAATGGTCTCATACAACCTTCAAAGTCACCCTCAGGAGCTCCCCTATTTTTCATCAAGAAGAGCGGCACCACCGAGCTAAGACCCTGTATAGATTACAGGGGTTTAAACAGGGTTTCTATTCGGGATCGGTATCCGATGCCCCTGATCACGGACATAATCGAGGCTGTACAAGGAGCCTGGGTGTTTACCAAACTCGATCTCCGGAATGCATACCATCTGCTTCGGATTGCCAAGGGAGACGAGTGGAAAACAGCATTTCGCACCCCTTTTAGCTTATACGAGTACAAGGTAATGCCGTTCAGTCTAGTAATGTAACGCTCACCTGACTCCCACGGAGACGCTGACCAGGTCTGGACTGCTGCGGCCTCTTCTAAGGTGATGCGCAGAACTCGGAAGACCGACTGGACAGGACCCCCAAATCTCGCTTGTCTGACTCGCAGGAGAATCCTTCTGCAGATGGAGAAAGGGGATTAACTACCTGCGGAGTAGCGCATCGGCCTCTCACTTCCCTCTTTCACTCTCCTCAGACCACCTCCGAAATTCCCCGTTAACTCTCACCTTAAGGTTTGAAAGGACGAGCTCTCCATCCTGCTTCTGGTGCAGGGGTGCGATTATTTCCAGTTACTTCACTGGTGTTCGGATTGGTGAGGATCCAAGCTTACTTGACTTTCCTGGCAAGGTGCCGTAAGCATACTGTTGTAAAAGTTCAAGAGTTGGCCTCCTTTTCTATTTGCCTTTATTTTCAGTAGTCCGTCTCTTATCCCTTTTATCACAGGTGCTGAGTGAAGATTTTGCGTAGAGGAAACAATTCGCCGAAGGTAAACTCAGGTGAGTTTATGATGGGTGGTTCCTTTAATGTCCTTATATTCACCCACTAATGCGTGTGTCTTTTTTCCCCATAGGGTCCGGGGTACGGTACTGCCGAAGAAGCGGCGCCGACCCGAGATGAGGAAAGATTCTCCCAACAATAATCAGGTAAGTCTTATGGCGAAAATCTGGCTTTCCTCAATATGTTCCTTTTGCTCACCTTTTGTTCTTCTCTTCCCCCTTAGGCGCAGGTATGCTGCGGATCGTGCAGATGGTCGCTAAGGAGCACGGAGATGCCTGGTGAACAGGTGAATGGAACGTGGCGCTGCAGCGAGCAACGCGATGCGTCTTTAAAATAAATGTCTTCCCTTAGGATCGCCGGCGTGATGACTCCGGACTCCGGGTAGAAGCAGGTAATGTTCTTCTGTTCACCTTTTCCTTTCTCTTCTTTCCTTTCAGGTGTTCAGGATGGAGGCGGGCGTGGCCGGAGTCAGGATGCAGGAGCAGACATTGTGAGCGTCCAGCTGCTAGGTGCAGAACAACGCGAAGCGTGAGCTGCTGTCTGGGTGTGGCTTAAATAGCCCCCAAAGTAGTTCCAGGTACGTATTCTTCCCCGGCCACGCCCGAGTGGCAAAATAGTCCCAGTGGTAAAATAGTCCCTTTCAGGCCTCAAAGAGGTCTGGATCTGGCAGCACGGTCTGCATCAGGTAAGTTCACATAAACACTCCCTTTATGAGCCTGGCGCCTATGGCGCCAGGACTCAGGTCCAAAATGAGCCTGGCGCCAAAGGCGCCAGGACAGTGTCCAAAGGGCCCCTACTAGGGGTTGCTGGCCTTTTCCCCGGGAACATGATGTCTGCTTCCGGGGACGCTGGTCCTGGACTGGTTCTCCGGGAGTAGGCATCATGACAGGTAAATACACCAGCTGCATTCCAGAGATTTATGGACCGAATGTTTTCCGACATGCTTTCTATGTCAGTCATCATTTATCTTGATGATATTTTGTTTTTTTCCCCGAACATGAAGGAACACATTGAACAGGTTATGCGAAAAATGCAAATTCGCCGTACCTTCTGTGCAATACCTGGGATATGTTCTTTCGGAAGAAGGGATCGCCATGGACCAAGACAAGGTCCACGCCATTCTCAACTGGCCGGCCCCTACTTCCGTCTGGGAGGTAGAGAGGTTCCTGGGGCTTTCGAATTACTACAGGAGGTTCATCCCAAATTTCTCAGAGGTAGTTTTCCCCATTACTCGACTGCTCAAGAAAGAAGCCTTCCCGTTTCTTTGGTCCGATGAGGCGGAGAAGAGCTTCTGTCATCTGAAGAGCCTTTTCTGCTCTGCCCCGATACTGCAGAATCCGGATCAGACGCTACCATTTATTTTGGAAACAGACGCATCAGCCATCGCCATTGGGGCCATGTTGCTTCAGACCATTCAGGGAGTGGAATACCCGGTAGCCTACCTGTGTAAGACACTTTCTCCCAGTCAACCTAACTATTCAGTACTTGAAAAGGAGTTGCTTGCCATGAAATTGGCCTGTGAGGAATGGCGGCACCTCCTCATGGGTGCCCGACATCAATTCCTAATCCGTACGGATCACAAGAACCTGAAAGCCTTACAAGAGATGGAATGTTCGAACTGCAGACTGGCAAGGTGTGCCTACCTTTTTTCACAGTATGATTTCCCGATCACATACATTCCTGGGTCACTCAATTGGCTGGCTGACGCATTGTCTCGCAAGGACTCTCACAAAGAAAAAGCATTGATCAAAGCTGAGCCCATGTTCCACAGAAATCGGATCCTGGCTATTATGGGTTCCTTTCTTCAGGAAGTAAAGACCACGGTCGTGCATGATCTACCACAACCCTCCTTTCATCCTAACTCTCCCTACCAAGAAAAAGACGGCTCGGTTTTCTATAAAAAGTTGTATATCCCAGAAGGGCCGCTACGCAGAAGGATCCTAGGTTGGTGTCATGACTCGCGCATGGCGGGGCACAGAGGCGGAGACAATACCCTAGAACTCATCTCAAGGTCTTTTCTCTGGCCAAATATGAGAAAGGAGGTATTTGAGTATGCAAGGACTTGTCCGATTTGTGCCAGAGCCAAGTATGCGTCGGGGAGACCTCTAGGACTGCTCACTCAGGTGGAGATGCCGACTCGCCCGTGGGAGCTCATCTCCACGGACTTTATAGTGGTCCTTCCTGAATCTGAATCATGTACTTGTATCATGGTGACGCTGGATGCTTTTTCCAAGTTGGCTCATTTCTCCCCTCTTGCAGGACTCCCTACAGCAACTAAGATGGCGGAGACCTTTGCCCGAGACATTTTCAAACTACATGGTCTACCCGACAAGATGATCTCAGATCGAGGAAGCCAGTACGTCTCCAAATTCTGGACAGCCTTTGGTGCCAGATTGGGAGTTGAAAGAGCCCTTTCTTCAGGTTTCCATCCGCAATCCAATGGCCAGACTGAATGACTCAACGCTACTCTAGAACAATACCTAAGGTGTCTCATCGCTCAACAGCAAGACATTTGGGTCTCTCTACTCCCTACCGCAGAGTTCTCTTATAATAACTCCAAGCACTCTGCCACCGGTCTTTCTCCATTTTACTGTACCTATGGGGTTCACCCACGATTTATATTACCAGAGGTACCCAGTTTTTCCAACTCCCCAGCCGCAGAGGAAGTCTTGAGAAGTATTCAAGAGGCTCAGACCACCGCATTGCAAAGCTTGGAAGACAGCAGAAAACAGAATAAGAGTGGAGCCGACAGGCACCGTAAAGAATGCCCTGCCTGGAAGCCAGGTGACAAGGTGTGGTTGTCTACAAAGTTCCTACCCAGGTGGACACAGCCTTCTAAGCTATCTCCTTGTTTTCTGGGTCCTTTTCCCCATTCTCTCAAAAGTCAATCCCGTGGCCTATCGCCTTCAGCTCACCCCCTCTCTTAAACGCATTCACCCTGTTTTCCATTCCTCTCTTCTCAAACCTTACTATCCAGATTCATATCACATGACTCTCTCCCGGTGTTAGGCAGAAACCTGTGCAGTTCCCTTAGGGACCACTGCAAAAGATTTAAGACTACAGGTGTTGGCAGTAAACCCACTTGGTAGCAGTCTGCACCACCCAGATTTACCTGGTAGCTGTGGCTGAGCAGTCAGACTTCCCTCAAGAAGAGTTAGGCAGTATGCAAAGTATACTCAATAGGCACTCAGATACAATAATACAAGCAAACACTGACCAGAGCTTTGGTATCAAAGTATATAATTATTTATTTAAGAACACACAGTTGAAACACTCCAGCACTCGTATTGTAAAATATTATAAACACAGTTACTATTATGATATATACACCCCTTTTTCCCTATTAGAAAATCACAGTCAAACACCACTTATTTTCATACAGAGGTGAGCGCTTAACTAGATTGCACTCTAATAAGTTTGTGAAAAAGGGGCGGGGGGGGACAGAATATGAAGTTGTACACCACTCTACGATTCCAGAACACTGTTAGCAAGGCAGAGAGCAAAAAGTCACTGGTGAGCCAAAGTCCAAAGGCTGGGCCCACTCTTAGAGAGAGCAGAGCACAAATGCGCCCAAGATCACACAGTTACACTAGGCTTAGAAAGTCTTGCAGAGGGTTCAGAAAAGAGTTTAGAGAGGCTTAGAAAAGTTTAGCCAAGGTGTCCCAGGCTAACCCAGGTTCGAAAGCCGGGGGCTAAATCTACCCCGTACAGTCGGTAGCAAGGGAAGCCAGGCAGGACACGGTACCTTAAGTGGGAAGGATCCTCCAGCGGTGGCAGTTGTTCCTGGTAGTGGGTGCAAGTTGCGTCGTCGTCCAGGGGAAGAGAAGATCTCGACTTGGAGGAAAGATGAAGGTTGTTGCACTACCAGGGCAGAAACCAGCCGAAGAGTTTTCCGGTTAAAGGTGGTACCTTTGTCTCGCGGTCGTGGTAAAACGTGGTATCCCGGTTGCCGGGGTGCTTGGACCGGGCAAGGCGGCCACGAGATATATCGGGAAAGCGAAAAAGACGGTAAAACTGGTTATCCCCACCAGTTAAAGGAAGAAGACTCTCCGGCGGGAGATCCCCTCTGTCGTTGGGAAAAAGTGGTGAGATGGTCCAGCAGGGCTCCACCGGTAGTGGTGTCGTGGCAGGTCGGCTCAGCTTCGCCCTCATCGGATTCTTAGGTCCTGTGGCGACTTCTGAAGTTCCAGTCCCCAAAGCCCTGCTTTTATGCAGCAAACCCCCATTCACTCAGCCTAGCTGTCACTCAAACATGCTAAGTGGTGAGCCGGCCGGCTCACCACTTGGGCCAATCAGGACGGAGTGCGACTTGAGTTGCCTAGGCAACTCAGTCCAGGGTGCCTAAATTCCCCTCCACCCCTCCTAAGTACCCCAGACATAGTGGCACCACTTTGGAGGGCTTCTGTGGAGGAGCCCGCCAAAAAGTGGAACAAAGGGCTCGACTTGGGTTGGAGTCACAGAAGGGAACACAAACGCCATTTTAGAATCAAGTTTTGGCAAAAAATACCAACCGGAGAATTAATATTAATTAAATAAACCGGCGGTATGTTCGAGGCTACCGTAAATAATTAAATAAAGATAGTAGCCTAAAACAATGGGAAATCCCATAGGAAAATATTTGCGGTTGAATATAAAAAGTAGTATCCACTGCCACCAGCCAAAACTCGATCAGGGGGGACGGAGACGTGCCCCCTCGACTAACAGGGGCAATAGAATTGCCCCAGCCAGTACGTCCACAATATGATGGTTTGTACTGGTTCTGCTCAGAATTTAAGACTAGTAAAGTCAATGGTGACTTTACATGCCCTGGGAGACAGTAGTCAGTCCCAGGGTATGGAGTCTATACTGGGGGGTCACTATGACACCCCTGTGTTACTGCACTGAGGGTGCTGTGTAACACATATCACAAAAACACATGAAACCCTATGGAGTAAAAAGACCCCATAGCCCATTAAACACTTCTAGATCCAAAGAAACACACTCCAATCATGTCCAAGAGTGAGGGTAAAAGAGTCTCACTCTTGGCAGGAGAAAAAATTAAACCCCATAAATCCAGCAAAGCTGCTGGGGACTCACTAGGTTAGGAAATTCAGCCTAAACAGAGAATTCTCCCTAACACCCGGCATACTCCTGCATCTAACCTGGAGGAGTACGAAGTCTCCACTATCAGGGATTCTAGGTTTTACCGAGGCCTGTTGGAATACCTCCTGTCGTGGAAGGGTTACCCTGAGTCAGAGGACTCTTGGGAACTGGCTTCCCAAGTACATGCTCCTCGGTTACTTGCCAAGTTCCACCACCTGCAACCGGGGAAGCCTGGGTGGGTGCGGTCTAGGGAGGGGTATACTGTCATCCGCCGCCACGGCCGTAGCCGAGATTGGCGGATACTTCCGCGTTGGAGTTGGCGACGCAGAGGTACGGTGTTTTAGTCCCTTCTCCGTGTTCTTGCATGCGGCTCCACTGAAGTAGCAAAGCGCCACTGGCAGTATTTAATCCTCCTCCCCCTGGCTAGACGCTGCGTTGCAACCCTCTTGGATGTTTCCTGTTCCGGGTTTCATCGCTCCTGACTTCTGTCTTCCCTCTTCGGATCTGTCAAAGGTTTCCTTGTGCCCCTGTGTTCGTACCTCCTACGAAGCTCACCTTTTCTTCTTATTTTTCCCGGCCACTGCAGTTTCCGGTCTCCTGGCGGTTCTGTCTCTCTCTCTCTCCTTTTTCCCTGTGTATCCTCTGGGACCGTGCACCCTACTTACCTTCTGCCTCCTCCTGGTCGGGCCTCCTAGGATTCAGTGCCCGCCTATGAATTGCCTCGTCTCCGCTTGCAAGGTTGTTTCGACTTCCTACTAAGACTGCGGCTCCTTCGCATCCGCTCTTTGGAATATTCTACTTGGCTACTTACCCTTTGATTACATATCCAACATAACTCTCCAGCCAGCGGTCCGTCTTGTCATCCGCATTGGAAAAGAATCAACACTCCGCAAAGGTTTTTTTTTCCCCCGATTGGGTTTTTCCCTTATTCCGGCTTGATTCCAGAAGGGGAGTCACAGGACAGCTGTTTTACCAGTGGTCACTGTGGCTTCCCTCCGTGACAAGTATGTCCATCTAAAGAAGGGGAGAGACTACCTTACACGGTGGCGCCTACATGAGACCGACAACTCCAGCAGCTTAGGTGAGGAGAGTGTGTTAGTAGGGGAGGAAGGGACCAGGGTGCAAACTCCGTCACACCCTGGCTCTTCAATGTCTATCTGACCCCTTTGGCTGCTCACCTGATCTCCACCTTCTCTTCTAACTTTCAGTGTTATGCGGATGACACACAGCTCTCTTTCAGGCTTTGCTCAGCCTCCTCTCCTCCCTTGCTCATTCATGACTGTTCAGAATCGGTGCACCTCCAACTCCTGATTTCCCTCTCTCACTCTGGCCTCCTTCCTTTTGACAACTAGCCTGCAGTGATACAGCTCTTTTTCAATTCGGCACAGATTTGGGCATCTGACTAACGCAGACTGCCCACCCCAGCCGTATTAACCGACAGCTGGACAAACAAGTCCACCGCCATGGCGTCAACTTTCTTGCACATGGATGACGCTGTTCTTACTTAACCAAGTCCGACTACGACTTGATGTCCTGAAGACAGTTCGGTACTACCTTGCAGCGCTGCCTCATTTCATCCAGCCACTGCCCTTTGTAACCTACCGAACCAGAAACACCAACCTATGTGTCGACAATGTTAAATGTATTGTGAATGTAAACAATACATGGAATATCTTGTCACTATTTTATGTTTACTAACTCACCGATATGCAACCTGTAAATGTACTTCAAGTATGCATACACTATGTGCCACGGCACATAAAGAATCGTGTACACATGTCTTCCTGTTAAAATAAACCTTCCTGTTTGTTATACTCCACGGTGATCCTTTTTCTCCAGCTAGTATTCTCCTAGCTCCACTGCAAGGAATATTGTGACCCCCTGTCACGCCTTAGGCCTGGGTAGCCGTTGACTCTACTTCCTCTATATCTCCTTCCTTGGGCCCTCTACCCTCACCTTCCTGTGAGGCAAAAAACATTGGTGTCATCTTCAACCCCATGCTCTCCTTCTCGCCTCACATCACAGACCTTGCCAAGAAGGCCCACTTCCAGCTTCACCTCCTCAGAGGTATTCTACCTTTTCTCACAATCCCTCAGAAGCTCACTGTCTCCAGGGCCCTGGTTCTCTCCAAGCTGGACTACTCTAACAGTCTCTTTGTCAATCTGCCTCTACTCTTTGCCCCCTGCAACTAATCCAGAAAAGGACTGCAAGACTAACCCCTGGCCTCAAGCCAAGGCACTGTAGTGTCTCTCCAGCCCTATAATCTCTCCATTGGCTCCTGGTGGCTGCAGGGATCAAGTTCAAGACCCTATGCATCATCCCAAGGGTATCTGGGGTCAGGGCCCGCACTACATCCAACTTATTCTGCTCTGCTGAAATACTTTCCTTCTAGAACCCTTCACTCAGCTACCTCCAACTCTGAGGGTCAGACGCTTCTCCAAGCAGAGAGTGGGGGTAGATCTCTCTCCTCTGCAGGTGCCTCTCTCTAGAACGGCCTCCCTGTCCCTCACAGACTTCAGCCGGACCACCTTAAATTCCGGAAGCGGCTCAAGACCTTCCTTTTCTCCTCTGCCTTGTCTCTCTCGCTTCCTTGCTGACTTACCTGTCTGCTGCGTGGACTGCCTCCTGACCTACTGTGCACTTAGGGGCCATAGGTGTAGCACCTACAGCCCCCCGCCTCCTGGTCTCCTTGCTCACACCCAAAGCCGCGCTGCACTGGCTGCACTTACTCTTAGCCTGCTGCCATGATCGCACTTTCCCCCTACCACTTCCCTTGCACTCCCGCCTCTCCCTTCCCCGGCACTTCTCATGTCACTCTTGAACGGTCTGAATGACACAAGGCCTAGTTGTTTGTCTTGTCTTCACTTTGTCTTCCCTCGCTTGTCTTTGGGCGCCTAGAAACACTTGTGTATAGGTGCGTTATAAACGCCCTATCATATCATATCATATAATATCATAACCTAGTCGGTAAACATGGTTTTTGACACTTAGTGCAGTCAAACTCAATCAAGGTAGCAGAAGCTGTGCATTAAGGCAACATTTAGAAACTATGGGGGAAGTATATAAGTATGGTTAACGACACAGAGACAGTCAAATATTATAATCAACACAGAAGTGGGCGAAGGAGCCAAGATGGAAACCAAGTAAGCTGCTTACTACCGGAGCTCCGCCACGCTGTCGATAGTTAAGCAAAGCAGTTGAAACGTGGCACCAACCAAATCCAAGCATTGAACCCTGAACGAAGCTACGACTGGGGTACTGGCCTTGCATCCACTAGTGCCGGGGTCACATGGGAGGAGTGCTGCCGCGCAAACGGAGAAGAGACTTTGAGATGAGTTGCTCGGGAGGCAGCCGGCAGAAGCGACTGGTGCGCAGGACGGACAAATAATTGAAGCGAAGGTGCCTGTTGGACTGTGACATTGCTGTGGTGCGCTGTAAGGATGTCTGAGCACAGGAAAAAGAATGTGAGGTGCACTGGGGTGTCGGACATCATCTGCAGACTCGTCGGCGGGACCCCCAAGATCCTGAGTATGCGTGACCGTCGGCGGTGCCTGGACTGCGGATCAGCACTGGTGTAAATTCTTACACTTGATTGAGGCTGGGGAGGCAAGCTCAGCTCCACCAGAGAGAGGTCATGAGGAAGGTGGTGCACAGCAAGTGCACCAAGCAGGAGGATGGTACCAATCCAGGCAGCAGGGGAGGATGGAGTGGAGCGAGACTGACTTGGGCACGTTGCTGTACCCTAAAGGTGGATAGCGCGCAGATGGTGGGTGCAGACTGACTGCCTCTGTGGATTGCCGAATTGAAAGCCCCTACAGAAGAAGTTGCGCTGCACTTCCAAAGGTATTTGAATAGGTGGGCATACGAATAGGCAGTGTAAGGAGAATCTGGTGGTGTGAGGAGGCAGGTGGAGAGAGGAGTCTGGCACTCATTAATACAGCCAGCAGGCAGAGAGGGGTGCTGGGGTGCCAACCTAGGATTGTTCAGCTGTGTTGTGAACTCTTCTGTCTGGTCATGGCATCTCGCATTGACTGTGAAAGGCCCTCGGGCCCGATGCCGAAGGAGAAGGGGAAGGGAGACAGACGAGCACACAGAATAACGCATGGTTCATTGGAAATTAGCTTCGCCAAGACCATGCAGAAACATGACAAGATGGGGGATGGTGGTGCTGGGGAGGCATTAGATGACAGGGAAGAGCCGTCTGGCAACCCTTGAAAACGCAGAACTCAGGGTGCTAATAATGGAGGGCAATAAGCAGATCGCTGACAAAATAGACTCTCAGTCAATCTCAATGGCAAAGGTGAGGCAGGATGTTGACAACTCAGGTGGAGAAAAGAGTTTCTGAGCTTAAGAACAATGGGAATGCACATTGGGAAGGAATTGGTGCAATTACGTGAACTGTCTTAAGATGCAGGCGCTCAATCTCAGTGACCCTGAGGACAGATCGAGAAGAACAAGTTACTTACCAACTGGTAACGTTCTTCGATTGGATGTTCCTCCAACGTATTCCTCATCTTAGATGTATTCCATCCAGTTTTAGCTGCTTTCGGAAAAAAAAAAAAATCAGCAGAGGGCGCTGTGCGTCAATGTCGTCGAGTCGATGGTCCCTCGAAGGTCTCCGTCATGTTGGCCTCAGTTCTGTTTTTCCCTTTTACTATTGATTTTGCACTGTGTAGATTGTGCCTGCAGACAGGTATTCGCCTTGCGAGAGTTGAAGTGGCAATAACCCGGAAAAATCTACAGAGGGGTAGGGGGCGCTGTTGTGCAGCCCAGAAAATGGCTGCTTAGCGCTTGGGCTCCATGTGGCCATGACTCAAATCCTTCATAATCAGCGGTGCCCAGCTACATTTCCCGGCTTAACCTACCTCAGCAGCGGATACCGGTCAGAATTATGTCCCCCTTTCCTGGGAGAAATCGGACCCGTGGAGCTCAGCTACGGCCGAGGCTGTCTCTCCACGCTGTGTGGCCTTGCTGGCGGCCTGCGGACTCGAGCGGTGCGGGATCTCACACGGCGCCGGGTGACTGTGGCCCAGCGTTCCTACACTATCGGCGGCTGCCTCCCCTGCGGTGCTGCACAGCCCTGCTGGTCCGCTTTTCTCGATTGCCTGTGGAGGCCTCGGTCCTGGTGCAGGTGGGTGGCCTGCTGCCACGGGGTGATACCCCGTGGCGCGCTGGCACTGCGGGTCTGGTGCCCCGGGGCTGCTCTGCGGGGGTGAGTCTCCTGGATCCTCGCTCTTTGGAGGGGGCTGGGTGGTGCGTCCGGGCTCCGTTGCCGGCCGCGTCTGGTGTCGAGGCTGGTCCCTCCCCTCCCTCTGGGCCTACGGCTGGCGCTGGACCTGCAGGCGAGGAGTTGCTGGGGATCCGGGAGCTTGACTCGCCGCGCCCGCTGGCGTGGGACTGCTTCTGGCCCCTCCTGGGCACTTTCAAACCTACCTGCGCCTTTACACCTGCACATCATTCATCTATCTCCCTCACTGGATCTGCTTGGGGAGCCTTCCTCCATGCTCCTGATCGGGGGCTGTTGACTGTGCGCGCCCCTCCTGGCCTGGATACTGGGTCCTGGCCGAAACTGCGGTTCCCGGTCTCATCATGTTTTCTGCACCTGTCTATATAATCCCTTCTTTACACTGCATGGGTCCCCGCCATGCACAGTAACAGCTGCGTCTCCCCGATGTGCATGACGACCTCAGACATTGGAGCTGGTCATATTGTCTTTCCCTGTGGTACAGTGGATCTTACCAATTATACCTTCACTCAGTGGGGGATGCTGCGCTACTACAGTCACCTTGCCACTTGATCCCCTCTCATATATGCCTGTCATTCTTACCACTTGTACTACGGGACTCCCATTGGGCTTGTCACAGCTTGTGCATGGACTGGGGATTAGTAGGACCAGACTCAACTGGCTCATACATTCTCTCACCAATACTCCTGGTGCCTGGCCCTGGGGGCAGCTCTGGGCCTGTAGTGGTTTGCTGCTGGTGGACGGGCAACCCCGCTCTCACGTCTAGCCCATTACTTTTCACTATCGTCAGGCCCATCGACCCGGCTGGTGCTGCCACGACCGACTCCGCCTTTGTCTTTACCCAGCTGAGATCTGGTGCCCAGTATTGTCACCCTATTTGCCTTGGTCTCCTTCCCTGATCTCCGCCCCCTTCGTGCGCCTAGGTACTCCAACACGCTGCACTGCGCTAGAAATGCCCAACCGATCCCGGGGGACCAATAAGGTGGGAGCTATGGATAAATTCACAAAGGCAGCACCAAGGGCAGACTCTGGACCCTCATCGTGCATCCAGGGGGGCCCCGACCTCGA
Source organism: Ambystoma mexicanum (assembly GCF_040938575.1). Lineage (NCBI taxonomy): Eukaryota > Metazoa > Chordata > Amphibia > Caudata > Ambystomatidae > Ambystoma > Ambystoma mexicanum. The sequence continues at coordinate 965,702,961 of NC_090934.1, forward strand.
GTCACGCTCCAGCACTTCTACCCCAGACCTCGCTACTATGATGGAGTCCATGGCCAAGAACTTTGCCTCCTTCCATGAGAAGCTAGATGATATCAATGCCAATGTGGCCTCACTCAAATCACGGATTGACCAGGCTGGGACCAGGATCACAGAGGCTGAAAATAGAATCAGCTCGAATGAGGACGGACTGCATGCTCTACAGGACACTGTGGCCACCTTGACCCGAGACATGAAGACTGTGAGGGCAAGGTGCGAAGACTTGGAATCCCGCTCGCGCAGGAACATCCTGCGCATTATAGAAGTTCTGGAGAATGCCCTTAAAGGGCGTATGGCGGTGGCAGTCGAGAACCTTCTTAAGGAGTTATTGGATAACCCGGCGCTGTCCCCATATTTCACAGTGGAGCGCGCCCACCGGGCCCTTTCACCACGTCCTAAACCAGGAGACTTTCCCAGGCCCATTATTGCCAGAATCCTCAATTATAGGGACAGAGACCTTATCCTACATTTGTCACGTGAGAAGGGTGACCTGCACCTCAATTCACATATCATCAGGATATTCCCGGACTTTTCGATCGGTGTGCAGCAGGAGAGGTGCCAATTTCTCGGAGTCAAAAAACTGTTAAAGGAGCGGCATGTCCCCTATGCCATGCTGTTCCCGGCACGGCTCAAGATCACTTACAAGGAAAAACTGTACTTTTTCACTGTCCCGGAGGAAGCCGTCAAGTTTATAGAGTCACAAATTCCGCTCCCTAATGCAGAGGGGGATCACATAGATAACGTCTGAATGCTAGTCCCAGATGCTGCTCCACGATCCTTAACAGGGATCCCCGGGACAACGCCCAAGTCCTCACTGCCTGGATGACTTGCAATCTGATTACTATTGTTTGCTTGCTTTTGGGGCGATGGTAACAACGACTCACTGGTTCAGTTACACTCATGCATTTCATACTGGAGGCGGTCGCACTTGGTTGGCCCCATATCAGAGGCCATTAACTGTCACACACTGTGCTTCGCTCATTTTGACACCGGCACATACTTGTCCCTGAGGCTAATCCATTGCTTATATACCACTGAGGTCCGATTGGTCATGACTATGTTGTTCCACTCGCTGATTAAGCTTGTTTTACTACTCTCAAAGGTGTTGTTTGAAAATGTGACTCCTTCATGTACCGCTTCTCTACGTACTGCTTAGTACCTAATGTTTTTATATCGTTCAACTGTCAGCCACACAGCAACGGTGCACCCCGCTGCGATTGCAATTTTTGCTCTTGTATGGTTTTTGCTTGATGCTAGCCCCTGTTGGGCTAGTAGCGTGGTGAATCCATGTTTGGGCTTGCCCGCTAACCCTTGTTCCATGGGAAGTTTCAGTTTTGGGGGGAGGGGGAAGGGTGGGAACACTACCTACCAGGGAGGGGTGGTGAGGGAGGGGGGCGGGAATGGGCTGGGAAGTTATGGTAGAAAAGGCGGAGGCAGACTGGCAAATCGCACTGCATCAGGACACACCCTGAGCTGCTGGCTCTGCGGTGAACACACTTTACAGCGGCGGAGTTGGGATGTGCCTTAGTTGCCTACTGTGATGTCCTGGAATGTCTGGGGTTTGAGTAATTATACTAAGTCCTGTAAAATCATGGCCTATGCTCATAGACACGATTGTAAAATATTATTCTTGTTAGGACTTTAGGATGGAGGAGAAAGGGCATCAGGAGACGGTATTGCTGTGCATGAACTACATTACCCAGCATTCTTTGAGGTAATTTGTAGTTCATGCCGTGTGCGCGTGTGGCCAGCTGATACTCATTAGGACAGTTTATCAACGGCCAAAGGCGCACGGCAGGTGTGGCTTATTTTGTATCTTGAGGCGAAGCCATGCCAGAGGATTAAGAGACTGTGGCTCCATGCCGTTCATGCTGGAAATTCTACACGTTCCGTTTGCAGCAAGGAACACAGACTCACGCTGCTTCTACAAGCCATAACAGATTACGTCCGGGAAGACTTACGAGCTTCCCGGATGACAGATAAGTGCTGCATTGGTTTCTTTATTTAAAACACTGTTTGCGAGTGCTTCATGGTGTAATATGCACGTGGATTAGCAGTTTCACGCATTCTATGATTCATATGGCTCAGGGGGCACTGAGCAAGTCCCAATACGCAGATCTAGGAACTCTGGAATCTTATTCTGCTTTGCATACAGTGCATGCGTTTAGAGTATATTAAAACGCTCTCGTAGCACAGTCGTTTTCAGTGCTTTCAACTGAATTACCGGGGAAAGACACTATGACAGTACCATAGTTGTGTTGTTCTACGTGTTGACCACTGTTTTGTTTCTACGTTGTGTAACTGTGCAAACAGCTTGCCCTATGGGCCATGTGTGATGGTTTCTTCATGGTGGGAACTAGTCCCATATACATGTTTCATACTGCTTACTTAAATGTAGTCCATGCTGTGTGTGTGCCTGTATCAAGGGGTACAATATAACTGTGTGTTCAGGAACCAGTACATTAAGACCTGTATTAAGAGGTATTAGGGCGATACTGGAAGTGATATATATTTAGTGTTATGATATGCTAGTAAAGATACTAGATAAGAGTAGGGTTTTTTCTCCTGTTGCTTCCCCCTAACCTATCCACACTAGGATTTTCCTTAAAACGCATTCTAAAGGGCCTCTGATAAAATATATGGCACCTTCATAGGGTCCCAACCGGTACTTTACCTCTTATTTCACTCGGGCAAGAGGCGTCCTGATAATGATTAATAAATCCATCAAACATATACATTATACTACACTGCACAATTATTAACAGAGAATACCTCTTAGTGAACACTTATGGCCCTAATGTAGATTCCCCCGACTTCGTGGACTTGGTGGCATCTATACTACTCGGCTACGTGGGGGTTCAGATAATCTGGGGTAGAGATAGGAACTTTATATTAGACCCTATGCTGGACAGAACGGGGTCAGCGCCCAGACCACTGTCGGACGCAGCGCCAAGACTGCTGGCACACAGCGCAATGCTTGATATCCGTGATGTATGGAGGACCTTGCACCCGCAATCACGGGAATACACCCATTACTCCTCCGTGCATAATAGTTCCTCCAGAATCGATCTGTTCCTATTGTCAAGCGGAATGATGGGAAGGGTGGAGGGAGCTCGTATACTTACTTGCACCCGGACAGATCATGCCCCAATTACTCTATCGCTGGAGTTGGGAGTGCCTGCCCCAACATTCAACACATGGCGATTCAAGTCTGCCGCCCTGCGAGATATTGTGTTCAAGACAGACATCCTAGCTGACATTGAGTCCTTTTTTGAACACAACCCACCTCAGTCCACCACCATTGGGGTCCGGTGGGATGCTTTCAAAGCCTATATCAGGGGAATGGCCATATCGAGCGAGGCGGGAATACTAAAGACAATAAGAGCCGCCCTAAGTCTCTCCGAAGCCAGACTACGTGAGCTGGAACGGGAACACCCAACATCAGTCGACCCTGCCATCCTCGCCCTAATCAGCAAAGAACTACAATTATTCAACGAACACGCAAATAGGGAGGTCCAATACTTTAGCCGTCCACAAGTTGCGCGGAAATATGGAGAAGGCAATAGGACCGGCAAAACATTGGCTGTCCTGGCTAGGGGAGAGTGGGGTTAGACTCAGATTACTTGTGTCAAGGACAGCCAGGGTACTGCACAGAGGTCCGACCAGCAGATACTTGATGTCTTCACAGACTTTTATACAGATCTTTATTCTCAACCCCCCAAACATAGCGAACGGCATATAAGGGATCTCCTTGAGCAGATACCTACAACATGTATCTCTCCCGCTACCAGGGACCAACTAGACACCCCAATCTTAGTAGGGCGCCGGGCCCCGATGGGCTCACAGCAGAATTTGACCAGGACTACATAGCTATATTGGCCCCGAAGCTTCTTGAGGTGTGGGATGAATCACTCCGGGTATCTGCTTTCCCCCCTATACTACGTGAGGCCGTCATAACGGTGCTACTAAAACCTGGTAAACCCAGTGATGAGTGTGGCTCTTATCGTCCCCTCTCGCTAATGAATATGGACACAAAAATCTTTGCCAAGGTAATCGCGAACCGCTTCTTCCCAGTCATGCAATTCATGGTCCATGAAGATCAGTGGGGCTTTGTACCTGGGGAGGTCCACTTCCCACAATATCAGGAGGCTGTTTAACGTAATGGCACGAATTGACCAGAGTGCAAGTGCGGTTGTGGAACACTCAACGCCCAAAAAGCCTTTGACATGGTGTCCTGGAAGTACAGGTGGCTAGTGCTGGAGACGATGGGTATTTGCCCTAACATGATCAGGTACATCATATTATTATATACCTCCCCAGTGGCTAGGGTCCGAGTCAACTCCCTGACATCCGCTCTGATTCCACTTTTCAGAGGCACCCGACAGGGCTGCCCATTTTCCCCAATCCTTTTCGCCCTGGCGATAGAGCCAATGGCAGATCACATCAGAGCACGCCACTCGCGCAGGGCGATACGGCTGAAAGACGCCCTGAGATCATATCTCTTTATGCAGATGATGTGCTGCTGTTTGTCAGAGACCCTGATACCCACCTTGATCCAATTCTACATGACATTACTCGCGTAGGTACCCACTCTGGATTCACGATTAACTACTCCAAGTCCGAGCTCTTTCCCCTCACTAGTTCCACTCAACAACCTGCTACCGAATATCCACTCCGCTGGTCGCCAGGTGGGATCAAGTACCTGGGGGTTCAGGTGTCCCTGACCAAAGATACATTGCTAGCTGACAACTACCTGGCTGCGGTACAGCTCGCAGAGGCCAAGATGACGCGTTGGCGCTCCCTACCACTGTCACTCGCTGGGAAGCTCTCACTCGTTAAGATGGTACTGCTTCCCAAGCTGCTACATATATATAGCAATGTGCCCATCTGGCCAGGGGGGGGAATACTTTACACAATTGCACAAATTATGCACGCAATTCCTGTGGCACTCTTGCACGGTGCACAAAAAATGGACGGATTTGGCACTCCCTGATGATAGAGGGGGGTTTACTGCCCCTGACCTGATGCTGTATTGGCTGGTGGCGCAAGTCCAATTCGCCTCCTATTGGTACCCCGTGCCCCTCCCTTTTCCCCATGTCAATCTTAAGATTCTGGCGGCAGCAGGCATAAATATGTCATTAATATTGCACCAGAGGTATGTACCGGACTCGCCTATTGACCCTGTCGGAACCACTGTGCAGGCCTGGGGTCGCTTATTTGGTATCAGAGCTGAGCTACATCCCTACTACAAGTGGCGCCCGGTCTGGAGATTCCCCGGGCTTGAACCCACACATGATATAGCTCTGGCGCGACACTGGGAAACACTGGGGTATCATGCACTAACAGACTTCTATCCTAATGGGCAGTTTATTACTCCACAGACATGGAGGCCGGGCCACTCTGGCTCGGCTCTGGAATCTTTTTAGTTTTATAGGCTCTGCGCTGCCTTCCGGGCCTTATGGCCGGGTTTCCCCGGTGAACCCCCAGACTCCCTGGGGATCGCATACATTGCTAACTCGGGTGGTACCCGGGGGGTTTTCTCTTCATTATACAAACTCTTGCTGGTTGGTGCCCCGACCTGACCCTCCAGGGCGCGCAGTGAGAGGAACTCCAGGTTTGCTCGGACCACTCCGCAACCCTGCCCTCGCTGCGGGGCAGAAAACTCTGATCATTTAGATATATTCTGGGAGTGCTCGAGGCTGGGGGAATTTTGGGGAAAAATCCTAGAGACATTATCTGAGATCTGTGACACTATTATCGAACCTGACCCGATGGGAGTTCTGTTTGGGGTGTGGAAGACTGAAGGGGCTAAGAGTGTGGCTAAATTCCTGAACTTGAGCTGTATAGTGGCCAAGAAGTGCAGTTGTGTCCTTCAACGTATTCCTCATCTTAGCTTAGATAGACTCTCAAAGCAGTATAGACAATTTCTCTGGAGGAGGAGTTAGATTTTTCGATACCCTTAGATGGCTGAATATAGTACTGCTTTACCAAAATTTAGCTCCTTAGACTGGGAAGCATCCAGACTATAGAATTTTGAAAAAGTATGCAGCGAAGACCAAGTTGCTGTTTCACAAATGGACCTTATAGGAACACCTCTTTGTAGGGCTGTCGAAGAGGCGATGCTTCTGGTGGAATGAGCCCTTAGAACTTCTGGTGGGTCTTTTTGTGCTAATCTGTAGCATTATGAAATGCAAACCACAATCCAGCGTGATAGTGTTTGCTTTGTCACGGATTGACCCAATTTCCTTCCTGTGTAGCCGATAAACAGTTGATTGTCCACTCTAAGCTTGGAAAGCCTAGAGATGTAAAAGCTTAAAGCTCTTTTTGGATCCAACCTGTGTAATCTTTCCTCCTCCTTACTAGGATGAGGTTGAGGATAGAATGCGGGTAAAACAATTTTCTGACTTAAATGAAAATCAGACACCGCTTTAGGTAAAAATGAGGGTTTAACCCTCAACACAACTCTGTCCTTATGGAACACAGTATAGGGTGGCCCAGAAGACAGTGCCTGCAATTCGCTCACTCTTCTTGCAGATGTTAAAGCAACTAGGAAAGCAGTTTTCCATGTCAGTAATCTTAATGGACAAGTGTGCAAAGGCTCAAAAGGAGCACACATTAAGAATTTTAGGACCAGATTGAGATCCCAAATTGGCACTTGAAATGGGTAAGGAGGAAACACATTAGTGAGTCCTTTTAAGAATTGCACTACCAAAGGATTTGTGAAATAGGAGCATTCTTCCGACGAGCGCCTGAAGATGGAAAGCGCTACAAGATAACCTTTAATGGTTCCAACATTTAGACCTCTATGTGCTAGGGACAAGAGGAAGGACAGTACTTCTGGAATAGAACATAGAAAAGGATCGACATTCTTTTCTCTGCACCAGTTGCAAGACTTTTTCCAACAGCAATAGTATAGAGACTTGGTTGCTGGCCTTCTTGCCGAAAGCAACACCTCCAGGATGTCATCTGGAAGGTCCCAATCCTTGTATCTCAGCCTTTCAGATACCAATCGTGAAGGTTCCGCGTTTTGACCTCTGGATGGAGAACCTGACCCTCCATTTGTGAGAAGGTTCTCTCTCTGAGGAAGACGTACTGGGGGACAGATGGACATGTCTAGAATGTCTGGGTACCACGTTGTCCTGGCCCAATCCGGGGCAATTAGGATCATGCGGCTCTCGAAGCGTCTCAGTCTTCTGATGACCTGAGGAATGACGGGAATTGGAGGGAACGCGTACAATAGTGGGAAATTCCACTCCACCACGAACGCGTCCCCCAGGGCTCCTCTCGGGGGAAATACCCTGGAGCAATACCTTTCGCACTTAAGTTGATTCCGGTCGCAAATAGGTCCACAAAGGGCGAACGAAAATCTCTTGAATGACTTCCTGAGCCAGTTCCCATTCGTGGGACACCGTGCTCTGCCTGCTCAGAGCATCTGCCGTCATATTCTCCTCCCCGGCTAGAAGAGATTCCTTCCTGAATTGCCCAATACCAGAGCTGCATTGCCTCTCTGCACCGAGGTAGTGACCCTAAACCTCCTCTTTTGTTTAGATAATGCATGGCCACTGTGTTGTCCGTCATTATCAGGACATTTTTACCCCTGACAGATGGCAGAAAAGCTTTCGGCGCTTGTCTGATCGCTCTCAGCTCCAATAGGTTGATGTGTAGTCTGGACTCAGATGGAGACCAACGACCGCTGATTGTCAGATCGTTGGCATGAGCTCCCCACCCCATGAGTGAGGCGTCCGTCACTACTGTGATCTCTGGCCATGGTTGCCAAAAAAGTTCTCCTTTCAGGATACTCTCTGAACAAGTCCACCATAGAAGATCTTGTCGAACCTTGTTCAGAATCTGGAGAAGATCCGTCATTTGTCCTGAGAACTGGAACCATTGAGTCTTTAGAGCCCATTGAAGGTATCTCATCCTCAGACGTACCTCCGGCACCAGGAAGATGCAGGATGCCATGAGGCCGAGTAACCTTAAGAAGTCGTAGGCCTGAAAATTTTGGACATTTTGGAATTTGGAAACCATCTGAAGAATGTCTTGAGCCCTCGACCTGGGAGGCGAGCTCTTTCCCAGGGATGCGTCTAATACAGCTCCTATATATTGGAGCCGTTGAGAAGGTGTCATTTGTGACTTCTTGAAATTGAGGGAGAAGCCCAGTTTGTGGAGGAAGTGGCAGGTGACTTTCAGGTGATCCAGTGCCCGTTCGGCAGAACGTGTTCTGAGCAACCAATCGTCTAGGTAGAGGTAGATTTGAATCCCCCCTCTCCTGAGGTGCGCTGCCACTACTATCATCAATTTGGTGAAGACATTTGGGGCGGAGGTCAATCCGAATGGCAGGACTCGAAACTGATAGTGTGAGTCACCAACTACGAACCTCAGGTATTTTCTGTGCTTGAGATGAATCGGCACATGAAAATAAGCATCCTCGAGGTCCAATGACACCAACCAATCCTGAAGTTGAAGGCCCTGAAGGATCTGAGAAAGGGTAACCATCTTGATCCTGTCCTTCCTGAGGAACTTGTTCAAGTTTCTTAAGTCCAGGATGGGTCTCAGTCCTCCTTCCTTTTTGGGGATCCAAAAATACAGGGAGTACAATCCCTTGTCCCTCTCTGCTGCAGGTACTGGTTCTATAACACCTTTCTCTAGCAGGGTTAGAACTTCCTGCTGTAGGAGCGGGTCTGAAAACTTTAAAGGGTGTCTCCTTGGTGGATTGCTTTAAGGTTGCATTAGAAAAGGAAGGCAGTAACCTTGGGCTATTATTTCTAGAGCCCAAACATCTGAAGTAATGGCTCGCCATTCTTGCAGATGCTGTGACAGCCTGCCTCCTACAGGTGTCTTGTGATGCAAGACCTCAAAGTGGTTTGGTGGCGGTTGCTGCAGCCGCTGATGGCAAAGAGGCTATAGCTGGAGCTGGTTTTGCATGTTTCGCTCGTCCACCGTGAGTGGCCTTTCTCTGGCCCCTTTGACTGGCCATTTCTCTCGCCTTTCCATATGAGGAGTAATAACAATAGGATCATCCCCTCCAAGACTGACCTGGCACACGAAAAGGCTGAGGTTGCCGAATAGCAGGTCCCAAAAACTTGGCAGCTGCTTTTGAGGTCTGCAACCTCTCAAGGCTCTCGTCAGCCTTGCTGCCAAAAAGGTGAGACCCGTCAAAGGACTTGTTCAGAAGATGGTTCTGCACGTCTGGTGCGAAACCCGACTTCCGTAACCACGCAAATCTGCGCATTACCGTGCTGGTGCCCATGGACCTGCTCACACTATCTACAGTGTCCAATCCAGATTCAAGGGATTCCTGCATGGCCTCCTTCCCATCTCCAACGATGGCTAGGAATCCTTCCCTTTCGTCCCCTGCTGTTATGTGCTCTGCCGCCATTGCAATGCACTCCCACAGAGTGTACGAAAACTTTGCCAAGGCACATGTGGAGTTGGCTGATTTTAACGCAATACTCCCAGCTGAAAATACCTTCCGTGCCCAGCCATCCACACGCTTATCGTCCCTGTCTAGAGGGCTAGAATGGTACGCCAGTTTGTTAGAAGCTGTGGCTGCCTGTATGACCAAACTCTTGGGAGTGGGATGTTTAGACAGATAGCCGGGGTCGCTACTGGCAGGGTGGTATTTTGAAGTGAGGGATTTATAAACTGGCCAAATAGAATCCGGAGTCTCAATTTTTGGCCACCCTATTTTGCAAGGCTACGTGAAAGGGTAGTAGGACCATGATCCAATATGTCTGTTAGATCATTGTGGATGAATTGGGCTGGAGGTCTGGCCGATCCTAAATAATCTATCACCTTTGTCATTAGCTGATGGTATGATGGACTGGCATGTTCTCCTGGTTCTGGCCTAGCGAAGTCATTTTCAGGAGATGTATCAATGACACTTGCATTGTGTAGTGATTCAACCAAATCCCTCATCCTGCTTTCTTCTGAAATCAGACATTCTGGGACATTCGGGGTGCCATATTCCAGCCCAAAGGGTACATTCTCCTCATCAGATTTCTCCTGTTCCTCAAAAATTGAGGTCAGGGACTTGAAGAATTCCTTCCTAGGAAGAGGTTTGAAAACCTTTTCTGGTAGAGGTGGAGGAGGAGTATTAATGGGTCCTAAAGGCATTACAGGTCTTGTAGCCTTCTCTTTCCCTTTTTCTGGCTGATTTGGCCAAACTGGAGCTTTTGGCGCCAAGGGCTTCGGGGTCGACGTTGACAAAGGCGTCAATGGCGTCGACTTCGAGGGCGTCGAGGCGCTCTTCGAAGACTTGCCCTTCGAGGTGTTTTCGGTCTCGGATGGCGCAGGTGACCTCGAGCGGTCGACTCGACTGGGTTTTCTCGCTCGGCGTCCTCGAAGGTTCTCTATCCTTCCTCTTTCGATCACCCGGGCTCGAGGGCCGCGAGTGTCGGAGTGATGACGCTCACAGCCGGCTTCTGAAGAAGGTGTGGACTGAGGCTTCGCTTTCTCGAACACCTCTATCATTTTGACCATGAATGCTTCCCATTCTTCGGATGATGAATGTTTAGTTGGACATTTCATCCTTTTTGGGGATTCGTCTGAGGACGAGGTGGAGGGGGACCAGTGGAGTTGTTTCTTCGATTTTTTTTGTCGAAGATGACGAGCGATGGTAATCGCTTCGGGACCTGGGCCGATGCCTTTCGCGTCGAGGAGACTTCTCCTCACGGGACCTTGACTCGATGCTAGAGGCTTTACAGTCGGATTTACGACCTACCTGTAGTTTTCCCCTCCTCTCTCGCAAGGCCTTCCCTGTCATTGCCTGACACTTCGTACAGGCCTCCGTGTCGTGCCCTTCTCCGAGGCACCACAAACGCTCTCGGTGCGGGTCTGTGATGGACATTTTTAAACCACACGATTTGCACTTCTTGAAACCCGATCTCGGGGTCGTGGTCGGCGTCGATGACGAGGACATATTCTGTATATTTAGATATTCTCACAGAACTTGATGCGCGCCCAATCTCCGAACGTATACTGCGGAAAAACGGAACTGAGGCCAAAAGGCGCCGCGCATTCTACTTATAACACCCGATGATGTCACCCTCGATGGAGGCCTTCGAGGGACCATCGACTCAACGACATCAACGCACGGCACCCTCTGCCGAAATTCTTTTCCGAAGCAGCTAAAGCTGGATGGAATACATCTAAGATGAGGAATACGTTGGAGGACACAATCCACTCGAAGGAACAATTGGGGTAATTCCGAGGTTGGTGCTAAGGGAAAAACGATGCCGGTAAAGGAATACCGGCATCGATTACCGCTATGGGATATTCTGACCTACCAGACCGCTATTAACGACATCGTAAAGTATGGAGCCGTTAATAACGGTCTGGGCACGCGCACGCGACCCACCATGCCGGCATTAGCGGCATGCCGTAAACTGGAGTAGATCCCAAGTAAGGCGGAGATGCAAATAACGGCCTCATGAAGTCGGAAAAAGTGCTTACTGCATGCTGTAAATACCGGCATCGCCGACCTACCGTTAAATGCCCTGAGCAGTGTTCCCAACTGCCACAGGTGCACACAATCAGCACAGGTGGAGGGAATGGAGTCTGGCCCAGAACAAAAGGAGCACACCCACACACCACACCCCCCCCACACCAAAATGATTTCAATAGTAGTAGCATTACTGGAACTGGAGGACTTGCTTGCATTCCCACAACACCAACAACAACAACAACAGCCGCCACCACAAAGGAGACGCAGGAGGAGAAGGAGGGTGAGACAGCTGCAGCATGCCCCACCAGTGCAACCACCGTTGCCATGCCGGCAGCCCCCAATCCCTTCCATCAGAGCCAGTCCTTTCAACCTAACCCCAGAGCAGATCCACACCCTGTACCGTCTGGACGGGACACCATCACCACCATAGTGGACCTGAAACACAATGACATAGTGAGCCTCATTGAAATACGCACCGCCATCCCCCCTCTACTGAAGGTAGTGTCTGTGCTCCACTTCCTTGCAACAGGCACCTACCACCACACAGTGGGGCACATGCATGGCATATCTCAACGTTTTTTTTCCCCCGGATACTGAACCACGTGCTGGATGCCCTCCTCAAGCACACTACATATCTCTACCACGGACTCCCCAGGAGATATGTGATACAAAAGTTGCCTTCCAGGCACTGGCAGGCATGTCAAATTGTGTAGGTGCCCTCGACTGCACCCACGTGGAGCTGGTGGTCCTGCATGCCATGGAGGTGGTGAACCGCAACTGCAAGCAATACCACTCCATCAATATGCAGATGGTATGCGACGTCAGCAAGGTCATCGCACATTGTTGTGCCCGATATCCAGGATCGACACATGACTCTTTGGTCCTGCGGAACTCCACGCTACCATGCTTCATGGAGCGACATGCTGGACGACGTGCCTGGCTGCTTGGTAAGTAACAGGACTGGGACAAGGCATTGAAAAGGGGGGAGAGATGCACACACCACCATGCTGCCAATGTTGATGTGACTGCACAATGTGCACATCACCAAACATTGTGCTCGAAACCATCACAAACCGTACAAGACACACAAATCCCATATGAATTAAGTAAGGTCGACACCTATCACGACATGACTAACAGGAAACCACCCCACATCCCACAACACGTGCACCGCCCATCAGCGACCCTCACCCTCCGTAACGCCATCCTGCACCATGCAGTGCATATGCACCATGTTGCTGTCTCCAGCATATCACCACACAGGACAAGCATCCCTGGGAGTGCATCAAACTGATCCTACTAGGGAATCCACTGTCTGGCACAGGGCCGGCACACTCACAGGAGTGCTGCATGTCACCATGGGAATGATCAATGCTGATTGCCCAATATTGCACAGACTACTGCCAACGCTCCCTCTAAGTAAATCTCACAGGACACAACACCTCACTAATTTGACACCAACACAGCTGTATGCATACACGATGCATGTGCAACAAGACGGCAGTGCACACCATGTATCATCTTGAAGATGCAACCCACACCATTAGACCATGGCACAGGACACATGGAGGGACAGAAAATGGCGTACATGCATCCAGGGACATGTGCATGTGGGCAACGATAACCTACTGGCATGTGTGACTACTACAGCTGTCCTTCATGATTCCCCTGACATTTACCTTCATTTTCCTCTCATACAGGTGATATTGGCTATCCCTTGAAGAGGTGGCTCCTCACCCCTGTCCGAAACCCACAGAACAGGCACGAGGAGGACTACAATCGTTCCCATACCCGTACCAGTGTGGTCATCGAGCAGACCTTTGGCCTGTTGAAGGCACGATTTTGCTGCCTCAGCCGGTCGGGTGGGGCACTCCTCTACAGGTATGAGAAGGTGGCCAATATCATCATGGCATGTGTAATGCTGCACAATAAGTGCATCCGCCGGAACCTGCCCCTGCCCCCTGACATTGAACTGCTACCACCTGATGAAGATGAAGGGGAAGATGAAAATGTGGCAGGACATCATCACGGTGCTGATGCACAGGAGGGACATGCTGTGCGCCAGTCAGTGATTGCACAATATTTCTGACACACATGTCAGCAGAGGGTGACATGATGGTTGGACAGAGGGCACTGCGTGTGTGGGTACATGTACACTATGCACTGTAAACGATTAAATGACACATGTGCATTGATGAATGTCCACTCAGGTCTTCTTTTTCAAACAACCGGTGTAGTGAATGTAACAATATAAACATAAGTGACAAAACCCTCCACCACCCTCACCCCCTCCCCCTCCCCCCACAACTCCCCCAAACACCCTCACCCCCTTCCCCCACAACTCCCCCACACACCCTCACCCCATCCACCTCCCCTCGCAACTCCCCCACACACTCTCACCCCCTGTCACGCTCACCTGATTCCCACGGAGGCGCTGGCCTGGTTTCGAGTGCGGATGCCTCTTCAATGGTGAAGCGCAGGGCTCTGAAGATGGATAGGACGGGCCCCTCAACTCTGGCTAATCTGGCTCGCAGGAATATCCTCCTGTACGTGAAAAGGGAGTATTACAATCTGGCGGAATAATGCTCGAGCCTCCCACTTCCTTCCAACCCTCCTCGATACCCTTCCACGATTCCCCGTGAAGTCTCACCTTAGGGTCTGAAAGGACAAGCTCTCCATCCTGCTTCTGACGCAGGGGCGCGTTGAACCAGTTACTTCACTGGATTGAGGTTGGATGGGAGTTCAGGTAAGCTTGATTATACTGGTAAGGCGCTGTAAAAGTTCTGTTGCAAGTTCAAAAGTTCAAGCTTTAAATAATAATGTTCATTGTCTTTTTCAGGTGATGAATGAAGATTCCTTTGGAGACTTCTTGCAACAAAGCGCTAATGTTGATGTCTTTTGCCCATAGGGGCCGGGGTTCGGAATGCCGGAGATATGGCGCTGACCCGAAGTGAAACGTGCAGTTCCAGTAAAGATCAGGTAAGTCCTAGATGAGCGCTCAGGTAATGTTTTTGCATTCGCTCATTTAATGTCTTTGGGCCTCATTACAACCTGCCAGTCCGGGACCGTGCAAAATCCGTGATGGCGGTAAAAACGTTTCCGTGTCCGCAAGGGTGCGGAAAAACCGCCCGATTACACGCTGTCGGTCGCGCGCACCACACGGACTCGGAAACGTTGTTACCGCCGTCACGGAATACCCCACGGAAATGGAAATAACGAAGCCACAAGTGGCGCAAAACCCGTTTCCGCCTCCGCCGCCACGGACACGGAACCGGAAATACCATGATCGCCAAAACAGGAAACAGAGAGGCGGCCATCATATAAAAGCACAATCCATTGCCATCCAGAGCCAGCACAAGCACAATCCTGACTCTGAGAAGCCAAAAGGGACCACCAGCATGTCTGCCAGGATTCCTGCTCAGAGGCAGCGCAAACAGCGCTTCAGCGAGGCGGAGCTAACCGTCTTGGTGGAGCACATTGTGGACAATGCTGAGATGCTGTTCAGCGCTGACCAACGGCGTGCCACACAGCAGCGGAGGAAGGAGGTGTGGGCCGAAGCTGCACGCAAGTGCACCGCTGTGGGCGTGGCAGTGAGGAGCGTGAAGGACTGCCACAAGCGTTGGGACGACCTGAGGCTGAGGGTACGCAACCTCATTTCCACGCACCGCCAACGCAGCAGTGGGACAGGCGGAGGACCCCCTTCCCCACTGAGGCTGCAAGCATGGGAGGAGCGTTGCAGCAGCGTCCTCCACCTAGAGGGAATGCATGGGATTGGGCAGGCTGAGGCAGGAGTGAGCCCACCTGCAGATGCCGGTAAGTGCCCAAACATGAATGCCACATGTAAATATGCAGTTGTGAGTACTGGGCCAAAGGACCCATTAACAAACCCCCCCCCCCCCAGGCAGTGCATGTGTGGGCCAAAGGACCCATTAACAATCCCCCCGCCCCCAGTCAGTGCATGTGTGGGCCAAAGGACCCATTATGATCCGTATGGCAACCAATATCACTGAATGCAGACACCAGCAATCAGATGCATGTGACTAACACTATTCAATGTACAATCTTAATGACGCATGTGATGCACCCATCTGCCACCACAACAACACTAATTGCATGCCCTTTGTGTCCCCACAGCCGTTTCAAGTGACAGTGATACTGCACAACAGGCCAGCCAATCAGCATCGGCAAGTACACTAGCCACCGCCACCACACAGGAGGATGCTGCCGGCAGTTCTGCACCTCTGGCCACATTACCAGCCACTACAGATGTGCAGCACACCACCACCACCACCAACATCCCCACCATCTCCACACTGGCTGAGTCCAGACAGGTGCCACAGGAACCTATCATGGCCACCCAACACAACACCGAAGGCAGCAGCACTGCAGAGGGGGCGGCCTGCAGTGATAACAGTGCCCCGCAAGAGCACTCGGAAACGGGGCCACAGGGGGAGATGCCCACATTGGAAGACCTGGGCTCCTTCCATGAGCTGGGGTTCAGCCCCACTTCACTGGGGAGTCCCATGAGGTCGCCCACCCCATCCATGGCCGAACTGAATGCCCGCATGCAGCGGATGGAGGACCAGCAGGCTACCCTCACCCAGCTGGTGGAGAGGCAGCTAGAGGAATCCAGGCTGCAGAGGGAGAGCTACAGCGCCTCAGTGCGTCGCCTGTCGAGGTCCATTGGACGCTTTGCGAGCACCATAGTGACCCTTGCACGCCATGTGCGGGAGGGCAATGACCACACCTCCAGGCTTGTGGAGGCCATGTTGGTTGGCCAACAGGCAAATCTGGCACGGATGCCCTCAATCCCTGATTCTGGCCAATCAAACACTACCACCCCATCCAGCTCCACTACTGCCAGTCCAAGGAGGCGCTCGAGTAGGCTAACGGGTCCCTTGGGCAAGGTTGCACAGAAGCGCACACGGAAGTGATGGCATGTGTGTGGAGCAGTGCAGGACACATGTGGACTACAAGGGTGTGAGAGGGGTGGTCACGTTTGGGTGGTGGGGTAGGTAGTTTTGGGGGTTTGGACAATGGGCTCTGGGTGGGGGTGGGCACGTTTGGGTGGTGGGTGGCCCCGGGTGTACAGCTTCCCTAACCAATGCACCTTCTTCCCTGTTGTTATTACATCAATACATCACCATTTCAAATCAAGACATACATGTGTGGACATTGATCATTTATTTTGCAGTGCAACTATTAATTCATTGTCGTCACCATGTTTGTGCATTACTGTGAATGTGCTGTGACTCAAAAGTAAATGCGAATCAGGGCATCCCGTGCTCTCTGGCCATCATGTGCACCCCCAGGGGGAGGCGGTGCCATCCCATCCCCATCTCCATCTCCATCCCCATCTCCATCCCCATCCCCAACCCCATCCCCATCTCCATCCCCATCTTCCTCATCTGCGTCTGGTGGCATTGGGATGTTCCTGCGCAGGCATATATTGTGCAGCATGGCACATACCAGCGTGATTTTGCCCGTCTTCACTGGGCTGTACAGCAGTGATCCGCCAGATCTGCTCAGACAGCGGAAACGGGCCTTCAGCAGTCCAAATGTCCTCTCAATCATTCCACGTGTGCGGATATGTGCCCTATTGTATGCCTCTTCATGCCTGTTCCTTGGTCTCCGTACAGGTGTCATCAACCATGGCGTGAGTGCATATCCCGCATCACCTACATGGGATGTAGATGGGGGAACATGTCAGTGTTTGTGGCATCATGTCCTCATCTGCTGCTGTGCATTCTTGTATCATCATTCATTCATGCATATGAACCATGCAGTGTCTGGAGGTATGTTTTGGCCATCACGAGGAATGTCGCTGACTGCATATGGGCCTACACATTAACTTGCATGTTTGCTGTGCCCTGCGGGTGACATTTGATTGTGTGCATGTCATGGTGCAGTGCTGTCCACACATGGCAGAGTGACTCCACTGTACGGAAGTAGTAAATACTCGTCGTATCATTTACACGCCTCTCGTGCTTTTTGGGGCAGTGTTTCAATTGAGGGTGGGTGTCTGCAGTGGCACAGGGTTCATGGGACAGTGACGGGATTGGCTGTGGCAACGTGTGCACGGGCACATTGTGGTGCCCTGTCATGTCTTCCTTCATGATGTTTGGCATCCGCTGTGTATTTGGTAGATGGAAGGGGGGTGATGCATGTGCGGTCACAGCGGCACACTCACAATGCTCATTGCCTGGACACACACACACCACTCCGACAGGGTTGTTGCATCGTCAGCTGTACTCACCCAATAGCCATGTGCTTTGTCCGGCATAGCGTTCCATGTACCGTGGCAACGTGGAATTCCGCAGTACCATTGAGTCATGTGATGAGCCTGGGAAACCTGCGCAGCAGTGTGTAATCAGTTGCATGGCATCACAAACCATCTGGACATTCAAAGAGTGATACTGTTTCCTATTGCGGAACACCGCCTCAATTGCATGTGGTACTGTCAGCTCGACGTGGGTGCAGTCAACTGCGCCTATGCAATTTGGCATGCCTGCTATGGCATGGAAGGCCAACTTGGTGGCAATGACCTCGGGGAGGGTGCGGGGTAGGGCTATGTGTTCCGACACATGGCGCAACAGGGCATCCAGTACCTGTACCAGGACTTTTGAGAAACACGGTTGTGATATGCCATGCAGCTCACCAACCGTGTGTTGATAGGTGCCAGTGCCAAGGAAATGCAGAACTGAGACAACCTTCAAGAGGGGGGGGATGGCGGTGGGGGTGTCAATTAGGCTGCTGATGTTGTCCTCAATCATGGCGGTGATGTGCATGATTGTTGCACGGTCCAGCCGGTATAGGGTGTGGATCTGTCCTGGGGTGAGGTTCCAGGGTGAGGCCCTGATGCGTGGTATTGGTGGCTGGCGGCGGGGTCGGGCTGGCTGGCCAATGGGGTTTGCCATAGCTGCAGGGTTGGCTGGTTGCCGCCTGCGCCTCCTCCGCCTACGCCTCCTCCTCTGCGCCATTGCTGCCACCATGTGCAGTACTGCCTGTTGGTTGAGTAGGCCCAGTCCCAGTGCTACTAGCCCTGCTGCCTGCATGGTTCTGTGTTGTGTTGGGCTGGGTGTGGCCCTTTT
Organism: Ambystoma mexicanum; assembly: GCF_040938575.1. Lineage (NCBI taxonomy): Eukaryota > Metazoa > Chordata > Amphibia > Caudata > Ambystomatidae > Ambystoma > Ambystoma mexicanum. Next base: position 965,721,534 of record NC_090934.1, read on the forward strand.
GTAGGCTCCCAGTGGCCTGCTAGGTCCAGCTGGGCTGATTTGGTGCACCTGTGCCCTGATTCAGTTCAGCCGGCAGTGTATAACGCCATGTTCGCGGTGGCGGCGGTTCCGCCACCGTGATCACGGTATTTCCGCCATTTTTTTCCCGGTATTTCCGTGTCCGCGCTAGTTGTGATGCTCACGGTGTTTCGTGTTGCCGGTAACGGAGGGGTTTCCGTGCAGGCGGAATTGAGGGGAACCCTATTTCCGCGGTGGCGGTTTAGGGTGGTGCTATTACCGGGGCCGCGGGTCATGATTGCGCGGACATGCAAACGGTGCCGGTATGGTTTTACCGGCAGTGTTAATTCCGGACCGGAGTACTTGTAATGAGGCCCTTTGTCTTTTTTCCCCATAGGGGCCGGGGTCCGGAAAATTCCTGGAAACAGCAAGACCCGAAATGAAATGGGAATGACCCAACAGGTAAGTCTTAGAAGGAAACTGAGCTTTTCCTATTCCCTTCTTTCTCTCACCTTGTGTTCTTGTCTTTTTCTCTCTAGGCTCTGGGAAGTGGCTGCGGATCCGGATGATCGCTGCTGAAGATGGAGGCGCCCAAGAAAGGAGAGTGAAATGCAGCGCTGCAGCGATCGGAGCGAAATGCTTTTAAAAATGATGTCTTCCTTTTCAGGATCGTTGGTGAGATGTCTCTGTGATGCAGGTTTAGCAGGTAAGGCCTTCTTCCTCTTCCAATTCTCTTCTTATCACCCTTTGCAGGTGTCCCAGGATGCTGACAGGCGTGGCTGAAGTCCAGAAGCAGGAGCAGACACGGTGAGCGTCCAGCTGCTAGGTGCAGAACAACGCGAAGCACGTATGGCTGTTCGGGTGGGGTTTAAATAGCTTTGGAAGAAGTTCCAGGTATGTATCCTTCCACCGATCAGGTATGTATCCTTCCCTGACCACACCCGGGTGGAAAGTAGTCCCCACAGGTAAAGTAGTCCCATTCAGGCCTCAAGAGGGTCTGGATGTAGCAGGATGGTCTGCATCAGGTAAGTGCACACTAAAACAATTGAACACATGTCCAGCTTTATGAGCCTGGCGCCTAAGGCGCCAGAACTGGGGTCCAACATGAGCCTGAAGGGCCCCAGCTTGGGCCCGCTGGAACTTCCCTAGGGGGAATGATGCCTGCCTCTGGGGTTGCTGGCTCCTTGGAGGTAGGCATCATGACACCCCCCTCCCCTCACAACTCCCCCACGCAAGTCCCATTGAGTCCCCAAAGCCTACATGAGGCTGCCATGCCATTCATTCAGCACTCCCTGAGCCAGGGGGTGGCATGTCCCGTCGACACTGCATGGACCGACCTGCGGAGCGGGCTCATTTTGGTGGAACTGCAGGATGTCTGTGTGGCCTCCTGCTGAGGTTGTGGGTGGGATGACCTGCCTCCAAGGCATCCGCGATGCGCCCTAGCACCTGCGGAAGGGCCGAGACCTCCTGGCCGAGGCGGCTGGTGTTGTCCGTAATGGACCGGCCTAGCACAGCTAATTCTGTACGCCACTCCTCTCTGGCCTGACGGTTGTCCTGTACAAACTCACAAACGAGTGCAGTGAGCAGGTCAGTCCGCTGCGGCCCTGCGGGTGCACCTGTGGATGTGCTGGGAACCTGGCTGTCATGCCCAGCCTGCTCATCCTCCCCAGCACTGAAAACTCGACTGAGATGTCCCTGGATGTGGTCATGGCCGGACTTCTCAGGGGTGGTGGGGTTCCCGGTATTGATCGATGATACTTGGGGGGGATGCAATTTGGGTTGGGGTAAGGACCACATCCATTATATCGTCCTCCATGGTGCCCCAGATGTCCTCCTGGCTGTCATCCACTGTCAGGGGTGCCGTGGCTGCCACCTCCCGAGCCACACTAGATTCCTCCGAATGGGGTGTCTCACAGGTGTCTCCAGGCAGGACAGTGAGTGGGGATGGGGGTGGTGCTGTGCCCTCCACAGGCCTTGGTGGTACAGGTGCAATGTGTACCTGCGGTGGCTTGGTTGCTGGGACACGGTGCCCACTGGCTTGTCCCCTGGAGGTTGACGGCCAGTTGCTGTCCTCCTGGGACCTCTTCCTGGGTGTAGCCAGTGCAGGGGTGGTGTCCTGCTCATCGCTGTCATGGTCACTGCCTGTGGGGGTGGAAGAGAGGGACGGCATGAGTGATGTTTTGATAGGCATCATACATACATTGGGACAATTGCTCATCCACACAATTGTGGGTAATAGGCATTTGTGTTGGGAAGGGCACGTCATTTCATACATGGGTGGTTAATGCAGGCATATGTCGGCGTCACTCATGTTGGCCAGAAACAGTGCTGTCTGACATGCATACTATTTTGGTCATGCACGCTGTGTGCCTCGTGGAATTTCCTACTTTGTGTGGTATGTGTCATGTACATGTACGATATTGCCTTGCAGCAGGCATCAGCATGTCTCTGATGCTTCGGCCTACTTACAGGGAGTGTGTGTGTATGTGTGTGGCCGACCATGGCGTGACTCTTTGGACCGACACTGGCGTTGACTTTCATCAGATTTGGCATTGCAGTGTTCACTTTGGACACTCACCTCCATCGCCAGATGTAGTGGCGCCACACGCCATCTCGCCTACGCCTTCAATGGATTCCGTCCCAATCATGCTTGTGCATGTGTCCTCCCACGGGGTGAGCTTTATGGGTGAACTAGGTCCTCCTCCAGTTTCCATGGGCTGGCTGCGATTGACGGATAATATGTTGCTCACCCTTAGGCGCAGGTCGTCCCATCGCTTACGGCAGACTTTCACTGTGTGGGGTGTGTTGCCCACTGCACTAACCTTCTGGGTACCAAGTGCCCAGATCTATTTTTTACATAGCACTGCCTCTCTCCTCATGTTGCTGGAGAAGACTGTGCCTGCATGCTCGTGCAAAGTGTCCACAAGCATCTGGAGCTCGTCCTGCTTAAATCTTTCCTTTCTGAGGCAGGCAGATCCCTTCTTCAGGGCCTTTGGCATTCTTGTCTTGTAGGAGGAAGTTTTCTGACGATCAGCTGTGTCCCAGGGGTCCTGTGTGCTCAGGATGGCAATGGATTGTGTTTTTAAAGATGGCCGTAGTACTCCTTCCCGTTCCTGTGCGATGACGCTATTTCCGGTTCCGCTTATTAGCGTTGACTGTAAATAGCGATGTCCGCTAATTACAGTCACCGCTATTTACGGTCACCGCTAATGACGCATTGAACTATGTCAGTAGTGTTATATGCGCTTAACTTGATGCCGGTAAGGGCTTTTTGGGAGCCTTTTGCGGCATGGCGCTAGGTACCTTACCGGCATGGCGCAAAGCTCGTGCCCGCAAAGTCGTAATAGTCCTCTATTAGCGGACTGGTGCCAGCACGGACACGCTATTTGTGCCATGCCGGTAAGGGATGTTACTTACCTCCAAACTTGGAATGAGGGCCAATGTCAGGCTACTGGGGCTGCCAGAGGGCATAGAGAAAGGTAGTGGCCAACTCTATTCAAGAATGGAACAGAACTGCAGAGGATATAGCTCACCACATACTAGAACAGAGACCGCGATCCGGAGCATTTCCTCGCCCTATCATGATACGATTGCTGAGGTATCGCCTCAAGGTCAAATTACTGTGACTGGCGTGAACACAAGGGAATGTGGTGTTCAACGGGAGCAGGCTGTCCTTTTATCCAGACATTGGAATTGACACACAGAAGCGCAGGAAGACATTCAAGGAAGTTAAGAAACTGTTGAGAGTGGAAAAGATCTGTAGGCGCTCTTACCACTGGCGAGGCTGCACATTGACGTGGATGGCAAAAGGCAATTGTTTTGACGATGCAAAGACTGCATTACATTTTACTGAACCAAAGCTGAAATGAGCAGAAAATATGCAGAGGGTTTGGAGGACGAGAGGGGGCAGTGCAGAGAGCGCCCAGTCAGTCAGACGCTGGGGCTAGTGCTGAGAGATGGCTCTCATGGGTCATTAACCAAGTGCAATAACAATGAGGCAAGTGCAAGACCCAGAGGCACGCGCGAGAGGACTGGCGAGGGTGCCAGGGACCTCTGAGACTCTGAGGTACACCAGGCGGCCAGTCAGCAGGCTGCACGGAAAAGGAAGGAGAGAGGGATAGAGTGGAGAGAGAGGTTAGCAGGGTAGAGGGAGAGAGAAGGAAGAGGAGAAGAGGAATGTCTGAAGGGGTTTCCAAACTTAAGGAGATCAGGCTCAAGACGGTCAAGACGAGCGCGGCAGGCAGGCTTTTTCCAGAGGGAGACCCCGGCAGAGGATGAAGATCTCCCTCCAAATCTCTGCTTGGAGAACCGCCTCACTCGCAGAAGGTTGGAGGTAGATGAACGGAGGGCTTGGGAAAGACAGTGGACAGAGCTGGATCTCTGGTTGCATCTTCCCGAGCTGCAGGAGCAGCATCCACATCATCTTCACCCTGCCAGGTGTTAAGGTAAGCTTTGGGTAATATTACCATCACACATCACATTATTGTGGATGTGCGGCACCCGTGATTTTACATGTGCTAAATTCGCATTACTGCATCTACAACAACAAGAAAATGGCCAGAACCTCGAAAGGCCTCTAGATTGGCGCTCTTCCTCTGATAAAACCACCATCCGCCATTAAGAAACACAAGGTTCGTCTCCTTCAACATGGCCGTCTTCTAAATTCGACTATCAGCACCCTGTGCCCTTGTGCTAGAAGTGATCAGATTGGCTGCTTTGCAATTAACTCAGCCAATCATATCTCGCCGGCAGGCAAGCGCCGGCCCTCGTAACAAGGCACGAGAAAAAAGGCTCCTGTCCCGAGCCTGCCGGAGCCGATAGGAACAATAGAACTTATCAAACTCTATTAGTCTCCATGTCCTGCAAAAGCATGAGTAGCATGAATACCTCCCCCGTACCCTGTTATTTTTCTATTTCTCGCATGATCAGCTATGTCCCAGCCTATCCATACGTTCTCCTTTGTGTGTAAACACTGACAGAATCCACCTTTGCGTTACACACCGCAACTGCCCCACTGGTGTTTATATGCCGTTCCCCTGTGCGGGTCATCGGCACAAATGTTAATGGACTTTCTGACCTGCCAACGCTAGAATCCATTGTGCGCTGCCTCTACACCTTTATTATTTGCTTTCCTGATGATATGTTGCTCCACTGAGCGTCACCTCGGCACCTCTTTATTATCTGACATTTTGAATTGCCAATAGGATGATTTATTGTGCACCACCTAGACTTCATTGTTTACTCAGGACTGCACTGCCCACGAGCTAAATCACTGTGTGTTGTATTGGTACAGTTTGACTGTGACCGCCATGCTTCACTCAGTCAATGCTCACTAGCGCTCCACTACAGTCGCCTACTTTGCTGTACTCATTTACTGCACTGTTCTTAGCTCCACACAAACCTACATTTGTGAGGCACATTGCTCATGTCGATTATACCTAGCCACAGACAGCCCTCTCAACACAACCTTTTTAGACCAATCAACTATGCCACTACAAAAGCTCAGCCACATATGATATAAGTACTAAGCCACACACCATTGACTGTGCTCTGCGTGCCGCTTCTGCTGTCCACTTACACCCGTCCATATTACTACTCGGAATGTACTATAATCTGCCCTAGACAGACCCGCATGCTCACTGTACACCAGCATTGACCGTCTGCACCTAAAAGCTCTTCCGTCACCATACTGCCTTCAGCTGGCCCTCACCAAGGGTACTACCCCAACCCCACCAATAGACGTATGCGTCTCCAATCTAGGACCACTACGGCACTGCCTCCGAGCAGGCCAGAGCCACTCCAGCACCGCAATAAGTACATTGAGTGCTGGACAACCATAGCACACCAAGTACACACCAGGACTATTATCAAAGGTCTGACCGCGAAAACGATAACACTGCCAGATAGCACGGAGGCCAACAATAGTAACGCTATCTGCCTACCTCTTGATGCACATGATGTAACCCCAAGTACTACTAATCACGGTGCACCTGCTACCACTAGCACGCCCCATGACATACTGCACAATAATGATGCAAATACCACATGTCCACCTAATGCTGCATGACTCAGTCCTATCCAACATGCTGCCACTTGTGTTGATGATGACAATGATGCCATTACTGTATGTTTAGCCAACACTGTATCACCCAGTCCTATCCAACTTGCTGCCGCGAATGATAACGATGACAATACCACATGTTTACCCAATGATATATCACTCGTTACTATCACACATGTGCCCCCTGCCACACAGCCCAAGCATGATGGTACTGAACTCCAAACTGCTTGTATACTCCCCGCAGTAACATCTACCACCATCACCAGTGCCGAGACTATTGCTGCCCATCCATCCCATGATGTGACATCAAGTAACATTACCAACGATACGACTACCACAACACAGACCCCTCAAATTACTCCCGCCAACACCAAGGCCTTAAACAACCCGAACTGCTCGCACCTAAGATGCTCCCTGATCAACGCTCAATCTATTAATGCACACACCTTAGATACACATGTCCTCATCACCGCCCATGACCAGGATATCCTTATGACAACAGAAACCTGGCTACACGAAGCATCAGACCCTGCATTATCCCTTCCCCTTCCGCCAGGGTACACCATCATCAGCCAGGACCGCCCCACTCTAGGAGGAGGAGTAGCTCTCAAAGACTTCCTCTCCATCAGAAAAAACAGATAAAGACATAAACAACACTAGTGACTACCTCCTCACCAAAATCAACCTCTCTGACCAGTGTACCATTACAGTACACCTCATCTACCGATCACCAGGCCCCATAGGAGACTTCCAAACAGCCTTAACAGACCTCCTCTCTGATAACCTGAAACAGTCAACCAAAGCCATCTTACTAGGTGACCTTAACCTAGAACTCAATGACCCTTGTGACCCAGCAGCCAAGGCACTCAAACGCTGCCCTTGAAACCCTTTGGTTTTCCAACACCGTTAACGGACCGACGCACACACAAGGACGCACCCTAGACTGGATAGTCCAGCACAACTATCCCATCTCCATCACAGCTAACATACCTACCACCTGGTCCGACCATCATGTCATCCACTTCAGCATCCCTACTGCCAGAAGCAAAAAAACATCAGAGCCACCCCTGCCCCGAGGCTCTGCAAGAAGCTCCAAACAACTCACTAAAGACAACCTACTCCCATTTTTATCATCAGGACCAGCTTTCAGGCCGCCATTCTCAACTGACGCAGAGACCCTAGCACGCACATATGACATAGCTATCAAAGCAGCAGTGGAAGCTATTGCACCACTCAAACTCAGAAAAGCCAAACCTACCAGCCATACTAATACCTGGTTCACCTCAGACCTCCTCAGACCTCCTCACACTCCGATCCAAGAAACGAGCAGCCCTAACTCTAAGGCCAACATCCCACTTAGAGGAGAGGAGGCCAAAGGTGACTTCAAATTAAAAGCCAAAGCATATAAAAAAGCCATAACTAAAGCCAAAGCCACATCCTTTCAAACTAGAATCCATGAAGCCCAATCCAAAACAAAAGAGATATTCTCTATCTTCAGAGATCTAGAGACTCCTACACCTACGCCACAGAATTTCATTAAAGACAAATCCTGGTGCGACAAGATCCAATCAGCCATGAACAACAAGCTTACCACCCTCCAAACCATAATTCAGGCAAGGCAAACTCTCAAAATCAAGTCCCCCTCCTCTATAACACCACTCCAGCCAGATACTACCAACTCCTTCTCCTTCAATGAAATCAAAGAAAGTGACATGACGAATATCATGAAGTCTATCAAACCTAATTGCAAAGGGGACATCTGCCCAGTCACACTCATCAAGGACTGCGCAAGACAACTTACCCGGTTCCTCACAGCCTTTGTGAATGACTCCTTTGCCACCAGCACAGTCCCATCTTGCCTTAAGGAAGCCTGGGTCCGCCCCTTCATCAAAAAAAACCACCCTCGACCCCTCCACAACCACCAACTACCTGCCCATGACGACAGTCCTCTTTCTCCTCAATATACTGGACAAAGCGGCCTACTTACAGGTACAACACTTTATCGAGGAGAACCAACTTCTTGGGTTGCGTCAGTCAGGTTTCCGCCCAGGGCACGGGACTGAGACAGCCTTACTTGACTTAAAAAACCAAATGGATGACGCAAGAGACCTAGGGAAACCAGCTCGCCTCCTCCTCCTAGACTTATCAGCGGCATTCGATCTTGTTGACCACAAGGTTTTATGTCACCACCTCTCCACCACAGCCAAATTCTCTCCTATAGCTACCGCATGGATCACCTCCTTCCTGCAAGTATTCTCTGACATGGCATTTGCCTCACCTACTACCATCCTATGGGGCGTCCCACAAGGATCATGTATCTCACCCACCCTCTATAACATATTTACACGTCCCCTCTTCCTCCTTCTTAACTCCCTGGGTATCTCATACACCAACTACGCCGATGATACCTAGATCCTCCTCACACGGGGGACTACAACACCGACTCCAAGACACTTAACAACATTTATAACACGATACAAGCCTGGATGGCAGCCTATGGGCTTTGCCTTAACTCGGACAAGACTGAACTACTAATGGTTGGTTCAAAGGAAACCCTTAAGAACCTTGACCCGAAATTCAGCCACTTTATGATTGACAGCATAAAAATCCACGTAGCCAGCTCATTAAAACCACTGGGTGTCTATCTCGACTCTAACCTAACAATGACCAAGCAAGTCAACGCCATTGCCTCATCAGCAGCATACCATGCCAAGCTCATGACAGCAGCCAGACCCTTCCTTTCGAGGAGATTGGGTCCTCCGATGTATTCCATATCTATGACAGTAATCACCACAGCTGTGCTGCTTCGGAAAATCTTCGGCGCCTGCGTCCTGCATCGATGACGTCGATACGCCGCCCTCGAGGACCTCCTCCGACGGCCGACGTCACTGGATGTTATAAGTAATACTCACGACGCCGTAGCCTCAGTTCCGTTTTTTCCATGAACGTGTTCGCTTCTGGAATCTCGGTGCGCCTCGACTCTTTGGAGTTTCTGTTGCTTTCTTGGTTCTTCGAACCTGTTTGTGAAATATTTCTTCGTGAAGATGTCTACCTCGTCTTCCACACCGCGTCCAGGCTTTAAGAAGTGTGGGGACTGTGGGTCTAAGATGTCGGTCACGGACTCGCACAACACCTGTCTCTGGTGCCTCGGGGAGGCCCATGATACGGATGACTGTCCACTGCCAGTCGCTCACGTCGAAAGCCTTGCGGGAGCGCAAAGCCCCGGAAGTCGAGGTCTGCGGGGCTTTCGACGGACGACTCGAGGGGCGACTCTCCGCATCGTCGTTGGAAGTCCAGTGGGTCTCGGTCCCAGAGTCGGTCTCGCCACTCCTCAGCCTCTTTGAGGCACTCCCGGAAGCGTCGTCTTCGGTCATCTTCCCCGTCCTCATCCGAGGACTTCGCCCGTCGGCGTGTCACTTCCCAACCAAGCATGCAACACCGGAGGAATGGGCTTCCTTCGGGAAGAAAATGTTGCCAGTTCTCAAATCGTAGGGCACTGGTCCGTCCGTGCCTCTGAGTGGGGTCGGTCTTGATCAGTCGAGAGACGCCGCTCGCACGCCTTCGGGATCGGGTGGTCTTCACAATTCGCGGGAAAGGTCGCACTCGGACAAGGGGAATCGTTCTCGGCATGCCCGGTCCAGGTCCCGGTCCTAGACGCGCTCAAGACCGCATGAACCTTCAACGCCTGTGGCGCAGAGGTCGTTAACGGACTCTTGAGGCTCCGCCTCCGAGGAAGTCGACGACGCCCTCGGCACCCAGGATGTCGAGGGACACGCTTGGGGCTCCGCCTTCGAGGCCTGTGTCGATGCCGTCGATGCTGTCGGCGCTGCGTCCGTCGTCGACACCGATTCTCTCGACGCCGCCGCTAATTCACTCAACGCCCTCGACACCTTTCGGGGCTGTGTCGACGGGAAAGGCTCTGGCCAAGGTCAAGCATGGCTTTGGTTCCAGTTCTGTGCCTTCTTACCGCCATCTGGAGTTCATTTCAGAGGTGGATGAGGGTTCTGATGATGGCATGGTGCCTGACACGGTGCCTGACGAGATTCTCTCGGGCCATAGCCAGTTTGAGGACCTGAGGCAGTCCCTGCATGATGCTAGTGGGCTGGACACCTCTCCGGAGGTGGAGTTCTGTAGGCCTGAGCCGGGCTCTCATGCCGCTTCTTCGTACCGGCGCCTTATGTCACGGGTCACTGAGTACTTAGGATGGTCTGCTCCCCCAAGGGAGTTTGTTCAGGATGACCTTACGGATATCCTCGATATTGGTCCACCAACTGACCTGGTACTGCCGTTTCATATGGCTCTATAGAGGAGGGTGGCGGCGGCTTGGACTGCTCCGGAGAGTCTCCCGGCAGTGAGCAAGTCTTTGCCGCGAAAATACCACCCAGCCAGTAGTGACCCCTGCTACTTTTCCAAGCATCCTACTCCGGAGAGTTAGGTGGTGCAGGCGGCTACGGCCCCGGCAAAGCAGGAGTCGTACCCTACCATCCCTCCTGATAGGGACGACAAGAGTTTTGACGGCTGGCGAAGAAAGTATTTTCTGCAGGGGGTATGGCGCTTCAGGCGGCCAACTCCATTTGTGCCTTGTCTCGTTTCACGCACACTCTGTGGAACTGTGTTTCCTTGGCGGCTGGACATATTCCCGAAGGGGATGAACGGGATGGCTTCCTTGCCATGGTTCAGGATGGCAAAGATGCCATGTGTGAGGCCGTTCAGTCGGGTTTGGGCATGGCAGATTGCGTAAGCTGGTCCGTGGCGGCGAGCACTGTGATACACAGGTTTGCGTGGTTGCGGAAGTTGGGGTTTGCTCCTGATGTGCAGGCCCGGCTCCTCAACATGCCCTTTGACGGGGAACATCTTTTTGGAAGCAAGGCTGACGAGAGCCTTGAGAGGTTGCAGACCTCAAAAGCTGCAGCAAAGTCGTTGGGCGCTGCAGTTCGACAACCTCCGCCTTTTCGTCCTAGGGGACAGCAATGGAGGGGAGGTTCCTTTCGTTATTACTCATCCTTTGGTAAAGCGAGAGGAGCTGCCAGTCAAAGGGGCCACCGTAGGAGTGCCAGAGGTGGTAAACAAGGTACTCGAGGTGCCAAGGCCGCTCGGGCTGTTGCCTCTTTGCCCTCAGGCAACGCAACAGCCGCTTCAGCTCAGTCATGAGGCCATGTCCCATGGTTCGCCGGTTGGGGGAAGGCTGGCGCAGCATCTTGCAGAGTGGCGCGCCATTACTTCAGATGTGTGGGTTCTGGAGATCATAACCCACGGCTACTGTCTTCCTTTCTGGCAGAGGCCTCAAGACAATCCACCGGGGAATCTCTCTTTGAAGAGTCCGGATCTGCTCCTTGCGCAGGAAATTCAATCCCTGCTGGAGAAAGGTGCCATAGAACTGGCGCCTGTAGCGGAGAGGAACAAGGGATGGTATTCCCCCTATTTTTTGATTTCCAAGAAAGACGGGCGATTGAGACCCATCATGGACTTGCGTGGTTTGAACAAACTCCTCAGGAAGGACAAGTTCAATATGGTTACTCTCTCTCAAGTCCTCCAGTCCCTTCAACTTCAGGACTGGTTGGTGTCTCTCAACCTCAAGGTCGCTTATTTTCATGTGCCGATCCATCCAAAGCACAAGAAGTACCGGAGGTTTGCGGTTGGCGACTCGCACTTTCAGTTTTGGGTCCTGCCTCAGTTTCGGGTCCAGCCGTGCGGATTGACCTCCGCCCGAGGGTCTTCACCAAGCTCATGGTAGTGGTGGCAGCGCACCTCAGGAAAGGGGGGATTCACGTCTACCCCTACCAGGACGATTGGTTGATCGGGGCGCGCTCTCCCGAGCAAGTCCTGGATCATCTGTCAGTCACATGCCACTCCCTCCACAAGCTGGGCTTCTCCCTCAACTTAAAGAAGTCCCATTTGACACCAACTCAGAGGCTCCAGTACATCGGAGCAGTGCTCGACAAGTCCCTGGGGCAGTATTTTCCTCCCCAGGTGAGGGCTCATCACATTCAGCAGATGGTGCACAAGTTTCAACTTGCCCAGACTCTCCCAGCGTTCGAGTTCTTGAGACTGCTCGACCTCATGGCATCCTGCATTCTTCTGGTGCCAGAGGCCAGGTTGCGGATGAGATCTTTGCAATGGGCACTCAAGCTCCAGTGGTCTCAGTCCTCCGGCAGGATGTCAGACCCTGTTCAGGTGCCGTCTTCGGTCGCCCGGGACCTTTACTGGTGGGCTGACAAAGCAATCTGATGAGGGGGGCTCCATTTTGGCTGCCCTGGTCGGAGGTGACAATCGTAACGGACGCATCCCTCACGGGATGGGGAGCTCATGCCAACGAGTTGACAGTCAGCGGTCGTTGGTCTCCGTCGGAGTGCAGACTCCATATCAATCTGTTGGAGCTGAGGGCCGTCATGCTAGCCCTGAAGGCTTTTCTGCCGACTGTGCGAGGAAAGAATGCCCTGATCCTGACGGACAACACGGTGGCCATGCACTACCTCAACAAAAAGGGGGGGCAGGGTCACTTCCTCTGTGCAGGGAGGCGAGGCAGCTCTGGTTCTGGGCAATCCAGCAGGAAGTTTCGATCTCGGCAGTTCATCTGGCAGGAGACGAAAACGAGACGGCGGACGCTCTGAGCAGGCAGAGCGCGAACTCTCACGAGTGGGAGTTGGCTCAGGAGATTCTCCTGGAGATCTTCGCCCTTTGGGCGACCCCTCAAGTGGATCTTTTCGCCTCCAGTGTCAACCGGAAGTGCGAGAGGTTCTGCTCGCGGGAATTTCCTCCAAACGGAGCCTTAGGAGACACGTTCATGGTGGAGTGGTCATTCCCACTGCTGTACGTGTTTCCTCCAGTCCCCGTCATCCTGCAAGTACTGCGGAGGTTACGAAGGTTCGGTTCCCGGATGATCCTCATTGCTCCGGCGTGGGCCCGGAGGGCGTGGTACCCGGACCTGCTCGACTTGTCCATCTGCCCTCCACGTCGTCTTCCCTACCGAGACGATCTGCTCTCATGGGAGGGGGGTCAGGTTCTCCATCCAGAGGTCAGGTCCCTCAACCTTCATGCATGGTTTCTGAAAGGTTGAGGTATAAAGATTGGGACCTCCCTGAAGACGTGATGGAGGTGTTGCTCTCAGCCAGACAGCCAGCAACAAAGTCCCTGTACCGTTGCCGTTGGTGTAAGTTCTACGACTGGTGCAGGGTTAAGAATGTGGATCCTTTTTCATGTGACATTCCTGTAGTTCTGTCTTTTTTGCTTTCTTCGGCCCACAGGGGCCTGCAAGTGGGTACCGTTAAAGTTTACCTGGCGGCGCTGTCCATATTTAAGCGCTCGTCTGAAGAGTGTTCCTATTTTAAAATTCCTTTAATTTCTCAGTTTCTGAAAGGGCTCACTAATGTGTTCCCTCCGTCGCCTTTCCAGGTGCCCGGTTGGGATTTGAACCTTGTTCTCAAGTTTCTGATGGGTGCTCCGTTTGAGCCTTTGCATACATGCCCTTTGAGATTGTTAACTATTAAAACTGTTTTTTTATTGGCGGTCACTTCCGCTCGCAGAATGATTGAGTTACAGGCACTTTCAGTTAAGCCACCCTTCACTGTGTTTCATAAGGACAGGGTTGTCTTTAGAGTTTGTCCTTCTTTTCTTCCGAAGGTGGTATCGGAATTTCATTTAGGCCAGAAGGTTGTTCTTCCGGCATTTTATCCTCCTGCACATCCTGGTAAGGAAGAGGAGAGGCTCCATAGGCTTGATCCTAGGAGAGCATTAAGCTTTTATATTTCACGCATGTCCCATCAGAGTGGACGATGAGCTCTTCATTGGTTACGCTGGAAAGCGTTTGGGACAGGCTGTGAAGAAACGGACTTTGTCTCGCTGGGTTATTTTGGCTATCTCTGAGTGTTACCACTTGGCGGGTAAGGACCCACCGGTCGGCTTACGGGCCCATTCTACCAGGGGTGTGGCTGTCTCTACTGCCCTGCAGAGGGGTGTTCCTATTCGAAACATCTGTGATGCAGCCACCTGGGCTTCGGTACATACTTTTGTACATCACTATTCCCTCGATTCCATCCGGGGGCAGGATCTGGCCTTTGGCAAGGCGGTCCTTTACTCCGCAATTTGATTGGGAATGCTAAATTTCTGTTTTCTAAATTCTTTTCCCACCTCCTTGCATTGGTACTGCTTTGGGAGTCCGTCATAGATATGGAATACGTCGGAGGACCCAAACCCCTCGAAGAACAAGTTACTCTCTTACCTGGTAACATTCTTTCGATGGGATGGTCCGACGACGTACTCCATATCGCTCCCTCCCTACCTTCCCCGCTACAGAATTTCTTATGCGATTGCAGCTTACGTTTCCGCAAGGCTTTGTGTGTCAGACTGGCAGAAGACTGGTGGCACACTTCCAGGAAAAAACTACAACTGAGGCTACGGGCGTTGTGCGTCCTACTTATAACATCCAGTGACGTCGGCCGTCGGAGGAGGTCCTCGAGGGCGGCGTATCGACGCAGGACGCAGACGATTTTCCGAAGCAGCACAGCTGTGGTGATTACTGTCATAGATATGGAATATATCGTCGGACCATCCCATCGAAAGAACGTTACCAGGTAAGAGAGTAACTTGTTCATCTAAGGACAACTGCATCACCATCGCCAGAGCTATCACAGGATCAAGATTAGGCTACTACAATGCACTGTTCTTAGGTACCTCCACTAAAAACATGAACAAGCTGCAGATAATACAAAACAACGCTCTACGTGCAGCTACAGGAATCCCCAAAAAGGAACACATCACGGCCACCAGGATACAGGCACCTTGGCTCCCAGTTAGAGAAAGAATCCTCTTCAAAGCGCTTGCCCTCACTATGTATCCACCACACGGTCCCACCATACCTCCCTGAAAGAATCCACTTATCAGTCTCTACAAGACCAACAGGAACACAATACGCAAACATGCTCACAGTCCCCAGAGTTAAAAGGGCCCAAGCCGGGGGTGTTAGCTTCCCTTACCGTTCAGCTCTGCAATGGAACGCACTACCACCACACTTAAGAGGAGAAATCTCCTACCTAGCATTCCGCAAAGCCATGAAAACTGTGCTCTTCACTTAATTCCTGCCCAGACGCAATGCTTTGAAAGAAAATTGCACTAAATCCCTACATATAGGGAGGATGTATCCTGTATTATGATCTGTTCGAGTATGCTATGACAATTGTATTGTACACCCTGTATTTTATGTAACTAAGCTTGCCACAAGTAACAGCACCGCGATGCCCCTGGGCTGTTTGTGCGCTATAAAAATGCAAAAAAAGAAGGAAAAAAAGTATTTATGTAGGCAACGTTGCAGATAGGTAAGTCCCAGGCCCCGGAAAAAAGCCTTGTGGACAATGCAAAGGGTCTTGAACTTGATCCTTGCAGCCAGAGGGAGCCAGTGGAGGGATTTCAGCGCCAGAGAGATGTGGTCCCTGGGCTTGAGGCCAAGGATAAGTGTTGCTGTTCAGTTCTGGATGCGTTGCAGAGGGTGCAGAGCAGAGGTAGGGAGATTGAGAAAGAGGCTGTTGCAGTAGTCCAGCCTTGAGAGTACCAGGGCTCTGGAGACAGTGTGCCACTGGGGGAAGGTGCGAAAAGGAAGTTGGACTTTTTAGAGATGTCCGAAATGTGAGTGGAGAAGGAGAGAGTAGAGTCGAAGATGACCCCAAGGTTTTTTGCCTCGCAGGTGGGCGCTGGCACAGGGCCAAGGGAGGCCGGCCAGAGTGAGAGTGGATAAACGGGAGCACGAGTGCCAATGCAAACAATCTCAGTCTTACTGGCGTTCAAAAAGCGGTCATTTTCATCACAACGGACAGTCAGATATGAGCGAGGTAGAGGAGGTGGCTGAGGGTAGCCCGAAGGAGAGTTGCATGTCATACCCCTAACACTGGAAGTTAGAGATGAAAGTAGCAATCACACGTGCAAGGACAGCCATGAAGACATTACAGAACCAGGGGGATAGGTTAGAACCCTGGGGAACGCCACAGGTTGAAAGAGTGATAGTAGAGAGAAAGGACCCAAGTTCCACCTGGTATGGGCGGTAAGAAAGGAAAGAGGTTAACCAGGCCAGAGACTGACCTGTGCTTCCCAGGGTGTCATGCAGACGTGTGATCATTATGTTGTGGTTTACCGTGTCAAAGGCAGAGGAGAGATCCAGAAGGAGGACAGAGGGAGTGTTAGTGTTGAGATTTTAGAGCAGGTCTTCACAGGTGTTCGGAAGAGCAGTTTGAGTGACTCTGGATGCTCTAAAGCCAGACTGATGTTCGTGGAAGCAACCAGCAGTTTCAGTGTGGAGGGTGAGCTGAAAGATAGCCAGCTTCTCCAGGAGTTTTCTGAGGAAAGGGGTGGTAGAGATATGGCGGTAGTTTGCTGGAATGGAGGGGTCAGCATAGGGTTTCTTAAGTAGAGGGTGCACAAGGGGGTGCTTAAGAGAAGTTGGGAAAACTCCAGTGGCAAAAGAGAGATTGCATAGATCAGCCAAGGCTCGAGCAAGTCAATGTTGTCCTTAATGGTTTTGGAGGAGGAGGGGTCCACCTGTTTGGATGAAGCCTTCATAGACCGGACTTGTCTGGCGACCTCATTAGGTGTGATGGGAGTGAGAGAAGAGAGAAATGGTGGACGGGCCAAGGGAGGCTCCAGACGTGTTGGTGAATGAGGTGGTGTGGATGAGAGAGAGGAAAGGATGTCTTGGGTTTTTGCAGTGAAATGTGCAGCCAGGGCTGAGCAAAGATCCTGGGTGGGTGTGACAGAAGAGGAGGCTGCTGCAGGACTGGCCAGTTCCTTACACAAAGTTTGGCTGTGTTGGATTGATGCCGCAGAGATGCAGGCTTGAATAAAGACTCTTTTCTTGGTTTAGGATGCAGAGTCGATATTGCTTTTGAAGGAGGCGGCAGGCCAGTTTGTAAGAGGGTCCACCGGACGAATTCCATTTCCGCTCAGTTGCCCTACACTTGCGTTTAACAGCAGCCGGATTGGAGTGCATCAAGAGTTGCACTTTTTGGAAGGATTGAGTTGGACCCCCATGGCAGGGGCAAGAGTATCAAGGGTGCTAGAGATAGAGAGATTGAGGTTAGCGAGAACTGTGTCAGGGTGGGAATCAGCCGCAGAAGAAGGAGGCAGAGAGTAGGTGGCAGCAAAGGCAGCCACAGTCACTCTTTTCATGGGTCTGGTGACTTTGAGACCGAGTGGCCGCACCGGGTGTGCCGATGCAAGAGGAGAGGAGAGCTTCAAGTGTGATGAGAGAAGAGAGTGCTCCGTCCAAGAAAGAGAGGTATTGAAAGGGATAGAGAGAGGGATGTGGGTAGAGATGAAAGCATCCAAAGTGTGGCCCGCTGTGTGCGTGGAGCCAGAGGGTAAGATAGATAGGGAGAGAGAATCGCATAGGTTGCGGAAGGATCCTGAGGAGTCAGGAGAGTCCAGATGGATGTTGAAATCACCCAGCAGGAGTTGAGAGGAGGAGGAGGAAAGTAGAGAGGAGGCCAGGTCAGCCTATTCCGATAGGAAGAGAGTGGACTGTCCTGGTGGCTGATAGAAGGTGGTCATAAGGAGAGAAGATTTAGGAGAGAGTGAGAGCCTGCAGACTAGGCACTCGAAGGAACAAAAGGCCTGAGTAGGGATGATGGACACAGGTACCCAGTCTGGGAAGATCAGGGCCACTCCCCCTCCTGTCCCCTTAGGCCTGGGCACAGAGAGTATATTTTATCCTTCAGGAAGGAGCGTGTCAAAGCTTGTGACCAAGCTGTCCTTGAACCATGTCTCTGTGATATGATATGGTATTTATAACGCGCCTATACACAAGTGTTTCAAGGCGCGACGAGGCAGGGGACGGGGAACAAGGGTAGACAGACAACGATCCTACTAGGCCAGGTGTCATTCAGATCGTGCAAGTGCAAGGGAAGGGGGAAAGGGAAAAGTGCAAGGGGGAAGGGAGAGGGGGGAAGTGCAGTACAAGGGATAGTATAATAAATAAGATAAATAAAAAACGGCCAGCAAGTGGCAAGTGTATGGTAAGTGCAGAACATAATTGCTGGTAGGGGGACTGTAAGGATACAGAAACAGTCCTCAGGTGCAGGGGTTGCCAGGGAGGCAGTGCAGGTGGGCAACTGCTGGGCCTGGGCCCGAGATCAGAAGGGAGGCCAGGTATCCAGTGCAGTATCTGTCAGGAAAATCAACAGGGGAGAGGGGGAGTCAAAACAGAGGCAAAGAGGAAGGTTTTGAGGTGCTGCCGGAACCAGAGATGGTTCTCAAGTTTCTGGGAGGCAGCAAGGCTGTTCCAGAGGGAGGCCCCTGCCGAAGAGAGAGATCTACCACCAACTCGTTGCTTGGAGAAGCGACTGACCCTGCCTGAAGGAAATGGAGCCGGAAGAGCGAAGAGGTTGAGAAGGAAGATATTTAGGAAGAGAGAGTTGAAGGTATTTTCGGCCCCAGGCCCCAGAAGGCCTTGTGGACAATGCAGATGATTTTGAACTTAATCCTCGCAGCCACTGGGAGCCAATGCAGAGATTTCAGTCCTGGAGAGATACAATCCCTGGGCGTGAGGCCAAGGACAAGTCTTGCAGTCCTGTTCTGGATAAGTTGCAGAGGGCGGAGAGTAGAGGCAGGCAGATTTAGATAGAGGCTGTTACAATAGTCCAGCCTAGAGAGAACCAGGGCTCTGGAGACAGTGAGCTTCTGGGGGAAGGAGAGGAAAGGAAGAATACCTCTGAGGAGGTGCAGCTGGTAGGGTGACTTCTTAGAGACATCAGAGATGTGAGGAGAGAAGGAGAGTGTGGAGTCGAAGATGACGCCAAAGTTTTTAGCCATGCAGGTGGAAGCGGGAAGAAGACCAAGAGAGGCCGGCCACAGAGCTGCAGGGAAGAAGGGAGTGGGAGTGCCGATGAGTAGAATCTCAGTCTTACTGGCATTAAGGCAGAGGTCATTGGCGGCACACCACTCCTGGATGGAAGACAGACAGTCAGAGATGAGGGAAGGAGAGGCGGATGCCGAGGGTAGCCTGAAAATGAGATGAGTGTCGTCCGCATAGCACTGAAAGTTGGGGCAGAGAGCGGCAATGCGGTGGGCAAGGAGTGCCAAGTATTGGTTGCACAGCCAGGGAGAGAGGTTAGATACCTGGGGACACCACAGGTAGAGACAAAGATATCGGAGAGGAAAGACCCAAGTTGGATCTGGGAGGGTCGGTCGGAGAGTAAAGAAGTCAGCCACGCCAGAGCCTGACCAGTGATACCCAGGTTATCACGGAGACGGTTGAGCAGGATGGCATGGTTGACAGTGTCAAAGGCAGAGGAGAGATCAAGTAATATGAGAACACACGCGGTCTTAGAGTCAAGGTTGGAGAGCAGGTCTTCACGGATGTTCAGGAGAGCAGGTTCCGTGATTCTGGCAGCTCTGAAGCCAGACTGATGGTCATGAAGACAACCAACAGATTCAGTGTGGAGATTGAGCTGGGAGATGGCCAGTTTCTCCAGGAGCTTGCCCAGGAAAGGGTGATGGTGATTGGGCGATAGTTAGCCGGGCAGGAGGGGTCGGCAGAGGGTTTCTTAAGAAGAGAGTACACAAGGGAGTGCTTCAAGGGGGATGGGAAGACTCCAGTGGTGAAGGAGTGATTGCAGAAATCAGCCAGGGCAGGAGCCATGGCAGGAGCCAGGGCAGGAGCCAGGGAGTCGATGTGGTCCTTGACAGTTTGGGAGGAACAGGGGTGAACCTGTTTCAACGAGACTTTCATAGATCGGACTTGTCTAGAAACCTCGTCTGCGGAGAACAGGGGAAAGGCAGAGAAAGAAGGAGGTGAGGTGGCTGCAGAGAGGCCAGAGGAGGAGCAGGGGGGGTGTGGGGGATAGGAGGAGAGAGGGGACAGGATGTCCTGAGTTTTAGAGATGAAGTGAGAAGCCAGTGCCGTACAGAGGGCCTGGGAAGGGATAGGGGAGGTAGAGACTGCGGCAGGATTGGCCAGTTCCTTGCAGATTTTAAAGAGTTCGGCCGAGTTGTTTGATGCCGCAGAGACGCGGGCTTGGATATGGGCTCTCTTCTTGGTTAGGACAGAGAGCAGGTATTGCCTTTGGAACAGGTGGCAGGCCAGTTTGTCAGAGGATGTACACGAAGCACGCCATTTCCTCTCAGCCACCCTGCACTTGCGTTTAAGGGTGACGAGGTCCGAGTCGTACCATGAGTTGCACTTGGCTTTGGACTTCAGGCAGATTCTCATGACAGGGGCAAGGATATCAAGAGTATCAGATATAGCAGAGTGGAGCATGGAGGGGGCTGTGTCAGGGTGAGAGTCAGCCATAGGGGAAGGAGGAGGAGAGAAGGTGGCGGCGAAAGCCTCAACTGACACGCGCTTCATGGGTCGGATGACCGAGAAGGTGGGTGGCAGTGCTGGAGGTGGCTTGGCCTAGGGGGTAGGGAGGGTGAGGTGGGAGGAGAGGAGAAAGTGATCACTTCAGGAGAGAGGAGTGGAGAGAGGGACAGAGAGGGGAAGGTCTGAGGAGATAAGGACATCCAGAGTGTGTCCTGCAGAATGAGTTGGGCAAGAGGGGAGAATCGTGAGTGAGAGAGAGTCGCAAAGGTCGCGAAAGAGTCCAGAGGGAGGACAGGAGGCATCCAGGTTGATGTTGAAGTCTCCAAGGAGGAGGAGTTGAGTGGTTGAGGCCAGGGGTGAGGAGGAGAGGTCCGCCCACTCAGAGAGGAAGGAGGAGATCTGACCAGGTGACCGATAGATAGTAGCCACAGTAAGGGAATGGCTAGGGGAGAGAGAGAGCCCTCAGACGAGGCATTCAAAGGAGGAATAGGCCTCCGTGGGAGTGACAGAGGCAGAAATCCACTCGGGGAAGATCAGGGCTACACCCCCTCCAGAGCGGTTGGGCCTAGGCGCAGCAAGCATATCAAGATCCATAAGTTCAAGGAGGTTGCAGATGTCAGACAAGTATTTGACAGCAGAGTGACAGTTCAGCGTGACTATATGGAGAAGCTTGCCATCTTTGAAGGTCTCCTGCGGGGGGGGCGCAGGGGACTGCGGTCCACCCCGCCCCCAGGGTGGAAGAAGAGTCAGGGATAGTGGAGGGCGGCAGAGGAGCCAAGGCCGACAAGGGAGCTGGGACAGTGAGGAAAGGCAAGGGAGTCTGTGCAGAGGAGGAGGGCACAGTAGGCAAGGGAGCCTGTGCAGAAGAGGAGGAAGGCACAACAGGCAAAGGAGCATGTGCAGAGGAGGAGGAAGGTACAGTAGACAAGGGAGCCTGTGCGGAGGAGGAGGGAGGCCCAGTAGGCAAGGGAGCCTGTCCAGCGGGAGAGGTAAGGTTTGAGAGGCGAGGTAGATGCCTGTCAAAGAGGAGAAGATTGGTTTGAGGACCTGAACCATGATGGTTCCATTCAGATAGACATTAATGATGACTCTGGAAATGGCGAAGAGGTCAAGAAGGACCTCCCAGCGGGTGCCACCGTTAATGGGAGAAGAAGCGATAGGAGCGAGAAAGGCAACCATGTGGAGAGTCCACAAGTCGGGTGAAGGAACGACAAAGAGGATGTCTGTGAGAGTTTCTCTGGCGGAAGCCATGACATAAGTGTCTGCAATAGGAAGGCCTGGGTTGGAGCCCAGTATGTCCTTCTTATGTTTCTTCCAGCCAGATTTAGTGATAGGAGAGGGATAGGAAATAGAGAAGCAGTTAGAGAAGATATGAGAAATAGATAGTGACATAGCTAGCTGCAGTGGTGAGGAGGACACTTACCAGGCTTATGTACTGAGACACAAGGAGGGGGGAATTGGGGAAAAACACAGGGGATGGGGGACAGTGGGTAGTGGGGAGGCACAGGGGACAAGGTAGGATGTGTAGGACTTTAATACAGGATGTACTCACAGCAAACGCTATTTTTAAAAGGTAGTAAAGTAACAATTGTGCACCCAGCAAAAAGCGTTTAAAAAAAAAATGGTAACAGCAAGTACACAATTGGGTTTGATTTTACCTAACGCAGAATGAAACACAATACAGCATGTGCAAGCCAAGTTCGTTATCAGGCACAGCAGAATGAAACACAGTGCAGCATGGTGAAAGGGTAACAGAAGCACCCACATTTTGTTTTATTTTTTTGTGTATTGTTTTCTTAAACCTTTACAAAAGAGAAAGAAAGTTTAACAGTACATAGAGAAAAAAAAAGAATTAATATGTTGACAATTAATATAAACGATGTGCTTCCTTGAGGTAGTAAGAAATAGTGACTAAAAATAGAAAGAAAAACCTATGTGTTTATAAACAACAGAAAACAGTCAATCACAAATGGTCCAAATGAAGATTACGAATGAAGCTAGACAAAGCCAAACACTCTCGCGTAGTTTGGATACACAGACAGCGTTGCCATACCAGTTCAGTTGGTTGACCCAGGTATAGAGATTTTAATATATTGAGACAAGAATCTCTAAGGGTTTTAAGTTGTGTACAGAACAAGATAAGATGTTTAGCCGTACAGGAACTAAATGGCGAAATCTACAGAGGCTGTCTGCCACCAAAATCTGTTTCCACCTCCATTTAGTGTCAAGTGTTGGGAGAATGTTCCGGCGCAGTCTCAGTAGGACCTGTCTATGGACCAGATTGGGGAAGATAATGAGAACTGGAGAGAGAATGCCTCTTTTCTTATGTTTGTGTGCCAGATGAGACATGGAGCTATATGAGTGGAAAGCATTCACGTTCCGGCACCAATCGTAGTCCCACATCTTCTTTTTAGTTTTTGTAGGATTAGTAGTTAGCGGATCTAAATCTGAACTGATGTTACACAAAGTGGATTCGCACAGCTTAGCAAATTTAGATAGGAAGCCAGATCGATTAATGTTATTCCCAACAAGTTCATATAAGGTATTGGATGTAGGTTCCTTGAGTTTGGCGTAGAGCATAAGCATCCTCCAGTGAACTCGAGATTTTAGAGAGATATAGCCTAGCTCAAATCGAATCGCAGCCAGAGGGACAGCATTGGGGAGGAGTAGAACCCGTCTCCAAATGTCGCCTTCAATCACATCAAGTTTGGAAATAGTCAGCCCCGTACATAACTCCAGACCATATATCAATTTCAGGGCTATTTTACCCTCGAAGAAAAGGAGGGCTGATCTAATAGAAAATAGAACATATTTGTGATCGATTTTAAGGACCTGCCTAGCAAGTACCTTAGCTTTATTCAGGAGAAGGTTTATCTGCCCTTTCGAGCCTCTACTAGCCCCGACATAATAGCCAAGGTAAGTAAAGCAGGTGGGGCAAGTTACTCTTACGCCCCCCAGGTTCCAAAAATTAGTTTTCTTCTTACAAGGCGCTTTAGATAAGGTGAGGATTTTAGTTTTCGCAGGGTTGATGTTCAAACCATTTAGCTTAGCATAGTTGGCAAATGCATCTAGCAGACGCTGCATCTCCACCTTGGTTGGGTCAAATAATAAAACATCGTCTGCGTAGGCCAACCAAATAAGCTTCACAGGGCCAAGTCTTGGTGCTAAAAGACCCTCCTTTAGTAAATACTCTGCTGCATCAGAAATGTATTGATTAAACACCCATGGGGCTAAAACACATCCCTGTCTGACCCCACGGAATGTACGAACCACCGCTGACATGTCCCCCTTTTGGTTTAGCCGAATTCTCACACCTGAATTGTTGTAAACCCCCTCTAAAAGGCTCATTAATCCCCTTGGCAGAGAGTTCAAGCCATAGCCTATTGCGGTCAATGCAATCAAAGGCTGCCGAGAGATCCACCGAAGCCATAAAAGTAGGGCCCCTAGTAGAGGTACAGGCAGCCTCCTGAATGCACTTAACCACAATCCCATTAATATTGGTAGAGTGAGATTTACGAAAGCCCGTTTGAAAAGGGCTCAGGGGATGGCTGTTTTTTTCCCAATCCTTCAAATGCGAAAGGAGAAAGGCAGAGAAGATTTTGCAATCTGCATCGATCAATGCAATAGGCCGATAGTTTTTTGGGTCACACCTACTGCCGCATTTGAAAATTGGGATCACATGTGCAGAGGACCAAGAAATTGGGCATACCCCAGATTGGAGGATATCTCGGAACTCAAGGCACAGAAGATTGGCCCAAAGATTAGGGTTTGCTTTGAAGTTGTTGTTAGTTAGCCCATTAGGGCCAGGGGCTCTAGATTTCTTACACTTTCGAATTAGGTCTAACACTGTGTCAATCTCAATCGGGGGTTCCCATTTGGACAGAGGGGTTAGTATGTCGCAGTTCATAGAGTTATTGATTCCCTGGAGTGGGTTAGGGGCAAATCTATTGGAATAGAAATCCAACCAGCCGTGTTCCGCAATTGGATTCAATAAGGCAACAGCCGGGTTACTATCTTGTCCATTGACAATGTACCAGAAGGCACCCGCATTCGCCTTCATAATAACCTGGAGCATTAATTCAGAATCCTGTTGTAATAACTGGTGTTTAATTGTTTTGCAGTAATTTTTATAGGATTGTTTGACCTTCTTGATGAGGCCTAAGCGTATGGGCATATCAAGGTTTGATAATCGAAGACTCCTAATAGTTTTATTCTTAATGGATTCTGCCAATGCCAAGTCAGAGTTATAAGAATGGGTAAGCCTACTAGCTGGAGTTTGGCATGCGGTGTGATTGCCCAAGTCATCTACTGCTGCTTGTACCAGGGATGTAACTGTTGCAGTGTTAAAAGTTGCCATTTTCCAGTCGTAAGTGGTCTGGTTAAGCATAGCCCTCAGATTGAAGTTCAAGATGTCAATGTTTTTAGAAGACCACCGAACCGCAATACCCAATGAATTAGGAGTGACCATGAGTTGAGTTCGATACCGACCCTGTAGATGGCAGATTTTAAATATTGCCATTAATGTGCCATGATCACTCCAGATATTCATGTGGATTTCAAACTGCGAGCATTTTATACGTAAGTATTCATCCATAATGATGTAATCAAGCATAGAGGTGGAATGGCCACGCCGCCAGGTATGTCCAGTGGGATTTTCAGTTGAGAAAGGCCAAGCAAAGGTTGTAGACCTAAATTGCCCAGCTCAGTGTACCAGGTGTACCCATCCCGTTTCTTCCTCGTATAACAAAGGTTGGATCGGTTCATCTCACAAATTTCCCATGGCGAGTAGTCAAATATGCAATCACAATTTAAATCCCCCACTAAAAGTACATGTCCTGAATCATTAGCAAACACCCACTCTAGGATAATCTGGGCGATAGTAGACACAAACAATTTAACTTCGCCAACACCTCTATGCCAATAGATGTTAATGATTAACAATTTCAATTGTCCACTATTGGAAGTGAGATCTACACCCAGAGCCCCATATGGGAGACCCAGAAGAGCTCTGCCATATAAACCAAAGCAGTTATCAACCGCGACAATTAGACCACCTAATGGTCTGCCTCCCAAGTTATGTCGAGCAGGCTGGTCAAAAATTTGATAACCATCTAAGCATGGAGTCAAGGTCATCCGGGTCTCCTGAATACAAATAACATTAGTATCTCTCAACAGCTGTAAACACTCCAAGTTTGTAAATAGGTGCTGGTTGCCTCTAGAGTTCCAAGATTTTTTTTTTAACTTTATTTTTGCTATTTGTGTAAAACATGTGTACAAACATGCCCAAACAGTGGGCTACCAACATGCCGCTGTTGCCCCCCCCACCCACCGACAGACCCAATACACAACAAGCTTCTATTGCTTTTGATTTACTCAGGTTTAGTTTGTGGTAGCTGATCAGGTGGCTCGGTTGGCCCAGTGCTGGAGAGAAGGTGTGAGATGTACAGGCCCCAAATATCCGGGGGTCTCGCGTGGTGGGGCAGTGTCTTTATGAATTCTGTTTCTGTTTCTTGGCAATAGCTGATGCCTCTCCTCCAATTCGCTACTGTGGGGGGTGTACCACATCTCCACGCCATGGCCAATCTTCTACGTGCCAGTCCCAATAGCATGCTTGCCAGTTTTCTACCATGCGAGGACAGGGGTCTCGTTAGCCCTAGGAGTGCCGCTAGTGGAGAGTGCTCCACCCTCTCGCTGATTATTGCGTCAGTTTCATCAAGCACATCTGATCAGAATTTGGTCACTGTTGGGCAGCTCCACGCCAGGAGCAAAAAGTCAGCATCAGGGGTCCCACATCTGTCACAAGATGCGTTTGACCCAGGGTGATGTCTGTTTCTCTTTTTGGGGGTATAATAGGTATGGTGCAGAAAGTTGAAGTGGATTTGTTTGAAGCGGGAGTTGAGTGCCACTTTTTGAGTCTGTTGTAAGATATAGGGCCTCATTACACGGATGGCGGTAAGGATTTACCGGTACCGGTAAAATACCGGTACCGGTAAATCCTTACCGCCTTACTACGAGGTCCCTTTGCGGGTTGGGGGAATTTAACGCCTGCTTTTTGCAGGTGTTAAAAACCAACCCGTAAAGGGACCCAGGGAGCTAATTACGGTACCGTAATTTGCGGTACCGTAATTAGCGCCTTCCCCATTCCCATTGAGCCCTATGGGGCAAAAATGGGAATGGGGAAGGGCAATGGTGGAAGGGGGAATTACCGCCCCGCCAACCTTGGAATGGGGCGGTAATTCCCCTTTCCGCCAAGGCGGTGCCGGTATTTTACCGGCATGAACCATGGCGCTAAAAGCGCCATGGTTCTCCGCCATCCGTGTAATGAGGCCCATAGTCCCAGTCTTCATCTAGAATGGGTGATTGTAGCGTGGTTTCCCATCTTGCTTTTGTTTTGGGGTTCGATGGTAGAGTGTCCATGAGCAGGGCTTTGTAGATAGATGAGACCAATTTGCCCTCCCCTTGTGCCTGAATAACTCTGTGCAGCAGCTGCCAAGTGGGTGGTTGTTGTGGGAACGATGGAATGAGGGCCTGAAGGGTGTACCGCACTCTGAAGTACATAAAGATATCAAGGGAGGAGGTGCTATCTTTCTCCTTCGCTTGCTGCGGTGTTATGAAGGTGTCTTGTATGAAAAGGTCACCTAGTGTATTTATTTTGCACTTGTCCGCCCAGTTCAGAAACACTTTCTCAGCGGTGAGTGGGACCCCTGGGATTAATTTAACGGGTAGTAGAGGAGAGTATCTAAACTGTATCTTGTACTTTTGGGCCATTTTCCGCCATATTGTGTAAGTAGATTGCACTATGTTCAGCGTTGTGTGTGGCACAGCCTGTTTGCTGATGATCACGGCCCTTAGCAGGTTGGGTGAGGCTAGAGCCTGTTCGACCTGTACATGTGGTCTTACGAACTGGGGCTTATACCAGTGACTGAGGAACTGGGCTTATGCTGCCCAGTAGTACAGTTCTAAATCGGGTAGAGCTAGGCCACCCTTAGTGACAGGGAGTACGAGGGACGAGTATGCCACCCTTGCGGGTTTGCCCGACCAAATGAGGTCTAGAACCAGACTTCTCAGATTACCCAGGAAGCGCCAAGACAACAGAATGGGGATGTTGGAGAATAGAAACAGGAGTTTGGGGAGAATTACCATTTTTACCAGTGAGGCTCTTCCCCAGAGGGTGAGTGGTAGAGTTTTCCACCTGTTCACCTTATCCCTTAGTGTTTTCAGTGTGCTTTCGTAATTGTCTTTGAATATGTCATGGTGGTTCAGGGACATTCGGATTCCTAGGTATCAGACGTGAGCTTTTTCCCCAATGGAAGTTGAAATCGTCTTTAACTATTTTGGTCTTTGTGTTTAAGGGAAAAACGATCGATTTAGATTGATTGATTTTCAACCCTGATACCAACCCAAACTTTATTATTTCCCGCATGATCGGGTTAAGGTTTTCGCTGGGGTTTTACATGTACAGGAATATGTCGTCGGCATAGAGGGATATTATCAGACGGTGAGGTCCTATTTTTAGCCCTCTCTGAATTTTGAGTTCCCTGAGGCCCGCTGCTAAGGGCTCCATCACAAGGGCGAATATCATGGCAGATAGTGGGCAACCCTGCCTGGTGCCGCGTTGGAGATTAATAGATGCAGAGCGAGTCGACCCAAGAGTGATTGCTGATAGGGGCTGATTGTAGAAAAGTGAAACCAGCTTAATAAACTGTTTCCCAAGTCCGAGCTTTTGCACACGGCAAACAAGAAGGGTCACTCGACGGAGTCGAACACCTTTTCGGCATCCAGCAGCACCGCCACCGCCTGCTGTTTGGGGTTGAGGGCTCCCAGAACCCTGAACATTCTACGTATCCCGAATGTAGTGTTTCGGCCAGGCACGAATTCCTGCCTGGTCAGCGAGTACTAGTGCAGGCATTAGCGGGAGAAGTCTGTTTGTGAGGATCTTTGCCAGGATTGTATTATCGAGATTAATTAATGATATGGGGGCGATAGGATTTACAATGTTCGGGTGGTTTGTCTTTTTTGTGTAGAAGTATTACGTTAGCTTCTCTTAATGTCTGTGGGAGAATGCCAGATTCGATCGCTTCTTCAAAGACATTTAGCAGAAGAGGGGCTTTGAGAGGGCCGAAGTATTTATAAAACTCACCAGTTAACCCATCAGGCCCTGGGGCTTTGGATGGCAGTAGACTTTTAATGGCTTCTTGGATCTCATCTAGAGTTATGGGATCGTTCAGTGGCTCACGGAGATCCCTTTCCACCCAGTACAGTTCTGTGTCGTTGAGGTAGTTCCGGATCGCCTCGGTATCTGCCGGGCACCCGGCACTGTATAGATCTTGGTAGAATGCCCTGAATACTTCGACTATGTCTTCTTCTTTGTGCAGCATATTTCCCTGCGGTGTTCGGATACTGTCCACCGTTGTTGGTCTCCTGTCTGCAGCTATAAAACGAGCAAGAAGGGCCCCAGGCATCTGGCCTTTGCCATATTGTCTAATTCTATGATTGTGGCACAGAAATTTTAACTCCCGTTTTGCTAGGTTTCTGAAGTTGAGAAGTTCTTCTTTCAACATTGCCTGGATATGGTCTGAGTTGTGAACGGTTTGCTGCTTTTCCAGTTCCTTCAGGTGCGTTTCGCTGGTCCCTAGATCACGTCTGATAAGATTCAGGATTCCGTTTTCTTTGGCTAGACAGACGCCCCTTACATAGTATTTGAGTGATTCCCACTGCACTCCGGCGGAGTTGAGGGTGCCATGGTTGATTTCAAGAAAGGTGCTGATTTCCTCGCTTAGTTCAGTGGCAAATATTTGATCTGCAAGAGATCTGGGTTTGAAACGCCATTGGGAGGGCCATGGTCTGGTAGTCGGCAAGCAGCATTTGAGTATTACCGTGGCGTGGGCCAAGAAGGTTTTGGGGAGTATTTGGCAGCTGCCCCATTGCCAGTTGCTGTGTGCGGAGACTAGCAGATATCGATGCGGGAGTTCGTATTATGTACACTTGAGTGGTATGTGTAGTCTCTGATTTCCCAATTCTGAATCCTCCATATATCTGATAGGTCAAATGCTTTGCAGATCTCCTGCACTTGTAGGCTGGCCTTGGACGGGTGCGCGGTTGTTGGCTGTGATTTATCTTTCTGTGGGTCGAGATGAATATTCAGGTCGCCTCCCCAGATTATGGTAGCGTTTCACAATTGCGCAAGGCGGGACAGCACCCAGTCAAAGTTGTTTGCGCCGTCTGTGTTGGGGGTATAGGAGTTGACGAAAACCACCTCCTCTCCCTCCACCATGCCCTGAACCAAAAGAGCCCTTCCATCGTTATCTCTTTCCGTTTTGATCAAGCGAAACCCCAGCGAGGTGTGAAGAAGTATTGCGACTCCCCTGGCGTAGGATGAATATGAAGAGAAGTAGCTGTGGCATCCCCAGCCGCGGGCCCACAGGTGTTCGTTTTGAGGTAGAAGATGGGTCTCTTGAATCATTGCCACCTCGATATTTTGACGTCTGAGCAATTGCAGGATCTTTTGCGTCTTGGCCGGGATGTTGCCCCTCTAATGTTCCAGGTTGCTACTGAATTGGAACGATGATGTTTTATGTGGAGCCCATTTGCGGAAGAAGCGGTGGGCCACCCCTCGGTGGTGTCCCGACATTTGGGGCGGCTGGATTGCATGGGAGCTGTATCAGGCGGGAGGGCGTGCGAAGGGCGGCGGTTAGGCGATGGCGCATGGTGCGCGTTTCGAACAACAACAACAGTAAAACAATTTTCCTTACACGGACAACCCCCCAACTCGTCCGTTTGGAACCCCCCCCCCAACTAGAACACAAGGCGTGCTGTGCACGGGGCGCAGGTGGCCTTCCGAGGCTTAGTCCCCAACCTCCCGTTTGTGAAGATTGACCTGATGGCTTGTTTCCTTCTTGCTTTGGATCAGTGGTGTTGATCAAGGCAGAACTCTCCCTGCTCTTTCTCCGTTTGTGGCTCCGGACATTTGGTTTGTGGATTTATATCCCTGCCTATCAAGGAACAGTGTGGCTTCTTCGGGGGAGTTGAAGAAGTGGGTATTTCCCTCAAGTTGAATGCAAAGCCTCGCCAGGAAGAGCATCGAGTACGTGATTTGGTTGGCGCGCAATCTGTGTTTAACATGGGTGAACGATCTCCTTTGGGCTTGGACTGACGGCGAGAAGTCCGGGTAAAACTAGATGTCGTCCCCATCGAAGTGGAGTTTGCCCTTTTCTCTTGCCATTCTCAGGATCGCGTGCCTGTCCTTGTAGCTGAAGAGCTTGGCGATGATCGGGCGGGCAGGAGCTCCCGGAGCAGGTCTTGTTGCAGGGATTCTGTGGACTCTTTCCGCTACGAATATTTGCGACAGAACTGCGGGGCCAAATAGCTCAGTGCATAGTTTTTCGATGTGCTCCTCCATTCTGTTTGGTAGTTGTTGTTCTCTGACTCCGACTATCCTTATGTTATTTCGTCTGGAGCGGCCTTCCAAGTCCTCATTTTTAGCCAGTACGGTTTTCATTTGGCCCTCAAGCGTGAAGACTCGGGTGGTGAGTGCTGATGTGCCGTCGTCCAGATCTGACACACTCTGTTCGAAGGAGTCGAGCCTGTCACTGTGTTTGTCGAGACGGTGCTGCAGCAGGTCCACCTTGGACGAGAGCGAGTCTATCTTGCTGTCCAGGCCACCTATCCCAGCTTTTAGTTCCATCAGAATTTCCCTAATGTCCGTTTGTTGCAGTTGCTCTACTTCCGATGGATTATTCAGGGATTCGGGGTGGTGTTCTGGCCTGAGCGTTTTGGGTGCTGGGCCCTCGCCAAAATTGAGTCTTTTCTGGGACTGGTCAGGCTTCCCCATCTTGTTCTTGGCGGGTGTATGGGCGCAGTTCCGTTGGTGGTTCCGTGCTGTGGACGGCGGTGTTGGAGCGTCCGATTTTTGAGTTTTATAAAGGGCGCTGTCGAGGCGTGTACGAATGAAGGGTCGCAGTGCAGATGTGCTGGGATTTAGAATCTATCCCTCTTCGGCTCAAGTTCTTATTTAGCCGCTGTGTGCCGCACAAGGGGCTGGGACCCAGCCGCGCGGAAAGTCGTTATGGGCTAAAATGGCGGGGGTGCCGCAGAGTGACCATTTCTTGCTCGTGTAGCGAAGACTTGCCGTTCTGCTCGTTTTGTGTGCTTCTGTGAGCCTTCGCGCGCCTCCCGCCTCTCACCTGCGGGTGTTCGCTCCGACACCGTCCTTCTGCTGGCTGTGCGCCATGTAGCTGCTCCGCAGGGCCGGTGAGGCGGCGCCACCGTCCCGAGCGATTCTTGCAGTGCTGCTCTCCGGAGTCCCCTTCCCGCTGTTGCCAGTCTCGGTAGGTCTCACGGGTGGCTCTTGTCCGTCTACGGAGGATTGTGGCCGGGCTGGCCGGTATTCCAGGGGCCCACGCGGTTCGGCAGGCTTGACCGTTTCTCTCTGGATTTCCGGCAGGGATGAGGTGCTAAGCTAGGGTAGTGTATTTCTTGCGAATTTGGTGATTTCGCCTCAGGATTGCCGCAATTAAACAGGATTCATGCGGGAGGTAGCCGAGAGCTTACAGGGGAGTGGCCATCTTGGTCGGCCCTCTAGAGTTCCAAGATTTGAGGCAAAGGTCCGAAAAAGAGCTTAAGCCTGAGCTTGTGGATGTTGGCCTAGGCCAAAAGTTTTTGCCACAGAGTGGATATAATGGTGGCCCAATCAACGTCCTTATCCTGTTGTTTAAGTGGAATACTTTGATTAGGCATGGTTTCAGAGCCGCCTGAGTTGGCCACCAATGGATTAGCTGATGGTTGTATCAAAGAAGACCCTAGAGGCAATGTTTCCCACGATGCTGCAGTTTCAACTTTAAAGCCCAATTCCTGCAGAGAATCTGTTTGGGTAAGAATCAATTCCTTGACTAATGGAGAGGCAAGAAGAATCAAGCTGGTGTCTTGGAGGTTTCGGTCTGGAAAAGCCACTCGAGCAATGTCTTTAGAAGATATTAAAGAGAGTGCTGGAATTTCAGAAAAGATAGTCACGACATTACATCTATTCAGACAAATTGGAGCTTTCAGCTGTAGCAAGCTCTGGATTTTTACCAAATGCAACGGTTTCAGCTTGGGGACGTTAGTACCTTCTTGACTCCTTAGAAAACCCGCAGGTAGACTTTGGAGTCCCTTTAGTGTGGTACCTTCTGTTTTAGCAGAATCAGAGTACTGAGGCCTCACAGTTGGTTTGTGCAGACGTTCCACCAAGTCTCAAATACCTGCTGAAATTGTTGGGTGTGTGGAAACTGTCGGGATGTTGTCCCCCTGAAGGAGCCCCCACTACGCTCCTAAGTCCAAT
Source organism: Ambystoma mexicanum (assembly GCF_040938575.1). Taxonomy (NCBI): domain Eukaryota; kingdom Metazoa; phylum Chordata; class Amphibia; order Caudata; family Ambystomatidae; genus Ambystoma; species Ambystoma mexicanum. The sequence goes on from NC_090934.1 coordinate 965,754,192, forward strand.
GGAGGTACAGGGATCAAGGACTGATTGGGGTATTTATTCGTAGGCGGTTGAAGTTGGACAGGCCCCCATATTGAAGAAATTTGGTCAATCCTTGTGTCCAAGGGTCCTTGAGCCTTAGTTGGATTTCTAGCCTGAGGCACAGCAGAGAACATATAGACTTCTTCACAGGTCCTAAATTTACCGGTGCTGCATCCTTGATATAAAACAGATGTCAAGCACAGGTTTGCAGTTAAAGAAGGTATTAGAGTCTCTCGGCCAGCCATTTTCAAGGGGGCCAGAGGCTTCTGTAAAGAACGTCTCTCCAGCATAATGGGAGCCTGAGTAGTTGGTAAATTGCAGCTGTCAGTTTGGGCAGTAGAGTCAACCAATTTGGCCTTAGGTAGGGTAAACGCACACAAGTGCTGCCCCTCAGGGGTAAACCCTAAATTCAAATTTAGAGGGGTAGGTGTGGGAATTTTGGCAAATAGTAAATTAGTTTGTTTTGTAGCCATTTTCCGCTCAATAAGTCACAATTTGCGTGGTACTGTGTTTTTTTTTTGGACAGTATGCTTGGAAGCACTTTCCTGTATAGCTGAGGTCACAATAGGTGAAGGCTGACTTAAATTAGAAATAGAGCTGGAAATGATCTGTATTGGGTTGATTGTACCAGGTGGGGCGCCAGCAGTGTAACAATAGCCAACAGGTGGTGCCAACTTAACTTGTTCATGAGCAGTGTCGTTATTAGGAACACTAACCTGTGTAGCAAAAGTCAAAGTAGGTGGAGGCTGACTAAGATTAGAAATAGGGTTGGGAATGCTCTGTATAGGGTTGGTTATGCCGGGTGGGGGAACAGCAGTGAGGCAAGGGCCAACAAGTGGTGCCAGTATAGCTTGTTCTTGAACAATGGCATTATTAGAAGCTTCCAATAAAGCGATATTATCAGATATCTCTATAATATGTGTTATAGCTATAGGGACTTGCACTTGTGCTGCAGGATTAATTTCACCCTGTGGTGGAAATAAGGGATCTTGCACGGCCAACGTCTGAGATAATTCAGTACCAATCCAGTCCACTTTGTTATTTAGGACTACCAATATTTCAGTACCTATGCAGTCAATTTTCAAGTTGAGATCCGTCATTGATCTTTGTACAGACTTAAGCTCAGACCAAACATTATCGTACAGCTCAACAAATGAGCTAAGTACCACGTTTAAGGCTGAGATTGTCAGATGAGCCAATCGGATCCGTTCATCCAGATCTTTCAATGTATGATGTAGATGTGGAGAATTTGCATGATTCAAATTGGAGGCCCATGAGCTTGCTTCCTCAGCAAGGTCAGCTATATTTGAGTCAATACCTTCAATGATATGGGTTAAGGCGGTAGGTGTGTTCTGGGTCAAGTCCACTTGGGGGGGTGAAGTGGAATTTACTAGGATTTCAACAGCAGAGGGCAATTTCATCACTTTATCCGCACATTCGATTATACTAATATCAGTAATATTATCATTTACTCCAGAGAAAACCTGTGTATTCATAGCCGAGTGGTCTAGCATAGCATTGCCTCTAAAAGCATTAGGTAATTTAATTTCGGTGCTAGTAGAGGTTGCTTTCAGGATATATTTTTCCATAAATGTTTGTCCTGATACTGGTTGGATTAGTTTTGGTTTTCTAGGAGTTTTATGGTGTGATTTGTCATTAACAATAAGCAGACTGATACGAACATCTGCAGCTTCAGGGTTATGAATCAATGCTTTGTGAGTAGCTACAGCAATGGTGGATTCCTTATGACTACATGACATACCATCTTTTAAGGGCAGGGTGGTTTGCACAGGAAACGGTGCAACACAGAGTGAATTTGAAGTAAATAATTGTCCATTAGTAAGTGGCCAGCACTTAGACATTGTGCGGAGTGGTTGGGTGCAGTCAACAGGGTCCACTAAAATAGCATCTGGTAGCACAAAGGAGCCTTTTTGACTACGTAGGCCAGATCTCATAATTGAGCAAAGTGTTAAAAGAAGGACGAAAACAAAACCACAAGCTTTAGGGCAGAGGGGGAGAGGGGGTAGTTAATGTTTTAAAAGCAGATGAGATCGGGATAGATGCAGGTCCAGAGTTATTGTGGTGGATGCAGGTCATCTTAAACTGAATTAGCGTGTAGCCAGATCAAAGAGTATGCAGTTATTAGGGTTGAGCTGCAACTCTGCAGTCTCTGGCAGCACACAGCGGGTATAGTAACAGAGTCAACAGCTTGAGGGATAGTCTGGGCCAAATAGGTGAGCCGGGTGCCCAGTCAAGCACAATTCAGTATGCACAAAGTATAAAAAAGCTTACGGGGTTGTAGTATCTGGCAGCCGTCCAGGCCGAACAGCCAAACAGCACCAGCCCTTCTGCCACCAGGGCTTCCGCCGCAAGGGTGGCTTTGCAGCGAATTTAAAGTTCCTGGATAAGTCACGCCAGCGCGTCACGTGGTCCTCAGCGGCTCCGCCTCCCAAAAAACAGCAAGAGCCCAGTGCTCGCAGTGCTGTGCGGAGGGGGGGCTAGCTGGGCTAAAACAATGTTTAAAAAACAGGAGAAACACCATCCTGCAGCTCCTTTTCACCAGGGATTCCACTCCTTCACTTAAGAACCCAAATTCGTATTAAGCAACACACCCCAAAAACGTTTTTAAATGCTGCAACACTAAATGCAGATGGAGCACAGGGAAACTGAAGCACCCAAATTCGAATTAAGCAGCACACCCCAAAAAACGTTTTTAGATGCAGCAACACTGAATGTAGATGGTGCAAGGGAAACAAGCACCCACATTCGAATGAAGCAACACACCCTAAAACATTTTTAAATGCAGCAATACTGAATGCAGATGGAGCACAGGGAAACAGAAGCACTGATATACATGTATGAAAGAAGTAGATGTATTGAAAAGGAATGAGATTAGTTAAGAAAATGGATTGAGGATACAGCGTTGGCAATGCCTCAGGAGAGTTAGTAATGGTAGAACACCCAAACTCACAGTCATTACTGCAGGGATTGTGGGTAAGCCTTTGATCCAAAGACAGAGGACAAGTCCAGGAATTAGTCTGGTGGACAGAAAATAGTTAGAAGAGAGTTTTCTATGGCGCTCCAGGCCC